>NC_080163.1:129521801-129886801 GCF_950295315.1 Erinaceus europaeus
GGTCCTTGGAGAAGTGGCAGGACAGTCTGAGAGTGCGCAGGAACTGTTAGCTGTGTCTGAGTTCACAGGAACAGAGATCCCATTTCTGGAATAGGGTCCCTTAAATAAGTTCCAGCTTACCCACAATCCCTCGGGGATTTGAGTAAATTCAAAGTATGCTCATAGCCCTATGCTAATTACATTCATGCCCCAACATTTCTCTTAGGCCTATCTATGGATTTAGGGACAATGTCAGTTCCTTCTGTCAGATCCCTGGTGCCTGCTACCATGGCTGGAAATCATTGCACAATGAAGAATTGGAGACTGAGCAACTGAGTCAGTTGAATATTAGCCATTAGCACATCAGACTAGTTTAGTAGTTCATCCCAAGGCCTTGTGAAGCACCTGCTGGGTGTCTAACATAGAGTTGTGCATTGTCAGAGGTTAAAAAAAAAATCTGCTTGAATCTGTTTCATGTCTTCAAGTGGTCCTTTAAAATGTAAATAGGCAACATTTTCCACACAGGAAGTGACAGAGATAAAGGCTTCAGATTAAGAACAAAGTGGTCAGTGATGAAGTAGGGATGGTGAAGAACATTCTAGAAGTTCAAGTTAGTCCTTCACTAGGCCATTTGTTTAAAGTGTTCACCTGGAGTATTTGAATTAATGTTCCACTCAAGGAAACCCTCTTGAATCAGACCCCTCTAACTTTGAAGGCTAGAGCAAAGTAGAATTGGGAAAACCACAGAGTGCACTTCTTAAAACCCTCAAAATTTGACAACAGATGGATGGGTGGGAGAAGAGGGCATGAGAGGAAGAAGACATACATTGCTGAGCCAGAAGCTGGCCTGGAAGACATGGCCAGATGTAGGTGGGCCAGCCTTCTCCTCTCCTGTCTCCTTACCAACTGGCCTTTGTTAGGACACTCTGATGCTGCCTGGTTGGTTTTCCTCTTGGAAAGAATTGGGGGAAGTTGAGCAGCTCCCAGATAAGAAGGCAGATCTGTGGGATTGGTCACGACTCTTGGCTGGTCCTTTCCAGGATTTCCCTGAGCTGTCTGAGCAGAGCCAGGAGCAGAGAGGTCAGGCGTGGGCCGGGTGGGAGACTTAGGAAGTTCCACAGCAACCAGGATAACTGGAAGAAGAAGAAGAAGAAGAAGAAGAAGAAGGAGCAGGAGAAAAAGGAGAAGGAGGAGGAGGGGGAGAGGGAGAGGAAGAAGAAGAAAGAAGAAAAAGGAGGGGGAGGGGGGAGGAGGAGGAGAAGGAGAAGGAGAAGGAGAAGGAGAAGGAGAAGGAGAAGGAGAAGGAGAAGGAGAAGGGAAAAGCCCTCTGGCGATCAGCCAAGCAGTGTACCTTTACTTGGAGATCAGTAACGAGACAGTTTCTGAGAAGAGTGTTATTGTAAGGATTCAGCACCTCTGCTGAATTCAGTGGTGGGGAGCAGAGAAAGGCAAACCTTTGGAGCCAGATAGTCTAAGGTTTTGGTTTTTAAAGTTTTTTTTTTTAAATCTTCTTTATTATAGAGACAGAAGTTTAGAGGGTGGGGGGAAACAGAGGAGGAGAGAGAGATCCCCATAGTGTGCTTTTTCACCACTCATGAATCTTCCCCCTTGCAGGTGGGAAGATGGGTCCTTGTGCATGATAACATGCAAGCTCTATGAGTGTGCCACCACTCAGCCCTTGAAAGATTAATTAATGAGAGAAAGAGAGAGAGAGAGAGAGAGACTAACATCCTAACATCACTTGTGTATATGTGCTCTTGGGATTGGTCTCAGGACTTCCTGCTTACCAGTCCTGTGCTCTATTAGTTGTGCCACCTCCTAGGCCCCTAGTCTAAGGTCTTGAAATAGGCAAATGCAAAATCAGGAGATTTTCCTCCATCTTTATTCACTTTGCTGTTCCCTTACTATCCTCTACCTCTTTCCATTTCTTTCTTCTGTTGAGTAATTTTCACTTCCATTACTCTAAGTCAATAGTTCACAACTGGGGTGATTTTGCCCCTGGGGGGGGGTGCTGTGTGACAATGTCTGCTTCTTTTCCAGCTGTCACAAGTGGGAGGGGCTATTGACACCTAGCAAGTCAGGGTCAGGGGCCCTGCTCACTGGCAGGTAAAGTACAGGGTGGTCCCTACCACCAAGAGTCATCAGGCCCCAAATAGCAGCACTGAGGATCAGAAGCTCTGTTTGAGGTTTTCTAATTACTTAAAAAAATAGTATTATTTTTCTTTAACATTGGTTTATAACATTATAAGATTTCAGAGGTAAAGTTTCACACCTACATATACATGTATACAATTCACCTCATCTACCACCAAAGTTCCTATGTCTCTACTACCTCCCCCCACCCACCCACAGCCACCATAATTTTCACTGAATCTAAGTGACAGGTCCTGCTAATTTCTGTATAGCTTTCGTGGATCCCAGCCTACATTTTCTTTCTACTTGATCATGGAATTATAATGTATGGCTCTAAACACAGGCAGATTGAGTCTAAAGAGATGGCAAGTCATTCAAAAGAGTATATACAAGACAGAAGAGAATCTGTAAGAATGTTGCTAGTTATTTGTTCTGGTGCCCACTCTCTGCTTTAGAGGAGCATTTTTAAATGCACACTATATTGCTCTAGCTAACAGTAAGCAAATTTATAAGCAGGGTTCTGCTATTATGGCCATTTTATAGATGAGCAAATAGAATTCAGAGAAAATAAATTCTCACCCCTACTCAGAAAGCTGTGAAGCTGGATTTATAGCCATATTTTAAAATTAATTAATTTTATTAGTGATTTAATATTGATGTACAAAAATATGAGAAAATGGTATTGTAATTAAAAAATAAAAGACTTTGGTGGGATGCGGCATGGCACAGGTTTAAAACAATCAGGGTTTACTACATGGTGGTTATTAGGTAAGGTAAAGAGGCAAATATCAGCTAGTTCTTTTTTTATTTTTTTTATTTAAGAAAGGATAAATTAACAAATCCATAGGGTAGGTGGGGTACAACTCCACACAATTCCCACCACCCAATCTCCATATCCCACCCCCACCCCTGATAGCTTTCCCATTTTCTATCCCTCTGGGAGCATGGACCCAGGGTCATTGTGGGTTGCAGAAGGTGGAAGGTCTGGCTTCTGTAATTGCTTCCCTGCTGAACATGGGCGTTGACTGGTCTGTCCATACTCCCAGTCTGCCTCTCTCTTTCCCTAGTAGGGTGGGTCTCTGGGGAAGCAGAGCTCCAGGACGTATTGGTGGGGTCTTCAGTCCAGGGAAGCCTGGCCGGCATCCTGCTGGAATCTGGAACCTGGTGACTGAAAAGAGGGTTAACATACAAAGCCAAACAATTTGTTGAGCAATCATGGACCCAAAGCTTGGAATAGTGGAGATGAAGTGTTGGGGGGCGGTACTCACTGCAAACTCTAGTGTACTACTGCTTTCAGGTATATATTTTGCACTAGTTTACGGATACGTGTGAACATATGCTCTCTCTCACAGAAACTGGCGTATATCTAGGTTTTGGGACTTTGTTAGAAAGTGAACCACCTGGGATGGAATTAAGAGAATACTATGAAAGGAAAGGTCTTATCCGAGTAATGAAGCTAAAGGGTTGTCACTCCACACGTGAAATCTCTGGACACAGTCTGAGCTGAAGCATGTTGAGGTGGCAATCGTTGCGTTGATTAGGTTGAGATCAGCAGATGCAATATTAATTGATATGGATTGGGAGAGGCATACGGGAAAGTGGGCCCTATCCAAGGTTCCAGGACTGGGGGGAGTAGAGGCTCTATAGTGGAGATGTGAGGTTCCTGCTGTCTTAGGATTCAAAAAGACAATGGATAGTTAATGTTATCATCACATTATTTGGTAATTGGGTTAACTTTGAAAAGTCCTTTTGTTAGGGTTTGCTGTACAGTACCCAGTATCTTGTATATAGCTGTGCTATTGGTTGCTTCTGATCTACTTGGTCTAGGCTTTTGAGAGAGTCCGTATATCAAATACACAGCCTATATATTAAGAAGACTCAGTCTGTGTTTTAAAAACTTTGAGACATATAATTAATTTTCCCCCTTATATTAATTAACTAGTGATTTCTATGACTACACTTTACTAGGAGTGTACATAAACACCATTCCCACCACCAAAAGACTGTGACCCATCCCTTCCACCCACTCACTCCCACCCACCACTGGCCCAGGAAGCTGCATGTCTACCCCTCACCACAGGGTTTCTTATGAGTGGAGAGGCATGAGTCCTTTAAGCTAGTTTTACCAGAGCTGAGCTACATGTGTACAGTCCCAGGAGGAGAGGCTGTGGAGGGTCCTGGGGAGCAGAGCAGAACCCAGCGGTGGGTGCAGGAGGCCAGCAAGCCAGGGAAGAGTGAGAGAGAGAGGGGAAGAGAGAGAGGGAGAGGGGGAAGCGGACAGGAGGGGGGAAGGAGAGGGATAAGGAGGGGGAAGAGCAGGAGAGAGGTGGGGGAGAGAGAGCCTGACTTCTGCCTAGCACTTAAATCAGTTACTGGATTTGTGTAAATTCGTACTATGCTCATAGGCTGACTTGAGTCATATGCTAATTATGTTCCAAAATCCTATTCATATGCTGTGTCACAACAGCAGGGGTATCATTTCTCACCTTTCCCATCACCAGAGTTCTGTGTGCCCACTCCCTCCACTGGAAACTGCAGTAGTTTTCCCATGATCACAGATACAGGTTGACTATTATTTCTCTCTCTCTCTCTCAATATATATATATATATATTTGCCCATTTTTCTATGGTCTTGTCCCCAGTTACACCTACACCTATTGCTGCTATGTTCTTCCTTTTTTCCTCTTCTTACTTTGGGTCCTGATTGAAGCCCTTTGGTCATCTTCTAACATTTCTCACCCTCTGGGAATATGGACCAAAATTGTTTTGGGGTGCAGAAAGTGGGAGTTCTGGCTTCTGTGATTGCTTCTCTGCTGGATATCGGCATGGGCAGGTCAATCCATACCCCTAACCTATTTATCTTTCCCTAGTGGGATAATGTTATAGAGAGGTGAGTTTCTAGGACACATTAGTGAGGTTGTCTGCCCAGGAAGTTCAGGTTGGAATCATAGTAGCATCTGGAACTGGGTGGCTGAAAGGTGGTAAGGTATAAAGCAGGACAAAACAATAAAATTAAACAATAATCGGGAACCAAAAAGTAGAAATAGAGCAGATAAGAATAGGGATCTTAGGGTGGGAAGTCTTATTTTAGGTATCTATCACTAGTACTTTTTGTTTGATCTTGATAACTAACATGCAGGCAGACTAAAAATATTGTCTGGGAAGATATGGTCAGAGTTGAGAATAGGGCTAGAAAGCTGGATTAGGGCAGAGAGTAGCTTTTAAACTTAAAGAACATATATAAATTCAATTAACTGTTTACCCTATCAATCTGACCCAGGACTCATATATATTCACATTTAGCACAGGATTCTATTTAATCTCTGAGTCCCTGTCAGTATGAGCTCACAGTTCATAGTCACAGCTGGGAACATTCTAGGCTGCACTCCCTTCAGGACCAGTCTTCTTCTAATGGCATAATATATTGACCCAGCCTCCCTCTGGAGAGTGGGGCAGTCCCTATCATTGCCGATTTATAGTGAGGGCAAGATTCTGAAGAGGCTCACAAAAGGCTAGTGATGATGTTCCTGATGGAAGTGACCAGTGATGGTGGAGAAAGGGATCTGTTAGAGGACTAGGCCCATTATATCTATGAAGGGAATCATAGGATTTCCTGAATAGGTCCCCAGGTGATGGGGTGGCCTGGTATTGACCAGAAAGGCCATCATTAAGTGAACCAATCTCTTGCCTTTATCCAGCTTTTGTAGTCCTTTCTTTATCTGATGAGCTTAGTCTTTCTTCTTGTTGTTAAAGCGTTGAGTGCCATTTGTTGTACCCAATCTGGTATTGGGTTTATGGGGTCTGGCTTCAAGTTAGAAAATACACCTAGGGGGCCAGGTGGTGGCACACCTGGTTGAGCGCACATGTTACAGTGCACAGGGACCCAGGTTCAAGCCCCTGGCCCCTACCTGCAGGGGCGAAGCTTCATGAGTGGTGAAGCAGTGCTGCAGGTGTCTCTCTGTCTCTCTCCCTCTCTATCACTCCCTTCCCTCTCCATTTCTGGCTGTCTCTATCAAATAAACAAAGATAACAAAAGAAAAATACACTTAGGATTTTAGTGGGGTTTAAGTTAGCCTTAAGTTTTACTGCATTTACTTGTTTTCAGTCAGTCTTCCTGCCTGCTTTGTTGTAAGATCCTACCTACCTCTGGCCTCTTTTATGCCCCTGCCTATTTCCTATATCCTTTCTTCTCACCTGGGAAGCCCCTGTTTCTATTCCAGTCTTTACCACCCTCAAAACTAAAGGTTATCTCAAGGAACCTTCCTTTTCTATGTCATCTAAAGTTGGCCTTCTTCTGTTCTCCAGTGGATGTCTTTTTTTTCTTTCTTTCTTTTTAGTATTACTTATTTATTTCTTTTGGATAGAGACAGAAATTGAGAGGGAAGGAGGATATTGAGAGGAATAAAGAGAGATCTACCTGCAATACTGCTTCACCCAGTACTCTTGAAGCTCCCCCCCTGAAGGTGGGGGCTCGGGCCTTGAACCTGGGTCCTTGTGCACTATAATGTGTACTCTCAACCAGGTTCACCACCACCTGGTCCCAACCCAGTGGTTATCTTTTTATAATTTGAGAGAATCTGAAATCAAAAGGGACCTTTGAAGCTGATGGTCAGTTCTCTGCAGGTGTGCATGTCAGTATTTGGACTCTTTAAGACAAGAATGCCCCAGGGCCTCTCCTAGGAATGTCCTGATTTCAGTTATGACAATGAGCCCAGGAAAGTCTATGTTTTAAAAAATGCCAAAGTGGTCCTGAGGTGTGCACTGCTGAACTAATGATCTATTAGCAGAGGTGGATGCTGAGGCCCAGAGGCGAGCTGGGACTGGCACCCAGATCTTGGAATTCCTGCTTCACATCCCTTACCCAATGTGAAATTTCTTTTTCCCTGAGTATCTCCCCATAGGATTGAAAAGAAGCTAACTAAACATTTCCTGGCTGAGTGATAACTGGCCCCCTCCTTGAAATCCTTAATCAAACACATCTTTCTCATGTGTGTTTTTCTGTTCCATCCCCAGTTCTGTTTTACAGTGTTCTTTCAGGTGCTGTTACTCACTTCATGGCACATCACATTAAACACCATTCTTCCCCCCTTTTCTCCTGGATTTCAAAGAAGGCATTTCTAATGCCACTCCTGGAAAATGTTTGTTTTCAGTTCCTTTGAAATCTTTCAGATTCCTGAGGCTAATTAGAATGCAAGAAAAATAAGCACCATTTATTGGTTTCCTTCAACATGTCAGGAGTTGTGCTTTGCTGCTTTATACAATGTTTGATTCACTCAGCAATACATTGTATATGGTGTTGTGTGTGTGTGTGTGTGTGTGTGTGTGTGTGTGTGTGTGTGTGTGTGTGTGTGTGTGATGAAAATGAGACTTGGTTGAAAATAACTTGTCAAAGTTCTCACAGTCATTGAATACCTGCGATGGGCTTTAGATCTGATGACTAAACCTTGTACTGGTCCCACACTGGAACTCAGTGTAATGCCCGAGTTGGATGATTTTTATCCTAGTGATGAACACCCTCTGGATAATGGAAAACTGAAAAACAAAACAAAGATGAAGTAGTCTAGAGATCAGCAACAGTTACTCTCTTTGGACTAGAGGACTAATAGGAGAAGGTGCTATCTCTAGAATGAGATGTTAGTGTCCACCCAGAGCTGGATCAGAGGTGAATCTTCTGTAGGAAACAGAAGGGGGGGTAGGTGGGTGGTGGTACACCTGGCTAAGTGCACACAGTACGAAGTGCAAGGACCCATACAAGGATCCTGGTTCGAGCCCTGCAGGGAGGACACTTCACAAGCATTGAAACAGTGTCTCTCTGCACCCCTCCCCCCTCTTTCTTTTCTTTTCTTTTCTTTTTTTTTTTTTTTGCCTCCAGGGTTATCACTGGGGCTTGGTGCCTGCACTATGAACCCGCTGTTCCCATTTTTTGTTGCCCTTGTTGTTATTATTTTATTGCTGTTGTTGTTGTTGTTGGATAGGACAGAGAGAAATTGAGAGAGATGGGGAAGACGGAGAGAGGGAGAGAAGCTTGTGAAGCTAGCCCCCTGCAGATGGGGAGCTGGAGGCTTGAACTGGGATCCTTGCTCCAGTCCTTGTTCTTTGAGCCATGTGCGCTTAACCTGTTGCGGTAACGCCTGCCCCCTTTCCCTTTCTGTCTCTTCTTCCTGTCTCCATTTCTCTCTATCTTATCAAATAAAATGGAAAAAAAAATGGCTGCCAGGAGCAGTGGATTCAAGTGGCATCAAGCCTCAGCAATAACCCTGGAGGAAAAAAAAAACAAAAACAGAAGAAGGTATGGGAGATACATCAACCAGGAGTCAGAGAGTACAGGAACATGGGAAATGGAGTTTCCTAGGATTCAACGGGAAGCTGTGGACTGGAAAGGTGGTAAACATAAGAGAAAAGATTTATTGGATAGAGACAGTCAGAAATTGAAAGGAAAAGGGAGATAGAGGAGAGAGACAGAGAAACACCTGCAGCATGGCTTCACCATTTGCAAAGTTTTCCCCCTGTAGGCAGAGACCAGGGACTTGAACCTGGGTCCTTGTGCATCTCAACCAGGTGTACCTCAACCAGACCCCCAGTAGTTTCTTTATCCAGGTATCTGTTAGTGGACATTTAGGTTCATTCTGTCATTGGGGTTTTGTGAATAATATTGCTTTCAAATTAGGAGTGCATATGTCTTTTCAAGTTAGTGTTTTTATACCCTTCAGATAAAAATCTGCAAGTTGTATTATGAAATCATGTAGTAGTTCCATCTTCAAAATGAGATGATTTTAAATGAGAGATTCAAGTCTTATTCAAGGACTTTTTCATAGCAGTGCTATCAACAATAGTCGAAAGGTAGAAACTGCCAAATTCCCATAAACAGACCAAGTGATCAAAGCAAGGTATTGAATTCACTCCACAGGAGATTCCTCAACCATAAAGAGAAATTAAATAATCACATCTGTTACAATGAGGATGGACCTTGAAATAGTGTTAAGAAGGAGACCCCAGACACAAAAAAGCAAATATTATATGATTCCATGTATATGAAATATCCAGTTAGTCAAAGAATTTTGCTCTCTCTCCCCATGTTTTCTGTCCCCTCTCAACATATGCAAACACATATACTTTCAGGTTGAAACCCTAGTAGGTGCTGATTAATGTAATATTATACCAGAATTCTTTCAAGAATTGCTTAAGCTGCCCACCTTTCCTTTTGGAGCTGAGGGGCAGTGGAAACTCACATTTACAAAGGAGGGAACTTCCTGATGCTGTAATTCAAACCTTCCTCCTGTCTGCCCCAGCAACACACAGACAGTCTGACCTCCTGCTGGGGTCACTCGACATGTGAGTTTCTCGAAGACATGTGTTCTCATCCAAGAACAACACTCTAACTTGTGACCCCCCGGCTCACAATAAAGATGGAAATAATTCATTAGTGCCTGAACAGACGTGCCTAGGATGACTAAGGCCATGGGGCAGTGCAAACTCAACTTGATTACCACAGAAAGACTGGGCCTAGGCTGTTTTTCCAGGCTCCCTGGTTGAAAGTCATCTTTTGAACACAGATGCTCTTCCATTTTCAGAAAAGGACAAACTTGCTTCTGAAAAGTCATGAGGAAAGAAAACAGAAAGGGAACCTTTAGCAGTTGAGTTTACAAAGGCTATTGATGTTGGAATATGTTCCATGGTAGAAAGTCTTTCAGACAGCCTGTGAGGAGTAGTACCTTCATTGGATGCAAATTTGGATTGATTGGCACTCACTTTAAAATAAAAATCTAGTAGTGATTTAATTTTGATTTACAAAATTACAAGATAACATGGGTACAAATCCACATCATTCCCACTACCAGAGTTTTGGATCCCCAATCCCTCCAATGTAAGCTACAGCAGTTCTCCTAAGAGATATGAGTCAACTATTGTTTCTACAACCATCTGTCTATATTTGTATATATTTGACTTTTTTTTGCGGGACGAGGGTCAAAGGGGGGTTTCCATCTTCTCTTCCTTTCCAAGTCATACATACATCTATATTACATCAAAATATCCCTCCCTTTTCCTTCCTTTCTCTCTGGTTCCTGATGGAGTTGGAGTTCAGAGCTCTTCCCCTATCATTTCACCCCCACTGAGAGTATGGATCAAAACTGTTTTGGGGTTGCAGAAGGTGGAAGGTCTGGCTTCTTTAACTGCTTCTCCACTGGACATAGGCATTTGGCATATTGATCCATACCCCTAGCCTGTTTCTGTCTTTCCTTTGTTGGGCAGGGCTCTGAAGTGGTGAGGTTCCAAGACACATTGGTGAAGTCTTCTGCCCAGTGAAGTCAGAATGGAATCATGATAGCATCTGCAGTTTGGTGGCTGAATGGTGGCAAGATACAAAGTAGGACAAAATGATTAATGAACAGGAACCAAAAAGTAGGAACAGAGCATATGAGAATAGGGATCGTAGGGCAGAAAGAAGCCAGGGAGTCCATTCTAGGCTTGTTCCTAAAGACCCACAACTACCATAGTTTTTTTTTTTCTTGAGTTTGATAGCTAACATGAAGTTGGACAAAAATGTTGGCTGAGAAGATGATGTCAAAGTTTAGAAAAGGGCTAAAAAGTTGAATTAGGTAAAGAATAGCTCCCATTCTTGAAACAAAAAAAAAAATCTATGAGTAAAATTAACTGTTTACCTCATTCACCTGACCCAGAGCCGAGATTATATATTTAATATATATAATATAATTTATAATAATATATTTAATAATTAATTTAATATATAATTTATAATAATATATTTAATATATATATTTTAAAAGCACTAATATTATATATATATATTATATAAATATATAATCTCGGCTCTGGGTATATATAATACGAACCTGTGTAACTTCTAAGTCCCTATTGGTCTGAGTTCACAGTTCATAGCCACACCTGGGAACATTGCAAGCTGCACTCATTTCAGACTCAGTCTCCTTGAGTGGCAGGGCAGAATGACCAAGTCTCCCTTCGAAGACTTGGTGCAGTCCTGGGAAGTTGGCACTCACTTGTTAATCCAACAAATATCAAGTATATCCCATATACCTATTTATTTTAGGTGCAAGGGAAAAAGAACAGTGAGCAAAAAAAAAAAAAAGGTGAACATTTTACCTTCATAGAGTTTAGTGTAGAAAAAATAATGCCCAAAATAAATAAATGTATTTGCACTTCTGATGTTTATATTATTTATGAAAAAGAAGCCCATATACTACTCAACTCTGGCACATGGTGGTGTCAAGGATGAAACTTGGATCCCCAGATGTGCAGGTGTGCAAGTCCTGTATTCTTTTTTTTAAAAAAATCTAAGCACTAATTTTTACCAGCCACCCCCCCCCCCTAACACACACAGCATTAAAAAAATATTTGTGGGGGTCGGGCGGTAGTGCAGCGGGTTGGGCGCGGGTGGCACAGAGCGCAAGGACCGGTTTAAGGATCCCGGTTCCAGCCCCCGGCTCCACCTGCGGGGGGGGGGGGGTTGCTTCACGGGTGGTGGAGCAGGCCTGCAGGTGTCTGTCTTTCACTCCCCCTCTCTGTCTTCCTCTCCTCTCTCCATTTCTCTCTGTCCTGTCCAACAATGACGACATTGGTAACAACAATAATAACTATGGCAATGGATCAACATGGGCAACAAAAGGCAATAAATAAATATTTAAAAAAATATTTGTTTATTTATTCCCTTTTATTGCCCTTGCTGTTTTATTGTTGCAGTAATTATTGATGTCGTCATTGTTGGTTAGGACAGAGAGAAATGGAGAGAGGAGGGGAAGACAGACAGGGGGAGAGAAAGATAGACACCTGCAGATCTCCTTCACCATTTGTGAAGTGACCCCCCCCCATGCAGGTGTGGAGCCAGGGGCTCGAACCAGGATCCTTATGCTGGTCCTTTTGCTTTGTGCTACCTGCTCTTTACTCACTGCGCTACCGCCAGACTCCCCTCCTGTACTCTTAAAAACTGAGCTAGCTCCCTGACACTTCTGATATATATATATTTTTAAATATTTATTTTATTTATTTATTCCCTTTTGTTGCCCTTGTTTTATTGTTGTAGTTATTATTGTTGTTGTCGTTGGATAGGACAGAGAGAAATGGAGAGAGGAGGGGAAGACAGAGAGGAGGAGAGAAAGATAGACACCTACAGACCTGCTTCACCACCTGTGAAGCGACTCCTCTGCAGGTGGGGAGCCGGGGTTTGAACCGGGATCCTTATGCTGGTCCTTGTGCTTTGTGCCACCTGCGCTTAACCCGCTGTGCTACAGCCCGACTCCCTCTGATATTTTTAAGTACTACGGAAAAAGCACCAGAATAGATTAGGACATGGGGAAACACTGCTACCATTTTAGGCCTGGTGGCCTTACCTAGAAGGTAACATTATACCCTGGAGTTAGGGGACATATTTACTTTGTTCTCTTGTTAGGTTTCCTGTGCCCGACAGCCAGTGGTATGTTCACTGACTGCCACTGATTTACTAGAGCTGATTATACTTGTCTCTTCCAAGTTCAGATTTAGAGATGTGGTAGCCCTCAGTCAGCCACACTGAGAGTATTTACATCATAGTAAATGGCAAGTGGGAATTTTCACATTATGTTTCTACTAGACAGAGTTCCTCCCAGCCTGAGCCAGCTATTAGAGACTGATCAGCACATCTCTCCCAAGGGCTGCTTTTTTTCAGGAAAACACTCTGAATTCCTGAGTTAGCTTTGCTATTCTCCCCATCCTGCCCCTTCTCTAACTACCTCTCTAGTCATCTCTCCCCTTTCATTTCATCTCTTAGGTCACTTCAAGAGCTTATTAATTTTTCCCAGGTTGCTTATTTCTTTCTGTCCACTTTTTTCCTTTACTCTAGTGCCAAAGGGATATTCAAAACCACTGGCTTCATCATACCCAAATATTCCTGCTTTTAGCAAGAATAGCATCAGAACTTGTGGCGATGGTACACCCTTGATTTTTTAGAAGTGGGATTTTAAATATCCATTCTCTCTACTTCACTGATGGAAAGTTTGTAAAATGTGGAAATCTGTTTGGAAATAGCATAGGCTATAACATGATAGATCTTAGTTGAGTCCTAGCTCTGCCACCTTTTTTTAAATTTTTTCCTCCAGGGTTATTGCTGGGCTCGGTGCCTGCACTATGAATCCACCGCTCCTGGAGGCCATTTTTCCCCCTTTTTGTTGCCCTTGTTGTTGTAGCCTCATTGTGGTTATTATTATTGCCATTGTTGATGCTGTTCGTTGTTGGATAGGACAGAGAGAAATGGAGAGAGGAAGGGAAGACAGAGGGGGAGAGAAAGATAGACACCTGCAGACCTGCTTCACTGCCTGTGAAGCAACTCCCCTGCAGGTGGGGGCTTGAACCGGGATCCTTATGCAGGTCCCTGCGCTTTGCACTACATGTGCTTAACCCACTGCACCACCGCCTGACCCCGTCTGCCACCTTTTCTAACTAGGTGATCTGGGAAAAGTTACCTTCTGTAGGGTTTCTGTGGAATTCCAATGATCGTATATGTACAGTTCTAAACCACTGGTTTATAGTTAGTGCCCAGAAGTTCTCTTGTCTGGTTCTAGGATCCTTCTTTGTCACCAGTGTGAAGTTCCTCTTCTACCTGTTCAAGTTTGTTCCTGTCCCATGAAAATGTCATACTCCATAGCATCTAAAATGATTTACCAAATGGAAGAGGTTCTTTCCATTGCAAATACAACCCACTGGACTTAGGTTAGAGTCTAGTCTTAGGTCTTCTTCAGACACACACACACACACACACACACACACACACACACACACACACACACACACTTTCAGAAACCTTTATATCTTTACGAGAGTAGAAACTCACAGGATAACCAAATTGTTGGGACTTAGTCACTGGAGTCAGCACTGTGTAGACAGGGGGAAATTGCTGTTCCTGTCTTCTTGAGGATGGTAGAGAATTCAGTATAGTAACTAGACTTTCAAAAATAGTTCACTTGGATAGTGTGCCACTTTACCACGTGTGCAACTGAGGCTTGAATCCTGCCTCCTACTTCATTAAAGGAAGCTTTGGTGCTGTGGTCTTTCACTCTTTCTCTGCTTCTGTACATCTCCATCTCTTAAAAAAAAAAAAAGGAACTTGCTAAGCATGAAGCCCCTCACTGTATAACACATGAAATGAAACACTATGACAGGAGGAAGAGGGGGTGGGAAAACACACAGGGGGGTCATCAGCTCCACCTTGTGTATTTCATGAAATGTAGAGGTCATGTAGATGTCTTGTACCAAATACATAGAAAAGGAAAGATATGAATATTATCCTTAGATGAAAATGGAAAGAGATATGGTCGGAAATCAGTTGATCCTGAGCTGAGGTGTGGTGTATCAGGTTGAACGCATGTATTACAATGCACAAAAGACCCAGGTTTGAGTCCACAGTCCCCACCTGCAGGGGGAAAGCTTTGAGAGTGGTGAAGCAGTGCTGCAGGTGTCTCTCTGTCTCTCTCCTTTTCTAGCTCCCCATCACTCTTAATTTCTGACCATCTCTATCCAACAAATAAATACAGATAATAAAAAAAAATTTTAAAAAGAGGAAATGAGTTGATCCAGAGAGCAAACACACTGAAGGCAGCCCACTGCTCTCCTGCTGTAACAGAGGATCTCAGGAAAGTGTACTGTCCCTAGAATGTCTCAATGATGAGGCTGAGGCAATGAAGGAGAATATGCTGAATCTGGCACACTAAACTCCTTGAGTCTTCCTTAGAAGCTGAGTTGTCTTGAGTCCTACCAACATTAAGCAGAAGAATGATTTGCTTATTTCCCATCCACAGGGGGGCTACTTCACAAGCAGTGAAGCAGGTCTGCAGGTGTCTTTCTCTCCCCCTCTCTGTTTTCCCCTCCTCTCTCAATTTCTCTCTGTCCTATCCAACAACAATAATAATAAAAAAAGAATGACTTGTTTATATTTTTGGATTGCTCTTTTGCCTGCTTGGTGTCTGTGTTGTCTGTAATTATCTCCCTAAATAAATAAAAAAAAAAATCCCTTTCATGCCTCTACATCTCCTCCATTTCTTTTATTTTTAAAAATATTTTTATTTATTCATTATTGGATAGAGACAGACAGAAATTGATATGGGGGAGATAGAGAGGGAGAGAGACACTTGTAGATCAATTTTAACACTTGTGAAACTTTCCCCCTTCAGGTGGGGACCAGAGGCTTGAACCTGGGTCCTTGCACACTGTAATGTGTGCACTTAATCAGGTGTGCCACAGCCTGACCCCTATCTCTTCCTTTTCAAAATGGGGAGATAAGATTTTACTGATCAGACCACAGAAGATAATGTGTGGGAAAGTATATCATTACAGCCTTAGAGCTGTTGACACACAAGGGGAATAATTACTAATTTTGAATACAGGGTGTGGACTCACATATCCTGGCATCTGGAAAAATCTGAGTTCACATGCTAGAATTCCCACTACTTGGGAAAGTTGCTTAGCTTTTAGATATTGGTATCACTATTTCCATGTCACAGATGAGGATAACATCTAACGCATAAGGTTCTAGAGAAATGTTAACAAGGTGCAGTTTCAAGAGGCAGGGTAGTGGCTAATGAATGCTGATTTACTCTCTCTCTCTCTTTCCCCCTACATACATGTTCTCAGTTACTTTCCTTATACAAAAGGAATTTCACCTAAACAACAACAGCAGAATAGGCAAACAAGAGTAAATTATGTCATAATTTTACAATAGAAAGTGGAGTAGTAATTATCTATACTGTTGTATTTGGCATTAGGTCAACTAAGTCCAAGCCCTTGTCCTTGCTTCTCCCATCATCAGTTCTCTCTCTCTCTCTCTCTCTCTCTCTCTCACTCACTCACTCATTGTTTTTCTCTCTCTAACTACTTCATAATGGACTGGTCCTTGGAATGATGGTTCACAGATAATAAGTTTCAGATTCCTGAAGATCCATAACTATTCTAAAGGCAGAGAGACTCACCATGGCCCACATCTCTAGTGTTTTGATAATTGAAAATGTAGAAACTATGAGATAATTTTAAGCAGTGATGATAACATTGTGTTTTTTTTTTTTTTTTTTTTTTACTTAAGTGAGGGTTTAAAGAGTTTTCAGATTTGCAGAATGTTGACCAAGCTTTCCTGGGACCCACAGAGCTGTTGGTAATATGAGAGCTTCTTCCTTTCACTGCTAGGGATTTTCCACTGAGTTACACATTTTGGCACACATACTGTAAAATATATGGTTTTCATTTTCTGGGACTAGATAAGCCTAGAGCACAAGAAATTAATTAAAAGCAATAGGCTGAGTAACTCCTCTTCCCACGTATAGTTCTAGGAGCAGCTAGCATATGAAACTTTGGTGAAACTAATGTGATTTGGAAGCACAATAAGCTTCTCCTTGTAGTTGAGAGACCATAAGGAAGAAAACTGCAGCTACATGGATTATCTAAGAACCTGAGAATAAGTGGATTATTAGAAATGTTGACTGGGTAGATGAGTCTGTTTATGATCAGTTTTAAGTGCGATATTATCATAACTGGTTTTCTGTTAGATTGACCTGTTAGAAACCCGGCATTATTTATGAGTTGGTCACTCTGACGAATATCTGTTGGGGCTGGGGAGACAGCATGAAGATTATGCAAAAGACTCTCATTCCCGAAGCTCTCAAGTCCAGGTTCAATTCCCAGAGCTGAGCAATACTTTTCTGTTCCCCTTCTATTACCCCCATCTCATTAAAACAAAATGTCTTTGAAAAGAATATCTGTTAGATTTTTATGAATGACTTAGCTCTTCAAAGACCTCATTCCAGGGGTTGGCTGTGTCCTAGAGATGGTGTATGGATGGCATGATGGTTTGCGAGTTTGAACAACAGAAAAGAATTGAGGTCACTGATGCAGAATTGTAGATGTATTTGGATCATTGGCCAGGGTTGCTGGGTGTCTCTTTTTTTCCTGTGATCGCTAGCTAAAGACTGAAATGTCTTAAAGTCTTGCTTGCCTTTCCTTCTCTTCTTCCTCTTCCTCCATTGACTAGGATTGGTCACTGATCATGTGTGATCTCTTACTGCTCACTGCTTAGTGAAAAAGGAACATCGACTTATGCCCAAGCTTCCGCTATAGCCACAAGCAATACAGACTTCAGGATGGAAGAAAGGGAGGATTCCTCTGGGCTAAAAGGACTATAGAAGCTCTCACTGAAAGAAGCAGGATTTCAGGAAGGCCTTAAAAAGGGAATGGTGGGGGGTCGGGCAGTGGCATAGTGGGTTAAGCACATGTGGCGCAAAGCGCAGGGACCTGCATAAGGATCCCGGTTCGAGACCTCGGCTCCCCACCTGCAGGGGACTCGCTTCACAGGCGGTGAAGCAGCTCTGCAGGTGTCTATCTTTCTCTCCCCCTCTCTGTCTTCCCCTCCTCTCTCCATTTCTCTCTGTCCTATCCAATAACGAACAACATCAGCAATGGCAATAGTAATAACCACAACGAGGCTACAACAACAAGGGCAACAAAAAGGGGAAAAATGGCCTCCAGGAGAGATGGATTCATGGTGCAGGCACTGAGCCCAGCAATAACCCTGGAGGGAAAAAAAAAAAAAAGGGAATGGTGGGCTGTAAGCTAGCTCATTTGGATAGTATATTGTGTGGCCATGTTGAGTAACTCATGTTTTAGCTCAGCCCTCACCACTGAAGGAAGCTCTTTTACTCTGTCTCTCTCTTTCTCCTCTCTCTCTCTCTCTCTCTCTGTGTGTGTGTGTGTCTCCTCTCAGCACCTCTCTATTTAAAATAAAGGGGGAGGGGCACACATAATACAGGATAGTTTGTTCACCAAAGTAGAACTATTACTAGTTAAAGGATATGGAAAAAAGGTCAACCTTGGGGTAAACAGATAAATGAATCATTATCTTTTGTAGATCATTTGGCAAAAAATAAAAAATGTATTCATTTAATGAATTTCACTAAGACTGAGAAGAGTCACATTTAGACATTACAGAATCTGATATGTCAGTCATTCTATTTACACTAATCTAGCAGAATGTTAGGGAAAAGGCTGTACATGTTATTAAGAAAATAATTTAATACTACTGTCTATCAAAGCAGATTTGAGGATTTAGGAGGGGAAAGGGAGAAGCACTATGGAGAGCTTGGGGACTTGAGACCATATAGTAGAAGATGATGGTTTAGTGGAGGATGAAATGTATTGGCACAGAGGTTAGGTTGTGGCACACCTGGTTGAGTGCACATGTTACAATGTACAACAACCTGGGCCTGATTCCCACATGCAGGGGAAAGCTTTGCAAGTGGTGAAGCAGTACTGCAGGTATCTCCTTGTCTCTCTTCCTCTCTGTTTCCCTCTTCCCTCTTAGTTTCTACTGTCTCTATCCAATAAATAAGTAAATAAATAAAAATTTAAAAAAGAAATGTACTGACATATTTTGTGTTGGTCGTTACGCCAGGTCCCCTGCATTGCTTGATGCTGTGGTCTAATCATTGTTTTGCCTGAGACCCGCCCTGTCTGCGGGTTATGGTTTTAATCCCTACTGGTTAGAACCTTCACAACAGCTGCTATGGAAGCTTGCTACCTTCGAGCTCTTTTCTTCTCTCCACCCCCTCTCCTAGCCATTTCCTTTTCCAACCTGCCACTTCCATTTCAAAAGATATAAAGGTGTTGTCTCTGATCAATAAAGGCATTGCATTGAATTCCTACTCAGCCATGAGTTCCTTGTCTTTCTCTCTCTCTCTGGTGAAGCCATCCCAGCATTTTGGTGCCCAATGTGGAAATGTGAACACACAGCTTTATAACAAAAACCCTAGAAATTAACATGGTCTCAATAAGTTGATATTGAAATTGGGAAAGCGTTATTAATAAATAATTTAAATACAGATAAAGGGAAATACAAAAACCTGGGAATGTGATAAATCACCCACCCATATGTATGATTAAGTGCTAGTTAATGAATAAAAATTATGTGGCTCTCCTAAGTAAGATCTATGGAGAGAGTTCATGACAGCAGAACAAAACTCTTAAGAAATATTAAATAGAATTTAGGATACGAATTTCATACATGGGGGCTGGGCGGTAGCACAGTGGGTTAAGCACACATGGTGCAAAGTGCAAGGACGGGAATAAGGATCCTGGTTTGAGCCTCCAGCTCCCCTACCTGTGGGGGGGAGGGGGTCACTTCGCAGACAGTGAACTAGGACTGCAGGTGTCTTTCTCTCCTCCTCTCTTTCTTCCCCTCCTTTCTCGATTTCTCTCTGTCCTATCCAACAACAACAACAACAGCTATAACAACAATAACAACTACAATAAGGGCAGCAACAAGGGCAAATGGGAAAAATGGCCTTCAAGAGCAGTGAATTTGTAGTGCAGGCACCGAGCCCCAGTGATAGCCCTGGAGACAATAAATAAATAAATAAATAAATAAATAAATAAATAGAATTTCACACATACATAAAAAGAACATTTACTTAAAGTGCACATAAGAAAGCATAAGGCATATACACCATGTGCTTCCACTTATTATCCTCCACATTTAGCTATGTGAAAGTTACCTTTGGAAAATACAAAATAGATACAAATTCTATCTAGAATTAATTTTTTTGTAATTTCAATGTCTACTACCAAAGCCAATTTCAAGATTTCTATAGGAAAAGTGACAGAAGCCACAATTATGGCTGGCAAATTGGTAGACTGAAAAATAAGCGGGAGTTATTCTTTGCACTAGACCTATCCTGTGTTGCCTTCCTCAGTCATGGACAGGGGTTGGAATGGAGGAAGCCACGCTATAGGAGCATGGAAGGAGCTCAGTGTTAGAGCATAACACTTGCATTCCTGACATCCCCAAGGCTGAATGTTCAAAGCACCTGTATGCTAGAGAGGAATGGGCTCTGGCCTCATTGCACCCCCCACCCCCACTCCCACATAAAAGTAAATATCTCACATTAAAAACATAGAACTTTAATAGTTTAAAAAATTATCATGGACTAGGTGGTGGCTCACCCCCTAGAGCACACACATCACCAAGCCCAAGGACCCAGGTTCAAGCTCCAGCCTTTATGAGCAGTGAAGCAGTGCTGCAGAGCCTTCTCTTTCTTCCTATTCCCTCTCAATTTCTTTCTGACTCTATCAAAAAGAAAGAAAGAAAGAAAGAAAGAAAGAAAGAAAGAAAGAAAGAAAGAAAGAAAGAAAGAAAGATAGAAAGGAAGAAAGAAAAGAAGGAAGGAAGGAAGGATGGAAGGAAGGAAGGAACCTCACAATTGGCTGTGGATCCATAGCATAAATACGTAGCCTAAGTGATAACCCTGGTGATAAAATAACAACAGTAATAATAATGTGAAATTTCTGAGACATAATTTCACAACCATAGATAGTAAATGTACGTCACCACACCCTCCACAATATTAAAAGAAAGGGCTGGTAAGATACCTCATCTGGGCAGGTACCTGCTTTACTATGCATATGACTTAAGTTTGTTTTTTTTTTTTAGTTTATTTACTGATTTACTGTTTTTAAAATTATTGATTTACAAAACTGCAAAATTACAGTGTAATTCCACACTGTTTACACCACCAGAGTTCTCTGTCCCCATTCCCTTTGTTGGAAACAGCAGTGGTTCTCCCAAGGTCACAGAAATGGGTTAACTATTATTTCTATAACTATCTGTTTATCTATACCTTTATATATATTTTTTTTCTATGTTCCTGCCTTCTCTTTCTTTTTGAATCACAATTGCACCCATTACTACCTCCAAATGTCATTCCCTTTTTCCTCTTCTCTCTCTGGGTCCTGATGGAATTGGGTTTCAGAGCCCTCTAGTCATCTTCCCCTAACATTTCTCCTCCTCTGGGAGTATGGACCAAAATTACTTTGGGCATGCAAAAGGTAGGAGTTCTGGATTCTCTCTTCTGTCTCTGTCTGTCTCATGCCATCTGAAAAATAAGTCTGAAATGCTAAAGCTCTGAAGGAGAAGAAAAGAAAAAAACTAGTCACACTACAGAGAAAAACTCACAGGATGTTTACTTTCTCAGAATTTCAGACTTAAAGCCCAAATGTATTTTGGAGAGGCATTGCACTTAATTTAGAACAACAAAAAACAAAAGCTTCCATAATGTTTAGTGACCCTCTGCTGCTGTTCACTCTTCCCTGCATAATTAGGTTTGAAAATTAGGAGACTTGGTCCCAGCCTTGGTCCCGATAATCACTTGCTGTGTCACCTTAACCCAGGGTCTACTTTCAGGACCTCAGCTTCTCTCTCTAGAACTCAGTCAGAGTCAGCTCTAAACAGCTGGGTGTAGGGCTCAAGCCAGCTGAACTTGAGAGCAAGATTTTCTTAAGGCTAAACAAGAGACCACAAATAACCTTGTATGTTTGTGTTTATTCTGCGCTAACATAACAACCTCCAACTAAAATGTGCACAGCAGTAGGATGCGATATAATCAGATTTTGGCAGGGGTTCTACACACAGGCATTGGCTGAGAAGCACGAGACATTTCATTGATCTCCGGGGCATTTCCACTCTCAACATCCTCACCTCTCTGGGCTTGGAGTTCCCACTAGCACTTCTGAGACATCCACACCCCGGTGTCCTTCAGCATGGCCAGAAATTTAAAGGTCAGTCTTCCTTCTCTAAGTAGGACACTGGGTAATTGTGTCCTACGCATGCTGGACAAAGCATATTGTATTTTCCCAACCATCAGGGATCCCAGGTGGAAGCTAGAATCTCTTCAATTTGTGCACAGCACTATCTTGTTGCCATCATCCCTCAAACTTAGGGCCTGGTTAAAATTTTGCCTTCTAAGAAAGGTATTATCATTAGTACTATTGACAAAGACAATCATAATATAGAATGCTCACAATATTCCACTTCAGGGATAGAAGCACTGATAATGTTAGTTGAGTTGGTTAAGGTTTTTAGATGCAAGTCACTGAGACTTCTGTAGGTAACTAGTGAGAGGAGAATGTACTAGAAATATGTAAGCTAGTTCTTAGGGTTGAATGAAGAACTGGATAATCAGACTTCAACAGAGACAAGAATCAAGGCTTTCGTGGTATAGGATAGCAGGAAGTAATTCAAAGTGTTTTAGAAATAACACTATTAACATGAATTATCTCCCTCATTCAATTCAATTTAAGTTGTGCAGACAGAGAGACTATTGACTGGGTTGGCTGACTACCTACAAGATGACCTTTAGCAGAACTTCATATGTATCATGCCAGTTCTTCAGCATAGACTTTTCCAAGAAATGTTCATGTATCTTTTCTACAGATACTGCTCTCGAGATACAGAGAAGGAGATGAGTAACTTGCACAGGGTCTCATAGTAGAGTTGTGGAGAATTTGTCTCTTTCCAGTTGGCCACTCCAGGCTGCTCTCCCTGGTTCTCATCAGGAAATAATCCTTTCACAGTCCAAACTCTAGTTAATTCACAATGTCTTCTAAATAATCCAACTGTCTTTCCCTTATATTTTGCAAAGTTTCTTTAACAAAGAAAAAGATCTATGTGACAGTAAATCTCTCTACATAAGTACCAATCTCCTTTCTCTGAAACCACCCCACATTTTTTTCCTTTATTTCTAGAAGCCTCCTTGACAGTCTATCATGTATTTATTGGGGTTGTTCCAGATACCCTTTTTGATTCTCTGCTTTCAAGAGTGGGAATTTTGTGTCCCCAGTGTCTAAAAGAGACATGTAATAAATATTTCTGAAAAAAACGAATGCACCTGGTAGAAGTAGACCAAGTGACATTTTTAACTCCTCTCCTTGTCCAGTAACTAACTCAGTCTGTTTCCCAATCCTATGTTTATATCTCAAGTAATTTCTCTTCTGTTTTTCTTTTCTTTCTTTCTTTTTTATTTCTTTATTGGGGGATTAATGGTAAACAGTAAAATACAGTAATTTGTACATGTAACATTTCTTAGGTTTCCACATTTCCATTTGACCCTCACTAGATCCTCCTCTGCCACCATGTTCCAGGAACTAAGGCCCCCCCTCCCCCACTACCCCAGAGTTTTTTACTTTAGCGCAATATACCAATTTCAGTCCAAGTTCTGCTTTGTGTTTTCCCTTCTGATCTTATTTTCAACTTCTCTTTCTGGCTGATTTCACTTAACATGTTTCGTTCATGCTCCATCCAAGATGAGGTGAAGAAGGTGAATTCACTATATATATATTTTTAACCAAAGCACTGTTCAGCTCTGGCTTATGGTGGTGTGGGGGCTTGAACCTGGGACTTTGGAACTTCAGGCATGAATGTCTCTTTGCATAATAATTATGCTATCTACCCCCACCTGAATTCACCATTTTAAATAGCTATCTTTTCTGTTTTTCAAAATCTTAAATCTTCCTGGTGAGACTGTCTGGCCCTTTTAGTCAAATGTGCATGCCTACAACACGTGGGGGCTGGCATGAATCACATAGAAGGGAGTTACTGGGCCTACTTACTATCCTCATTCTTGCCTTCTTTGCTGACCCTTTTCTTATGCTCTTTTCTGCAGTAGAACTCATTGATTGACCTTTGAATTCTGCATTTGCTTTGGTCTTCAGATTTGAGATGACATTAGTGTCCCAGCAAGGACCTTGAGTCTATCAGTTCTTCTTGGCAGCTACTCTGGCATCTCATCCTAGTAATAACACCCAGTGAGCTACTCTAGCATTTAGGAAAGTATTGGAAAAACTTAAGGAATCTCATGTCTTAAAAACCTGTTCTGCACACCATAATGATACTGGGTCCATGCTCCCAGAGGGATTAAGAATCAGAAAACTTCCAAGGAAGGGGATGGGATACAGAGTTCTGGTGGTAGGAATTGTGTGGAATTGTATCCCTCTTATCCTATGGTCTTGTCAATATTTCCATTTTATAAATAAATCAAAAAAAGAAAGAGAAAGAAAAAAAAAGAAAGCCTGTGGTTCCCATCTGATAAAAGCACAGCTGAATACCTGAGCTCAGACAGGGCAGCTGCCAGCCAGCTCTTGTTGCTTCCAACCTAAGTAATCAAATACCACCTACTGAATTAGAATATTTGGGATAAGAACCAAGAGTTAACCATTCTTATCAAAACTTCCCCCAATTTGTAAAAATAAACTTTATTTTGGAATACCTTTAGATTTGCAGAAGGTCATGGAGATAGTATGGGTTTCCCTATTCTCCACACTGTTTCCCCCAATGTTACTATTTTCCTTGTCTACTAGTTCTCACAACTGAACCCCCTCCCCCTGCCCATGGTATATTTGTTACAGCTAAGAAACTGACATGGTACATTTATATGAAATAAATATTCCAGAGTCAGATTTTACCAGCCTTCTCATTAGTATCATCTTTCTGTCCCAGGGTCCAATCCAAGGTGCTTCACGTAGACATCATGTCTCCCACACCCCCGTGGGTCCAGGAGAGTTTCTTAATTCTTCTTTGTTTTCATGAATTTGACAGTTTTGAGTTGTAATAGCTGGGTAGTCTCTCAGTCTCTCCCCCTACCCCCCCCCCACACACACCTTTTTTCCTCTCTCCCTTTTTCTGATTTTGACATCCTACTAGGCAACCAGAACACCGCTCAACTCTAGTTTATGGTGGTTCAGGGGATTGAACCTGGGATTTTAGAGCCTCAGGCATGAGAGTCTCTTTGCATAACCATTATGTTATCTGCCCCCCCAACTCCTAGCCCAGCCCTCTAAACTCTCAATGACAGGGATTGTATATGCATTGTCAGGAATCTCAGTTAAATGTACCTAACACAAAACAAAAGCTCAATGAACACACACTGAAGTAATAAACAGGTGCTGTTATAAATGAACCTGTGCTGACATTATGATCATTTATGGATATAATGAGCATAGCTATGAGGTAATGAACACATGCTGGCATAATGAAGATGTGCCCACATAAAGAGCACTACTGCTGCCTTGTTGTCCTGAAGGAAGGACCAGGCCTTGCTCCTCCCTGCTCTATCCCTATTCCCCCTGCCCTTAATACATTTTGTCACTGGGATCAGAGGACTGCTAGTCTTTAAAGGAGTCTCATACATTATGACTCAGGTGTCGGGGGGGAAAGAATCATGTGATTACAAAGAAAAAAAATCTCATTGTGACCTGAGAGCACTTTCTGACAGTTCTCTCTTAGTCCATTCATAAATGTGCTGCTCACACAAGCCAATCAGATAAAACGCAAGAAAGGAAAAGGGGACTTCTGGCATGCTCTCTAGTGAGCTGGGAAGACAGGCTCTTGCTCTCGGCATGTTTATAAATTTAAGCATATTTCAGATGCTTTGGCAATACTGCTTATTCTGGTTCAGTGGTTAGGGGGAATGCATTCGGGGGACACTGTTTTGTCTTATGCTGCTGCTGCTGGGTTACAATACCCTTCACTTTGCCAGAGGAGAGACACCAGCATGATGGGGGCTTTGGTTCACATAGCTGAGCTAAACACACTTCATCCAGATACAGCAAATAATAACAGCAAACATTTATTGAGTAGAGCATAGTGGATCTCCGTACTGCATTGAGATATATATTGAGTATAAGCATTGGCATCTCATGCTGAAATCCACCTAATAAAGCAGGTATCTGAGTTCTCTACGAGTAAACAATGAAAGAATAAAGGCATTGGAGGCCAAAGAGAATGTTCAAGGTCAGGAGATTCAAGTAGCAAAGCTGGACCTCCTATCTCTATGTTGCCCAAACCAGTACTTTTGTCATTGCTTTTGTGAGACTGCGAAAGCTGTCTGCCTTTTTTCTACACGTAAATGGTCACCTATCTCACATGTATTATTTTCTACTATTTAAAAAATCAATATCTCTATTATTTTTGCAACTGTACACATTTCATATTCAGCTTTACATAGTGTAGTGTTACTGCATCAAAACCTAGCAGGCAGCAGGAAATAGCTTAACAGATAAAGTGCACATGTTACTATGTGCAAAGGTCAGGGTTTGAACCCCTAGTTCCCACATAGGAGCACCAGCACAGAGGAAGCTTCATGAATGGTAGAGAAGTGCTGTGGTGTCTCTCTTCTTTCTCCCCCTCCTCTGTCTCTTACCCTTTGCCTAAACAAATAAGCAAGCAAGCAAATAAAAGTCCCAGTGAAAATACTGATAGCAAAAATAATAAATCGATGGGATGCATGTCAGAAATGTCCATTCCTGAGCACTAATTCAGATCTCCTGTGTCAGAAGTCTGAGGGTAGGATGGGAACTTTTAAAATAAGTCCAGACCCCTGCCCCAGTAGGAAAAGAGAGAGACAGGTTGGGAGTATGGATTGACTTGTCAACACCCATGTTAAATGGGGAAGCAATTATAGAAGCCAGACCTTCCATCTCCTGCACCCCATGATGATCCTAGGTTCATACTCCTAGAAGGATAGAGAATAAGAAAGCTTTCAAGGGAGGGGATGGGGTATATGGAGTTCTGGTGGTGGGAATTGTATGGAATTGTACCCCTCTTATCCTATGGTCTTGTCAATATTTCCATTTTATAAATAAAAATTTTAAAAAGTCCTGCTATTAACGCAAAACCTTTTAGAAATGTTCATAGGTCCACTGTAGGGAGGTCTGCAGGACCATGGCTGTGTGGCTTGGGGGAGTGACATTTCAGTTCTATGACTGTCTCACTGATTAGCCTTGAGCAAACTGGAGCTTCCATTATCTACTGTTTCTATTTTGCATGATCACTGTTAGGAATGAGAGGACATGTGGACCCAAGCTTGCATCCCTGAGAAATAAGGCATCTATCTTATTATTTTAACTATTGAGAGGCCAGAATGCCATGGTATATATTATATGTTCTTCATCTGATGGCAGGAAACTTCAACCCAACTTTGCACAATCACCTGTAGTGCAAGGAGACTAAAATGCTCCATAAAGACATTTGTGTGGAAAGGAAAGGACTTCTGTGGCAATTAGAAAAGCCAGGTGGACAGGTAGCATTTGCCAGCATGTATGCATCAACTAGGTTTCTCAGCCTCAGCACAACTAATGGTTAGGGTGGATAATACTTAGGTGGTGGGACTGTCTGAGCCTGGCAGTGGGAGAGGGAGGTCTTTGTAGCATCTTTCCTGGCCTCTGCCCACTGAATGTCAGAATCATTTGCCCCTTAATTGTCATAACCAAAACTGTCTCCTGACATTGCCCACTGTCCCATGTGTGTGTGTGTGTGTGTTTACCAAAGTACTGCTTAGTTCTGGCTTATGGTGGTACTGGGAACTGAACCTGGGACGCTGGAACTTCTGACATGAAACTCTTTCATATAACCACTAGGATATCTCCCTCAGCCTATTAGACTTTAAACATTTTAAATACACATTACACTTTTAACTCTGTTTCGCAAAAAAAAAAAAAAAAAAAAAAGGTTTCAAAAATATGGTAATTCTTAACTTCCAGAACAGTCAACCAAGACTATGCTAATTGGGGTGGGAGTACTGAGATTGTCTGAGCTAGTCAAAGACCTATTTTACCTAGACTCCGATAACTATCAACCCCTGTTATTCTAGGAGATTCTACCATGCTGGTCCCAGCTCACATCAAAACTGCTCTTCAGGCTGTAAGTGAAAAATCATTCATCTCTTCTCAATGTGGATTTGCTTGTTGGACTCATAGGCCGAGCTGAGGTCCAGGAGGTGTTTGGTTTAGCTCTCTGCACTCTTGACTGTTCGAACACTGGTTCTTGTAGATGGCTGATCTTTCAAGAGAAGGAGAGGTTTTTTTTGTTTTTTTTTTAAAACATTTGGGACAAATTAACTAGTTTGACAAAAGCAAAACAGTCCCCCTTTTAAGATGAAGTGCTCCTTAAGTGCTTATACAATTTCCAGCCCAGACTGGACTGCTCTCCTCCCCTTCTGCTCTGAGGAGCAGTGCAACCCACCATGTGAGCACATCATCAGCCCCCTCTCCCGTGGGCCCTGAGCTGCAGAGCTGAGTGATGAAGCCTGATAGCAATCTTAGTGGAGCCTGAACTCGACCTGAACCTGGAGCTTTCCATCCTTCCTGCCATTGCTGCAGTAGCTTTGGTGTGTCCCCTCCACCCTCTCCTACCTCCAGTCATTTGGAGATATTCCCTTCTATTGTTTCTCCTTCAACAATAACTATAATTTACAGATTGAGGAACCAGGGTGATGTCTCAGTGGTAGAGCAGAGGCATGCAAGCATAAAGTTGCAGGTTCAGTTCCCAGTACCACATACGTCAAAGCTGAGCAATCCTCCATTCTCTCTCTCTCTCTCTCTCTCTCTCTCTCTTTCTCTTTCTCCCACTCCCTTTCCCTCTCTCCCTGTCTCTTTCTCCCATAAAGATAAATATATTTTATATATTAATATATGCTTTTCCTGGCCAAGTTGCCATAAATGCCAACTGATAACCCCACACTTTTATTCCAGAATCCCTTTTAGTATCTTCAGGGAATGTCTCATTCTGTCAACAGTTGGAGTGAACTTCACAAGAAAGCAAATTGCCAGATATTTGTTTCCATCTACTTTAGCAATTTCCCATAAGGACAGATTCTTCTATGGCTCACCCACCCTTTGATTAAATGCTTCCAGAGGCATGATGCTTGTTAACTTACTATGTGTTTATTCCCTTATACCTTATAGGACAATGTCAGCCACTATTCCCCACCTTAGCTTCCTTTTTTAAAAATTAATGAAATACCTAGTGTTTTTATGACATTACTAGTTTTTAGTTTATTTATTTATTTATTTATTTATTTTGATATGTGTGTGAGAGAGAGAGAGAGACCAGAGCACTGCTCAACTCTGACTTGTTGTGCTGATGGAGATTGAACCTGAGACTTGGAAGTCTTCAACATGAGAATATCTTTTCATAACCATTGTGTTATCTCCCCAGTCCTATAGCTTTTTTTTAAAGAGTCGTTGCACCTGAGACAGAGGGTAGAAGAGAGAGAAGCAGAGCACCACTCTGGTACATGTGGCACTGGGTATTGAACCAATAACCTCAAACATGTGGAGCTTGCCCTCTACCAGATCTATCTATTGCTTCTGGGCTATTGTCTTCCTTATTTCTGTTAGCATCTTTGCCTGTGATATGTATTTATTGATTTATAGGCTCTATGAAAACAGGGAGTCTCGTCCTCTGGTGAACATTTGGATTCTGTGCTGTTCTATTGAATATCCATGGAATCAAAAGATAAATAAGTAAATTCAATAGTTCACTGCTAGGGCCAGATAGACTCCCCAGTAAATAGGACACTTTACCCCATAACACAGCCTGATAACAGAGCAAGAATCATGATGTGACTGAAAGAAAATATATTTGGGAGTCAACTACATGATGTGACCAATATTTAGGAGTCAACTAAAGCTGGGTTAAAAATCTCATCCAGTTGCAAGCATCCTGGATGGTTAACAGTGCTGAGTTGTGATCATTCCAGAAGTACGTTTATTTGTAGCAAAGCAGCTGACTCAGATGTTGTCCTGAAGGTTAAGATTTTCCTAAAGTATGCAGCAGTATCCAGCACAATATAAGTGTCCAGTTAATATGTTTTGAGTTATGTTGAAATGGTCAGTGATTATTATTAAATTTTTGTTGTTGCTAAGACTTCACCACACTGGGTCAATTTTTTTCAGATAGAGAGAGGGAGAGAGAGAGAGAGAGAGAGAGAGAGGGAAAGGTACTTCAGCACTGAAGCTTCATTCAGTGCTATGGAGACAGGCTTGAACCTGGGCTGCATCACAAAAGAGATGCCTTACTAGTCCAAAGCTCAGGTGATGCTATTACCAGTGTGGTTCGGAGAGGCTTTATGCTAAACTCTGCACTTCCAGAGGTTAACAGATTGTAATGACTGTTAATTTATTCTTGAAAGCCATGTTGGCATCTTGGGCATCTCATGAAGTGTACCCCCCTCCCCGTGGAAGCAGCAGTAAAGGGGGACCCCTATGCTCTAGTCAGCTGTCCCACTAGTTTCATTGCATAACAGATTTCAAATGTGAATTTATTTTCCTTTCCTCCAACTTGTGGTTGCCTGGATTTTTAAATTGTTTATTCCCCTAAATGTGCCCAAATCCTGGATCCTGTACAAAGGCAATGCACATCCTTCTCTCTCTCTCTCTCTCTCTCTCTCTCCCTCTCTATCTCTCCCTCTCCTATCTCTCCGTTTCTCTCTCTCTCTCTCTCTTGGCTTTTGTCTGTCACTGCCGTAAATTAAGAACAAATCACAGTTGGTTTAAATAACCCAATTTAATAAACACCAGATTCCGCCCCCCTCAATGTCAGAGAATATAGCCTTCTGCAAAATCTTTAACTTGTGCCTCATTTTTGAGATTAAGGAAAAAAGTGGTAAGTGACATGAAATAAAGAAGGGGAGGGGGTGTGACAGAAACAGATGGGTTACGCACAAGGCCACGAATGTGAGGACAAGTGGTTTGAGGCCCATCTGGGCCATCACACTGGCTCATATTCAGGCTGCCTGGTGTCTGTGGCCCTGCAAATGACTCTTTGTATCTGGTTAGGATAATCTGAACTTCTGATGTATGTGGAGTGGATAGTTGTTCAACAAGACTGATTTACTTTACCAAGATATTGCCTGGATGAGCATTCATGTTGCTATGCACCAGCAACCTGGTTCAAGTCCCCAGTTCCCACCTGCAGGAAGAAGCCTCGTGAGTGGTGAAGCAGTGCTAGAAGTGTCTCTCTTTTCCCTCTTTAAGTTTCTCTCTATCTTGTCAAATAAAAAGGGAGAAAAAAAGAAAAAGAAAAAGGACTGCAGGGAGTGCTGAATTCATTATGCAGGCACTAAGTCCTAGCAATAAGCCTGATGGCAATAAAAAAAAACGTTTCCAGAGCAAAGGGCCTTCTCACTCATAACAGGATATCAATTTTCCAAAGCCCAAGGAAACCTCACCCATGTCTTCATTTTGCAAGACTCCGAGGCAATCTGTGCAGGACCATTTGCACATGTGCATGCACTGTACCAACACTGTACTTCATTTAAAAAAATTTTTTTAATTATTTTTATTTGTTAGATAAAGACAGTCAGAAATCAAGAGGGGAGGGAGAAACAGAGAGGGAGAAAGACAGAGAGACACCTGCAGCACTGCTTCACCACTTGCAAAGTTTTCCCCCTGCAGGTGGGGACTGGAGGCTTCAACCTGGATCCTTTCGTACTGTAACATGTGTATTCAACCAGGTACACCACCACCCAGCCTCTTAACACTGTACATCTTTCTACTGCTGTTGGTCTTGCTCATGAGAAGGCCTCTGAAAGGAGCAGGTTGGGGCGGGGGGAGGCATGTGAGCAGGGGTTCATCCTATGCATGCTTTCCCCCATAGCATTGCTCAGTTCTGGTTTATCCTGGTGCAGGGAATTGAACCTGTACTTTGGAGCCTCAAGCATGAGAGTCTGTTTGCATAGCCATAGCCATTGTACCATCTCCCCCGCCTAGGCCTGCTTCTTTCATAACGTTGGAATGATCACTCATGTCACCGGTTTAAGTGCACATAATTCAAAGCACAGGGACCCAGGCAAGGATCCCAGTTTGAGCTCCCAGCTCCCCACCTGCAGGGGAGTAACTTCACAAGCAATGAAATAGGTCTGCAGGTGTCTTTCTCTCCCCCCTTTTAAAAATATTTATTTATTTATGTATTACCTTTTGTTGCCCTTGTTTTATTGTTGTAGTTACTGATGTCATAGTTGTTGGATAGGACAAAGAGAAATGGAGAGAAGGGGGAAGACAGAGAGGGGGAGAGAAAGACACCTGCAGACCTGCTTCACTGCCTGTGAAGTGACTCTCCTGCAGGTGGGGAACCAGGGGCAGGAACCGGGATCCTTAGGCTGGTCCTTGTGCTTTGTGCCACATGATCTTAATCCACTGTGCTATTGCCGGACTCCCTCTATCCCCCTTTCAATCTCCCCCCCCCAATTTCTCTTTGCCCTAGCCAAAATAAATAAATAAATAATAGTGGAATAGTAGATTTGTAGTGCAGGCACCAAGCCCCAGGGATAACCTGGAGGCGCGTGTGCACACGCACACACACACAAACACACACATAAATATGTAGGCCAGGTGGTGGCTCACCATTACTAAGTGCCATGGCCTGGATTTAAGCCCCACCCTTTCCCACAGAGGTGCTTACAGGAGAGAAGCTTCACAGGTGGTGGAGCAGTTCTGTGTGTCTGTTCTCTCTCCCTCTATCGAAAGGGAAAAAAAATTCTCACCAGGAGTGGTGGAGTTGAACAGGCTGCAATAAGTCTGGTAACAACAACAACAAAACAAAAAAAAGTTGAAATAAGCACTTTTCATCTTACAACTAAAAGAGAAGACAATACAATGTGGATAAATTGAATTAAATAAAGATGAGGGGGTGGTGGTGTATTACACCAAAGTAAAGGACTCTGGGGCAGAAGGGAGGGTTCAGGTCCTGGAACATGATGGTGGAGGAGGACCTAGGTGGGGGTTAGAGTATTAATGTGGAAAAGTGAGAAATGTTACACAGGTACAAAATACTGTATTTTATTGTCAACTGTAAACCATTAATTCCCTACCCCCCCTAAAGGAGGGAATGAGGGAGAAAATCATTAGAGAAGAGGATGGTAAGTTTGGAAGAAAAGGGGATGGAAATTTTGGCAAAGGTGAAACAAATGTTGTGAAGTATTTCCTAGAACCCTGCCATGTGTGAGGCACCACCTGGTTCTGTGGAACACAGAGATACCAAACATTTTAAAGCTTTTAAAAAAAACTCACAGCCAAGAGTTTACATTAATAAGCACTGGCAACAGCAGTGCTGTGATTAATTCAGGGTGTACTGGGGACAAAAGAGACAGCACACAACTCAGAGTGGGTAGCGGAGTCGGGAGTCAGAAAAGCCTTTAGGGTCTTGGACAATAAGGAGGAGTCAAAGAGTGAAGGTGGGAGAATGACAGAAAGGAACTCCCTTTCAGAGAAATGGTCTTTTATTATTATTATTATTATTTATTTTCCTTTTTGTTTCCCTTGTTGTTTAAACATTGTTGTGGTTATTGATGTCGTTGTTGTTGGATAGGACAGAGAGAAATGGAGAGAGGAGGGGAAGACAGAGGGGGGAAAGACAGACACCTGCAGACCTGCTTCACTGCCTGTGAAGTGACTTCCCTGCAGGTGGGGAGCCAGGGGCTCGAACCAGGATCCTTAAGCTGGTCCTTGCTCTTCACTCCATGTGCGCTTAACCCGCTGCGCTACTGCCCGAGTCCCATCAGAGAAATGGTCTTATGAGACCCTGACTAGGTCCTCCTCTGCCATCATGATCCAGGACCTGAATCCTCCCCCCTGTCCTTTACTTTGGTCTTCTTCTTCTTCTAGCATTTGCACTTCTTCCGTAGCCAGTCAACAGCGTCAGGTTGAGCCTGATGTCTGCTTGTTGCTGGCTTTGAAAGTGACTGGGATCCATGTGGATTCAGTCGGCTAGGAAGGATCGTCAGTTTCCCCAATAAATGGGTACTCACGGGATGCACCACGAGAAGGTCGATCCAATGCATCCCTTTGGTACAATACATCCCTTTGGTACAATACACCACCACTCCCTCATCTTTATTTAATTCAATTTATCCACATTGTATTGTCTTCTCTTTTAGTTGTAGATGAAAAGTGCTTATTTCATGAGGTCTCAGGTTTGATTCCCAACATCACATATGGTTCTCTCTCTCTCTCTCTCCCATGTTAATAAATAATTAAATAGATCATTTTTAAAAGGAACAATAATACAAATACATTTAGATTTAAATATTATGTATTAATGATTTGATAATGGTTTACAGAGTTGTAACAGTACAGGAGAATATTTCCACACCACATAGACCATCAAAGCTCTGACTCCCCCACCGCCACCCCCACCCCCCATGATAACTATCATAGTTCTCACAGGGCTTAGAGACAGTTTGGCTCCTCCCTTCCTCCCTTCCTTCCTTCCTTCCTTCCTTCCTTCCTTCCTTCCTTCCTTTCACCCTAGCTTTCTAAATTTCTTCTTCTTTCGAAAGTTCATGTGTTTCCTCTAGATACTACATATTAGCAAGACTATTCAGTACTTGTCATTTACCTCCTTACATACTTCCAAAGGCATTTAGGTTTCAGTTCTGCCTCATCTATTGGATAGCTCTTCCATAGAAGATATCCTTATCTTTATTGCCAGACCTCCCACCTCGTGCACCCCATAAAAAATTTTGGTCCATACTCCCAGAGAGATAAAGGGTAGGGAAGCTTCCAGTGGAGGGGATGGTATATGGAACTCTGGTGGTGGGAACTGTGTGGAACTGTACCCCTGTTATATTACAATCTTGTTAATAATTATTAAATCACTAATAAAAAAAGTGGAATATATTTTTTAAAGTCTTTATTTTTATGAGGCTAAGAGAAATGGAATCAAATACCAGGGCCTCGCTTGCATAGATAGAGTGAACCCTATCCTCTGAGTCACTAAAATGCCCTCATCTTTGAAAGGTACTATTTGTTCTGCCTTCAGAGTTCCTTCCACGAAATAACTTCTTTGACCAAGACATATTTTGAGGACAACAGATTTGTTTACTACCCTGTGCTGATGAAAAACTAAATTCTCATATATCATTTTTTGCTTGGCTATCACAGAATCTAAAAAAGGGAAACAGCAATAAGATACAAGTCTGGCACATAACAGAAAGGCTGGGATAGTCCTTCTCATATAGAAAGTGGCTTCCATACCACAATTGGTGGTATGGAGTTCTGGAAGGAACTCTGGAAGAAACTGTGATGTACAACTTGGAGCAGCCCCAGAGGGTGGGGTACAAGTGTGCTGTCTCTTGATGACTCACTGCTAACACTTGGGAGGGAGCAGCTGTGTGGGGTGTGACCCTAGAAAGCAGAACAGGTCCAACAGGAGCTAGTGAGTGGGAGGTGGGTTACAGGTCCTTGTGGAGGATGACTTTCTGCTGTGGGAGGGCTATGGGCATCCATTAGTGAAGGTGTCCAGACAAAGAATGCAGCTGTCTGAGTGGGTGTTTAGATAGGCACCCTCAGACAGCTTCTTGAACTCTTAACATTTCATGAGAGGGGGTAGGATAATCCTAGCAGAACCTTGAGGACAGAGTTAAAATTCATTTCAGAAGCCTGTATCTATCTATCTATCTATCTATCTATCTATCTATCTATCTATCTATCTATCTATCTATCTATCTATTATTGGATAGATACCAAGAGGAGTTGAAAGGGGAGAGGAGATAGAGGAGAGAGACAGAGAGACACTTGTAGTCCTGCTTCCTTACCACTTGAGAAGCTTTCGCCCTGCAGGTGGGGACCGGGGCTTGAATCTAGGCCTTTGCACACTGTAACATGTGTGCTCAACCAAGTGTGCCACCACCTGGCCCCATATCTTTTTTTTTTATTATTGATGATTTATTTTTTTCGTGAGAGGGAAGGGGTGATCAAACCTAGGGCCTCACATGCACTCTATCTGCTTAGTCATCTCTCTGGACTAGGGAAGTAGTACAACTTGTCAAAGCATTCACTTTATTTATATTTGAAAGATTTATTTATTTATTTTTATGAGAAAGGAAGGGGAGGAGGTGGAGAGAGAGGGTCAGAGCCTAGTTATCTTTGGCATAAGTTTGCACCAGGGACTGAGTCTACAACCTCTGTGACTCAGGCATGAAAATTGATATTCTTTCTTTTTTTTTAAACTGGGATATTAATGGTTTGCAGTAGTAGAGGTGTAAATTTTCTCTGTTTTCTGAAAAACACTTTTACCCACAGCCTAGGTCCTCTTCCACCATCATGTACCTAGGACCTAAAATCTCCTTGTCCTAGAGTTCTTTACTTTGGTGCAATACACCAACCCTAGTTCAAGCTCTGCTTTGTGTTTCCACTTTATGTTCATAAGTGAGATCATCCCATATTCATCCTTCTCTTTCTGGCTTATCTCCCTTAACATGATTCCTTCAAACTTCATCCAAGATGAGCTGAAAAAGGTGAATGTATTATTCATAATATCTGAGTAGTACTCCATTGTGTATATATACCACAACTTTCTCAGCCACTCATCTGTTGTTGATACCTAGGTGGCTTCCAAGTTTTGGCTATTACAAATTGTGCTCCTATGAACATAGGTATACACATATCTTTTTGGATAGGTGTGTTTGATTCCTTAGGATATATTCCCAGGAGAGGAATTGCTGGGTCATAGAGTAGGGCCATTTCTAGACTTCTGAGAGTTTTCCAGAGCACAGCACTCACTTTCATGCCAGAAACCCCAGAGTTCACAAGTTCACTCCCTGGCACCACCTGTGACAGAGCTGAGCAATGCTCTGACTTCTCTATCCCTTTTCCTTCTTCTTCATTTTCTTTTACACATAATACATAAACCTTTTTGATAGAAATATTTTCTATTGACAGCTTTCAGATATACAGTGCTGTCTTTTTTTTTTTTTCATAGAGGGAGAAAGGCAGGGAGAGAGAGAGAGAGAGAGAAACCACAGCACCAAAGTTCCCTTCAGTGCAGTGGAGGCCAGACTCAAACCTTGTCATACATAAAGCAAAGTAGCACAGTATCCAAGTGAGCTATTCCACCAGTCCTTCAGTACAGTCTTATGAACAATACTCACTATGCGAGATGCTAGCTTCTCAGACCTGGTCCTTTTAGAACAGGAAATTTCCTTCAAATTTCAAAATGAAGGTATCTTTCTCTCCACCTCTCTATCTTCCCCTCCCCTCTCAATTTCTTAAAAAAAAAAAAAAAAAAAAAAAGAACAGGAAATTCATTTCTATTTTCGGACCAACACAGTAATTTGCCCTACTCTCAGCCCCTGACAACCACTTCAATACTTCTCTGTTTCTGGGAATTTGAGCTTCATGCCTTTAGTGAGGTGTACAGACAACAGCGGTGCCCTCCCAATCCAGCAGGATGGCACTACACTTCCTTGTCTGCTTTTCTTCTCTCACAGGACAGTTATCTTAGCATCATTGTGCTTCTCCAAGTTACTAATTGCTGTTACTCTAAAGTTTCAAGAAATAAACAAGAACCTCTGAATTACATTGTACTCTGATAAACTTTATTTACTTAGCTACCAGGACAGAATAATGGTCTTAAACATTGTAAACATGATTGCAGGGGTCAGGAAGAGATAGTTTAGCTGTAGAATGCAAACCTTGGCATGCAGAGTCCCCAGGTCCAATCTTTGGCATTGTGTATGCCAGAATTGAACAATGCTTTGTTTGGCCTTTCTCTTTTTTCTCTTCTCTTTCCCTTTCTCCTTCTCTTATATATCTTATAAAGTGAATAAATCTTTCTTAAAATAACTAAAACACATTTGAAATAATTGGCTAAAAATATTTCTGAAAAGCTTACTTGGTTTCATCGTTAGTTGAAAGCTTTTGTTTCTGTCCAGCTATCTTTGTATCCCATTTGTCTGTCTCTGTGTTTCTCCATTGTCTTGTTACAGATGCAATATAAATTGATCATTTACCTTTCTTTAGGAAGTGCACATTTTTTTTGTTGTAACTTAGGGTATAACATGGAAGGAAGTAGCTCAAAATATCTTTAGTAGAATACTAAGACACCCGGATGTTGTTTTCCTATCTACTTCTTGACAAGAGTTTAATAGTGTAAAGTTTTGTTCTATTATACATGCTTACCACTGGATTTGAGAGCTCTGTTAATAAAATATCTGTCCCGGGAGCCAGGTGGTAATGCAGCGGGTTAAGCACACAAGGACCGGCATAAGGATCCTGGTTTGAGCCCCTGGTTCCCTACCTGCAGGGGGTCATTTCACAAGCGGTGAAGCAGGTCTGCAGGTGTCTATCTTTCTCTCCCCTGCTCTGTCTTCCCATCCTCTCTCTGTCCTATCCAACAACAATTACAGCAATAACAACAACAACAATAAACAACAAGGGCAACAAAAGGGAAAAAATAGCCTCCAGGAGCAGTGGATTTGTAGTGCAGGCACCGAGTCCCAGCAACAACCCTGCAAGAAAAAAAATGCCTTTCCCACTAGGCATTCAAAGACTTTTAAATTCCCAATATGCAATGATTAAGCATGAGTGTCATATTTATTTCCTGTTTCTTCCTTGGAAAATTAAAAGATCCTTAACTTTGCTTCTTCTCTTTCCTTCATTTTATCCTGTGGCCACCATTTTGTTTTACAACACTTGAGTGTGAAGACTTTTCCCCTCCATTTAGATGGCAGTTTTAATGCAGCCGAATATCTTGATGGTTAGGGAATTATAAATCATGTATGTAAAGGAAATGTGGAAAAGACAATCAGGATAACCAAAAATCAACAGAATCAGCTATGTTAACTTAATTCTGTCTTCCTTGTTTTAGAATAGGGCTACTAGAAAGGCTAGCAAAATACCTCATTTAGATAGTGTGCTTCTTTGTCATGTACCTGACCAAGGTTCCAGCCCAGTCCCCACCACACTTAAGGAAGCATTGGTGCTTCCAATGGCCTCTCTTAGTCTCTCTCTCTCTCTCCCTCTCCCTCTCCCTCTTCCTCTCCGTCTTTCTGTCTCTGCCTTAAAAAATAGGGCTGCTATAATATCCTTGCTTTTCTTCAAGGCATGTGATAGTTATTGAACAGATCATAAAAATATGGGTGGATTATAATACATTGAGTGACCTATTTGGTGTCCAAAATGAGGCTGACTGAGCCACAAGTAACTGCAAGTATTTGATCAACAGAGAGAAAATAAAAGCATCACTTGGAGTGCTATAGAACAGAATAGAGCATCAGGTGGATTACCAAGTAGGTTTCTCATCTTTCCTCCATTCCTGAATCTATGATGCTATAAAAATATATATTCAACCCAGGTACCCAAATTCTCAGGAAAAAAAAAAGTACTTGACTCACACGGCAATAGCAGTTCTTTTAGTATTTTAGGACTTTATTAGCTTAATTCCGGCCAGTATTTTTTTTATAGCATTCATGAATCTAATTCAAAACATATTGAGAAGCCAAACCTTTGCTGGGCTTGAGAATGTAGCTAATAAAAAGGCAAATACATCAAGGTTGCCAAACACTGCAAAAGAGCAGTATATGACACCACCTCTAATGTGAGAAATTGTAGAGCCTTATTTTTGTTCTCCTTTTGATAGGAAACATAAGGGTTGTTTCACACTCTTGGAGAAAGGCCCTTGCTGTACTTAGCAATGACTTTAAAAACATCATTATTATCAAATGAGAAGACCCTTCATTTCGTGGCAATGGACTAGGTATAATCCAGGCACTGCCCTCCCCTCTGGGGAGCTCCATGTAAGGCTGTGCCTCTCAAATTTAGTGTCCTTTGGCAGGCAGAAAAACCTCAAATCCAGTTGAAAAACCAAAACCTCACATTGCAGTCCCCAAGGTGATGTTGAGGTCATGCAGGTGGCAACAGAAGAGCAGTCACAAGGGCCAGTGTAGACTTGGATGCCTCAGTCAATACACAATTTGCTATGGATGATCAAATGAATTCCCTCTTCTTAGCTAAGAAGAACTTTGTAGAAACCTCATAGTCAGAAGACCCACTTGCCCATTCCTTTTGTAAAGTGATGGATGGTTTTGCCAAGCAAGCAATGTCTTCTCTTAGTCGAGCCTTGTAAGTGAGATATAAGAAGCTCATTCAGAGTCTATTTTATTTAAAAATTTAATTGTGTGGATTTCAGTGCCCTCCTTAATAGCTAGTGCACAGTAAGTGACTATTGGATCATGTTTTCTTGTTGAATTTCATGGCATTTTGAGAATATGCTACTTGGAGAGCAACTTTTCTTTTACTCCCAGTGTAAATACAAAACTCTTTAGTGTGGTACCTGAGATGCCATTTCATCAGAGCATCCTTTGGCCTCACCCCTGTCTTGTTCCCTCCACTTGAAGTACTTTTCCTTTCCATCTCATCTGTTTCCTTCAACTTATTCTTCAACTCAACCATCAGTTCTACAGGAGATTTGTCCTCCCGCTGTCATACTCATGCACCAGGCTCTAGGAACACACCGTCCACCTTCTATAAGCACTTGATGACACTGCTATGTTCCATTGACCTGCACTACAGTTGATGTAAGGACTTCTATCTGTTACATTTTTTTATCTTTTTTTAAAAATTTATTTATAAAAAGGAAACACTGACAAAACCATAGGATAAGAGGGGTACAACTCCACACAATTCCCACCACCAGAACTCCGTGTCCCGTCCCCTCCCTTGATAGCTTTCCTGTTCTTTAACCCTCTGGGAGTATGGACCCAAGGTCATTGTGAGATGCAGAAGGTAGAAGGTCTGGCTTCTGTAATTGCTTCCCCGCTGAACATGAGCACTGACAGGTGGATCCATAGTCCCAGCCTGCCTCTCTTTTTCCCTAGTGGGGCAGGGTTCTGGGGAAGCAGAGCTCCAGGACACATTGGTGGGGTTTTCTGTCCAGGGAAGTCTGATTGGCATCATGCTAGCATCTGGAGCCTGGTGCCTGAAAAGAGAATTAACATACAAAGCCAAACGAATTGTTGACTAATCATGAACCTAAAGGCTGGAGTAGTGCAGATGAAGAGTTGGGGAGGGGGGGATCTCCATTTGGTAGATAGCTAGTAGGCATGTTTTAGTTATATTCCAAAGGGCCAGGAGTCAGGTGGTAGCACAGCGGGTTAAGCATACATGGTGCAAAGCGCAAGGACCAGCAAAAGGATCCTGGTTCGAGCCCCCGGCTCCCCACCTGCAGGGGAGTCGCTTCACAAGCAGTGAAGCAGGTCTGCAGGTGTCTATCTTTCTCTCTCCCTCTCTGTCTTCTTCTCTCTCGATTTTCTCTCTGTCCTATCCAACAACAACAACATCAACAACAACAATAATAACTACAATAATAAAACAAGGGCAACAAAAAGGAATAAATAAATATAAAAAAATAAATATTCCAAAGGGCCCATGGCTATACTAGTTTTTTGTTTTTTTTTCCCCCTGAGCCTGACGTCTGATAGGCAGGTGGATTGAAGTTATTGTCTGGGGAGATGCTTTCATGGCTGGAAAAGGAACAGAAAGCTGGATCAGAGAAGAGAGTAGCTCCCAAATATAGGAAAGGTGTATAAATATTGTTGACTATAAACTCCTTCGATTTGATCTGATCTGAGGCCCATAATCAGCTTAGGAGCCTTTGTGACCTCTGCATCCCTCTATATCTGAGCTCACATTCTGTGGTCATGAGTAGGAATGTTCCAAGCTACCCCAATATCAGGACCCATTTTCCTCAGGTATAGCATAGAGTATGTTCCTTCGGAGGATGGAATATTCTCTACCATTGTTGACTATCTGTCATACTTTGTCGTTTTCGATGGGTTATGTTGTTTTCGCCGGGCTGGCTTCACGGGCAGGTAACAGACGACCAGGGACTCATAGTTGAGCAGTATCTCTTTATTCATGCAGGACGCAGCACAATCTAAGCCGAGCTGAGCTAAACTAAAGGTAAAGTACTCTAAAACTCACAATGCTGTCTTTATATATACTTGACAAGTAGGGTGGAAACAGGGTGTGACATAGAGAGGGTGGAGAGAAAAGTGACTGGTGACAATCAGAGTGTGACAAGGAGGGGGGGTGGAGCAAAAACATATCATGAAACAGTGGGGATTGAACCAATGCCCTGGAGGGAGGTGCTTGTTAACAGCGGTTATATAAATAGAATGAAGTGGTTATGTAAATAGAATAGTGTTAAGCAGGGGGGATTTAAACCAAATGAAACAGAAGGGGTCTCATGCATACCAATAATACTTGATGACTAACATGGCACATAGTGTCTAGTACATCCCAAAACTCAGAAAATCTTGGTTGAATGAATGAGTGAATGGATAAATGAATGACTTTTCTCCTTCCTGCCAGCCACTTGTAGCTGCACACCAGACTAGGCTTCCGGTTTATCCCATCACTAGGGGGAAAAAAATGCCTGCGTTCCTTACTTCATAGGGCTTTTGTCAGTATGTTGGTAGTATATGAAATACTACCAACATTTGTTGCATGGTAGGAACCCAAATATTTGCTGAAATAAATGCCTGAATTTAAAACACTTAGCAACATCTCATGCTGTCAGGAGATGTCATGTCATGATGGGTTACATTTTACATTTTTTCTTTACCCAGGAAACATCTCATCCTCAATCTTCTCATTTCTTTTCCCACTGCAGTGTCATTGCTTGACTCATTTTCCCAAGGCTTCCATATCTTCTTGGTAAGACCATGTGGTGAAGATAGTAATGTCTTACATTTATTTATCTCATAAAAATTTGAGTTGCTTAATAGCACTGTTGGTGCATTCCCATCAAAATTTAGTGTATATTTTAAATCTCATATATTTACATAATGAGATATAATGATTAAAACAATTTTTTAAAATTACAACCACATTGGTCAGATCTAACAGAGCAGTGAGTTGTAAAAATTACATAAGGTAGGATCCCATCCATGTATGTTATAAGAAGAGGTGCAATTTAGTTTTGGTGTTAGAATCAGGATGGGGAGTCGGGCGGTAGCGCAGCGAGTTAAACGCATGTGGCACAAAGCGCAAGGACCGGCAGAAGGATACTGGTTGTATCCCCTGGCTCCCCACCTGCAGCAGAGTCGCTTCAAAAGCAGTGAAGCAGGTCTGCAGGTGTCTGTCTTTCTCTTCCCCTCTCTGTCTTCCCCTCCTCTCTGCGTTTTTTTCTGTCCTATCTAACAACAGCATCAATAACAACAATAATAGTAACTACAACAACAATAAAAAACAACAAGGGCAACAAAAGGGAAAATAAATAAATTAAAAAAAAAAAAGAATCAGGATGGTGGCTGCCCTTGGTGGGAGAAGATATTCGTAGCTGACAAAGGCAAATTCGAGGTCATGTTCTGCTTCTTGACTTGGGTACTCAGCGTGGGAGATTTAACCAAACTGTACATTTCTGAGTTTACAGTCTCTACTCTACTTTCTACTTTAATGAAAGCTTTATAGATTGCTTTCACTGTACGTAAATTTGAAATTATACCTCAACTCTCTGCAAGGTCAACTGGAAAGTTTTTAAATTTTTTTTAAAAGTATTTTTTTAAATTTATTGAATAGAGACAGAAATCAAGAGGAAGAAGGGGGATAGAAAGGAAGAGAGACAGAGAGACTCCTGCAACCCTGCTTCACCACTCACAAAGCTTTCCCCTGCAGGTGGGCACCGGGGGTTGAACCCAGGTTCTTTTGTATTATAACATGGACTCAACCAGGTGTGCCACCACCTGGCCCCTGGAATTTTTTTTTTTTTTTTTATAAAAAGGAAACATTGACAAAACCATAGAATAAGAGCGGTACAACTCCACACAATTCCCACCACCAGAGCTCTGTATCCCATCCCCTCCCCTGATAACTTTCCTATTCTTCAATCCTCTGGGAGTATGGACCCAAGGTCATTGTGGGATGCAGAAGGTGGAAGGTCTGGCTTCTTTAATTGCTTCCCTACTGAACATGGGCATTGACAGGTCGATCCATACTCCCAGTCTGCCTCTCTTTTTCCCTAGTGGGGCAGGATTCTGGGGAAGCAGAACTCCAGGACACATTGGTGGGGTTTTCTGTCCAGGGAAGTCTGTTTGGCATCATGCTAGCATCTGGAAAGTGGCTGAAAAGAGAATTAACATACAAAGCCAAACGAATTGTTGACTAATCATGAACCTCAAGGTTGGAGTAGTGCAGATGAAGAGTTGGGGGGGATCTCCATTTTGTAGATAGCTAGTAGGCATATTTTAGTTATATTCCAAAGGGCCTGTGACTATACTAGTTTATTTTTTTTCCCCTGATCCTGAAATAAGATCTACAGGTGGATCCAAGTTATTGTCTGGGGAGATGATGTCATGGCTGGAAAAGGAACAAAAAGCTGGATCAGGGAAGACAGTAGCTCCTAAATATGGGAAAGGTGTATAAATATTGTTGACTGTACACCCCATTGATTTGATTTGGTCTGGGGCCCATATTCAGCTTAGGAACCTATGTGACCTCTGTTTCCCTCTAGATCTGAGCTCACACTCTGTGGTCATGAGTAGGAACATTTCAAGCTGCCCCAATATCGACCCATATTCCTCATGTATAGCATAGAGTATGTTGTCCATCCTCCCTTGGAAGATGGAACATTCTCCACTGTTATTGATCCAAGTTGAGGGCAAGGTCCTAGGGGAGGCCCACCAAGGGGACTATTTTGTTGTTCCTGATGGAGATGACCGGTAACATTGGAGAGAGGGATTTATTTGAGGTGTAGGCCCATCATGTCTGTTTGGGAATCTCAGGACTCCCCGAACAGGGCCCTAGCTGATTTTTTTTTAAAGCTTTACTTTTATACCAAAGATGCTAGAGCATCACTTAGATATATAAGATGCTGGGAATTGAACCTGGATCCCCTGCATGTCTCTTACAGTCTTTTATTTTTAGCTGATTCACTTCCCGAACCACATACAGGACAAGTATTTTTCATTTCATTTTAGTGAGGGAGGAAGTTACCTCACTAAAAAAAAAAAAAATGGAAAGCAGACAACTGTCATAAGATGCCATTTATCGAACATGTTATAGCTGAAGTTTGATCCAGGTGGTCTTAGTCTTATACTCTTTCTACTAGGCCATTTTATCTTGGCAGTAACAAAAACATTATTTCAATGTGCAAGCCTCCCAGAAGCTGGTATGGAGTAGTGGAAATGGTGGAAACTTCAGATAATTACTGAGGGTCTTAATCTGGAACTTAGGCAGTGGGGGGGGATGCTTTCTGATAAACCATGGCCCACCATGTTGGTGGCCATCTGCTTAGCTCTGTCCCTTGTCTAACTGAAATTAACATAGGAATATTCATAATAATGTGCTCTCCTCCTTGTACCACCGCCAATTTTAGCTGTTAATGGCAATAGAGGGAGAGTCTAATGAGTCCCAAAGACTGAGGCAATGACATTGAGGACATATGTAGAATACAACCCAGTTGAGCAGATGTGAAGCAGCTGGAACTTGCTCTAGCACATCCAGCCATGTCCCAGATGAACTCATTCTTTGTTTGTATTCTTCTGTTCAGCACCCCATGTGCTAATCCTTGCAATGGGAAGGCAGAGTTCTGGCTCACACCTCATCACAGAGGGCTTAGTGGAGGAGAAGAGATTTTGCAGGGCTCTTTAAAGACACAAGGGGCTTGGTGGCTGACAGGAGGAAAAAGGTTCCAGATGTAAGTGCACTAAAGAAATGGGCCAAATTCACAGGAAAACTGGCTACAGGATTCCCTGGGTACAGAGGATATATAAAAAGATAAAAAGGATAATGAGGGGACGAGACGTTTATTTCTGTAGAAAAATAGACACACCACTTCTCAGTTGCACAACTTGACCCTATTAGTTCTAGGACTAGAATCCAAGGCTCTCAACCTCTAGTTCAATATTTTCTCCTTTAATCATCTACTGTGTGACCTTAAACAAGTCTTTCTACCTCTCTGAGCATGAGTATGGTGCTTGATACTAGAGCTTGTGGTTTTGCCTCCACATAACATAAGTTCAGCCATGCATCCTAGCAACCAAAGCCTGTTTGTGAATAATGACCAGAAAAACAAGTTTGAAGGATCATAAAAATATGTTCCATTGAAGGAAAAATGAACATTCCACACTTTGCAAGTGGACACATATCTCAAAATATCTGACAGATCACATGTAAATAGAATCCTTGTTAAAGAAATGAATAACATTCTTTTGATTCTCTCCCCCCTTTAGGAATTGAAATAATTTTTGTTTGGTTTTGTATTGTTTTATTTTCTTACTATTTTCTAAAGTTGCATCGTGACATGGGATTCCAGTTGGGGTGTGTGTGTGTGTGTGTGTGTGTGTGTGTGTGTGTGTGTGTTGGCCCTGCTGAAGAGCAACTTCTTTTCTTTTCTTTCTTTCTTTTTTTTTTAAATTGAGGTTTCCTGAAATATGGTTTTATTTTCCCAATAAAAGCACAAAAATCCATATTTTGATATTCTTTTCTAATAAGTCTTTTGCTGCTCTGTGGATATGAATAAAAAGTTCTCTGTGTAATAATTTTTTTTTTAAATGTAATCAGAGTTCATATTCCTTCCACAGAAATATTCCAACCTGCCAGGCTTTCAATATATTTCAAGCAGTACAGCACACATTTTTTTGGGACATTCATCTTATATTTTTGAGTAGGACGCCTTAGCCATCGTCCTTCATTCTCATATATCTCAGAGCTTGTGTTTTCACCTCTGGATGGCTTCAATCAGTGTGATAGACGTGAAACACTGGCTGTTGAAAGTGGGTTCTACTCTGGTGGACTCCTGCTTATTTTGGCTTTGTCTTCCCCTTGTAATCTCATATTTTATTGAGTGCATAATTTCTTATCAGCTTCAGACACCAGAATCGCCAGCTGAGAAAAAGTTGGGAGGTCAGTCTTTGACAGTGGTAAATTTCATTGTACTTAAAAGAAAACCAACCAACACACACCATCTGCTGCCATCCCAGAGAAGACTTATTTCATGGGTTAGACTTTATGGCCTTAGATTTCAATATGACATGAAGGATGTGGAAGGGAAGTACATTTGGATGATAAGGCGAGGATCATTTGTTCTGGGAAATTATTCGCCAGTGTGATAAATAATCCCTGGCACATAATAACAGAAAAATCTCAACCCTTGAACTGAATTACATATGTTTGTGTCTCATAAACAAGGTAGAAAATACATTTTTAAAATGCTATGTTTGCAAGGCTCTTTCATGACTAAGCCATCTTCATTAATAATCATAAAGAAGCACATTTTTAAGTTCAGAAGCACATCAATCTCCCTCACGTGACCTGATCTTGCACTTTGGGGGGGTGGAGAATGAATGAGATGCAGTTGCCTTCATGTGTATTATTTCCCCCCTTGTTTTCTGCTGGGCTAGCTTCGCAGGCAGGAAAGAGGATCCAGGAACTTGTGGCAGGAGAGAGGATCCAGGAACTTGTGGCGGAGTGGGAATGCAATGTGTCTTTATTGATCAGAGACAATGCTTTTATATATTTTGAAACAAAAGTGGCAAGTCAGAAAAGGAAATGGCTAGGAAACTGGGTGGAGAGAAGGAAAGAGTGGGCTAATGGTAGAAACTCCCTTAGCAACTGTTGCCAAGGTTTTAACTGGTAGAATTAGTTAATACCCTGCAGGCAGAGCAGGTCTCAGGCAAAACAATGATTATGTAAATAGTATCAGCAATGGAGAATGGAGCAGGGGGGCTTCCTGACATCTCCCTTTCTTTTTATCTAATGGCCATAGTATCAGTAATGTGGGATGCTTTGTAAAGCAGGGAGTCTGATAGGATGAGGCACACCTTTGGGGTTACTACTGTTCCTTCTTGCTCAACCTCTTGGTAGAGAGAGAGACTAATAGGATAAACGCACCCCTCAGGTTCGAGCCCTGTCAAGCTCAACCACATCCTCCCAACATCTCCCTCTTTCTAATGGCCATATTTAGATGGGTGAATGTCTGTAAAAGACACCATTTCTGTAAGAGGAATAGCAGTGTAGGTGGAGGAGTGGGGGGCCTGATAGGCTGAGGGGAAAGAGGGATGATCTGGAGTTGCAAAGTTCCGAGACAGCTGGCTGCAAAGTCCGTGGATGCTACAGTCAGTCCTCGAGAAGTCCAGCAGTGTAAAGGGAGTGTCCAAAGGTGTACCAACAAGTCCGATAGAAGTGTCAGTCCAATGCCAACAACCAGGGGAAGAAATGCCATGCGTCTATCTCAATGGGGGAGGACAGCCACTGGAACTTTGCTTCTCTGTAGAGAGTGAGCTGAAACCACCAAAATGTGACAGGTGAAGCATAAGAAAGAAGGGCAGACAGTGATGGGTGAGAGAAAGGTAGTAGGTAAGTTCTGTCCTTTAGAGTCTGTGAATCAGTTTCTTCAGATCATGCCAGGTCACATCATTGGTTTTGGGGGGGATGCTGTAGTCATTCTATCTTGTGGGCAATGTCAGAGGACAGGGGTCCAATTGGATTTCTGGGGATTCCTTTATGAGAATCATGTTGAAAACACCTTCATTTAACTCTACCTGGTAAGAATGTAGCTTCAAAGTTACACTTTTAACCTTAAAGTTAAATGTTTACCAAACTTGAAACACAACAACATGTAGTCTATAACACACAAGAGGAGAAAACTTTTGTTACGAAGACATATCATTTCAAACACGAAATTAGATCTGTACAATCTTATTTGAACCATCACACAGTTTTCAAGACTAAATGTTTCACATTTATACCAAGACTTAAAAAAAAAATCAAAAGAGGAAAAAAAAGGTTTTTTGGACTGTTTCTGGACATCTCCAGAAACCATGGCTGTGTCCATTATTTTTTTATAAAGTCAATTAAGTTTCAGAGTACTCTGAGCAAAAGGATCATACAAAAAATTCAGTCATTCAACTCACTCAAAAAAAAATTCAGTCATTCAATTCACTCACTCACAGAACACAACTGAAAGCAGAGGGGGCAGACAGCAAGCTTAAGATATTCAGAGAGAATGAGGGGGGAAGAGAGAAGTGGTAGGGAAGTTTTGTTTTTTGGGCTCTGTGAACCAGATTTTTTAGATCCCACTATGTCCCATTATGAGTCCCAGAGGGCATCCTACTTCAAAAAGGGCCTCAAAATCCCAGTTAGGCTCATACTGACTGTTCCTGCGGGATTACTGCAGGCACCCATTCCCAAAAATGGCTTCCCATAGAAGAAAGAATTGAGTCAGGAGGGTAGAATTAACCACGTGTCTCCATTCTTGGGAAGTGCCAAGGTTCTGGAGAAGGCTCTGCAAGTTAGAGTTGCCCTTCTCCGTGGGAGACACAAGAAAGGGAGTCAAGGAAGTCCCAGGGGAAATCTCCACATCTCCCAAGCTCTACAATCACAGTCAAAAGGAACCAAGGTGTGGCCCAGAGCAAAATGTCCCAGAGATAGAAAACCTGTCTCATGAAAAAAGGCTAGAGAGTTTGGGATTCATCTTGACAAGGAAGAAGGTCACTCATGACAGAGGGGTCTCAGAAAAATAATAAGAGGAAAAAAAGAATCACAGTGCCTTCGTAAAACATGAGGCTGCAGAGACCCAAGGCTGTATATTTATCTGGGGCGCCTTCATATGTCTGTTACTTGTTTGTGAAGCCGGGGGGTAGGTCCCTGTTCGGGCGCCAATTCTGGGCTAGCATGAGGGTATTCCTTCCCAGGCACATCCTCTCTGGGTTGGAGAGAACTCGACCGGAGCCAACCTGGGCTGCTGCTTATTCAGCAACGCAGGAGAGAGACCAGGAACTCATGGCAGAGTGGGAATGCAATGTGTCTTTATTGATCAGAGACAATGCTTTTATATATTTTGAAACAAAAGTGGCAAGTCAGAAAAGGAAATGGCTAGGAAACTGGGTGGAGAGAAGGAAAGAGTGGGCTAATGGTAGAAACTCCCTTAGCAACTGTTGCCAAGGTTTTAACTGGTGGGATTAATTAATACCCTGCAGGCAGGGTGGGTTTCAGGCAAAACAATGATTATGTAAATAGACCATAGTATCAGCAATGGAGGATAGAGCAGGGGGGATGCCCAACAGTTTTCTTGGTGGATTGCTTGGAGAGATGGGGAGGGGGACTCATGGATGAATCAGGAAGACTCAAATGGGAGCTTCAAGAAAGTTGGACTCTTTTATAGTTCCTCATTTAAACAGTAATGGAATGAAAAACAAATGAGTGGTTGAGGGTTTTTTTTTTCTACACTCAGGGAAGGTGAGAAGAGAATCATGTTTCTTTTCTTACTTATGAGCCTCCCCATCAAATCTAGAAGAGCTGATGGGGGAGACTTAGCAGGGCATTGCTTTCGAAAGCCTGTGCTTATAAGCTTAATAGAGTTGACTTTTCCAAGAAGGGGAGGTCATCCACAGATTGGAGGACATAGGACTGACTATATACAAGACAGAATCTGATTCCTCTGGAAGGACCTGGGGATGACCAGGTCCTTCAGTGGGGAAAGGAAATGTGGATGCAACTGGGAAATAGTACAACTAGAAAAGTACTAAATTCCTCTGCCCGAGGTTCCTGGTTTGATCTTTGGTGCTGTGTAAGCTGGAGTGATATTCTGACGTCTCTCTCTCTCTCCATCCTTATCTCTCTTATGAAACTCTTTCTCTCATATAATTTAAATAATAAAATAACAATTTAAAAAGCATGGAACTATGAAGTGAAAAGGAGGTATGAAAATGAAAGGACTGCAAAATATCTCACTTGAATAGTGTGCCTGCTTTGCTATGCACATGACCCAGAGTCAAACCTGAGCCCCCACCATATTAGAGGAATCTCTGGTGTCTCTCCTTCTTTCTGAAAAGTCAACCCAGAGGGGCCAGGTGGTGGTGTACCTGGTTGTTACAATGTACAAGGACCCAGGTTTGAACCTCTGATCCCCACCTGCAGGGGAAAAGCTTTGTCAGTGGTGAAGTAGGGCTGCAGGTGTCTGTCTCTCTGTCTCTTTCCCTCTCTACTTCCCACTTCCTTCTTGCTTTCTGACTATCTCTATCCAATACATAAACAAAGATAATTTAAAAAAAAAAAGTCAGCCCAGTACAGAGAAAGCAAAGAAACCCTAACAATGCAAAAAATAAATAAATAAAATAAAATAGAGCAGGAAATAGGATGCAAGAGAAGAAAGATGACATAAAAAGATGACATAAACTAACAAAGTTGGCTTGTGCCTTAAAGCCTTTAAGCTGCTGTCTGGAATAGGATGAGATGCTATCTTTGCTTGTGGCGTGCTAAGTGATAACTATGGAGGTTGGATGCTGCTTGAAACCTTCAGAGAAGGCAGGTCCCCTGTGTTCAGATATATCATCAGTGGAGGTGTCTGTGCACTCACAACACATTTATTAAGCATTTATGCCTGCTATAAAATCTGTTCTGAAAAATTCTAAGATATTACAAGAGAATTTCCATCTCAGTGGTGAGATGCTGATCCTACAATCTGAGGAAAGTGGGTACCTGGAGCTTGGTATGCAAAAGAACACTAGAGTTTCATAGAAAGAGCTCACCTACGGTTTGGAGGGAAAAGAAAGGTTTAGAACACCAAACAAGGAGTGGATGGTGTTTGAGTCAAGCCCAGAAAAATTGCTAAGTTTGGCTAGAACCTAAAATCTTGGAATTCAGTCATAAAGTCTGGGACCTCTAGTTCAACTTCTACTCAACTGTAGGAAATTTTGGGGTGTGAATGCCCCAGAGTTTTTTATTTATTTATTTTTTTGCTTAGTGAGTTTCTATAGACCTGTCTTAGATAATTGTCAACTCATAAAATTATGTAAAATCATATTAAATTCTATTTCTTATGCAAACTGAGCTCAGGGAGAGTCTGTGACCTACAGGCTCTGCCTCAGAAATATGGTTAAGTTTTGCCAGTAGATCCAGGTGGTTGGAAGCTAACGCTTTGAAATCACATAGGTCTGTGTTTGAGTCTTGGATTTGATACTTTATAAGTAAACAATTTACATGACTACTTTGAACCTCAGCTTCCTGGTGTCTAATGGAGATCCTCACCATACGAACCCCAGAGTTACCAAGAGTTTTAGATTGGAATTTCTTTCTTTTTTTGCCTCCAGGGTTATTGCTGGGTCTCAGTGCCTGCACTATAAATCCACTGCTCCTGGAGGCCATTTTCTCCATTTTGTTGCCCTTGTTGTTATTGTCATTGGATAAGACAGAGAGAAATTGAGAAAGGAGGGGAAGAGAAAGATAGACACCTGCAGACCTGCTTCACTGCATGTGAAGCAGCCCCTTTTGGTGGGGAGCTAGAGGGCTCAAACCAAGATTCTTATATCAGTTCTTGCACTTCATGCCAGGTGCACTAAACCCACTGCATTACTGCCAGGGCCCCCTAGAGTAGATTTTATGCCTAGTACTATAGTTTTTCAACAAGTATAGAGTATGTTTGGAACTTGACAAGGGGTGGTGTTTTCAGTGTCAAGGGAGAGAAAGGAAAGCAAAATAAAGGACTCAGGGTCAGATGATGAGTCTGATGATCATTTTTTCCCTGCTGCCTCAAGGACCACCTTGCATTTCTCCATATGTTTTGCTCAGTGCTTTCTCAGCCATTTGGCTATAATTTTGGGGGCTGGGCAAGTTATTTTCTGGGGTGTGGATGGGGTGTGTGTTTGCAGAGATGACCTGCTGTGTATTAGAGGATATTTAGTAACTTTATTGGTCTCTACCCATTGGAGACAAGCAGCAACTTGTGACCATCAGAAATGTCTCCAGACATGGATCAGCAACCTCCAGGGCACAAATGAACCCTGGTCAGGAACTAGGGGTCTGATCGTTGCCTGTGCTCATTGCTCTGCAACAGACCATGAGCTTCCCCCTCAGGAGACTTGGCCTGAACTCTCCTTGCAACTTGCAGCTAGCAAGACCTTGCACAACTTCCCCAGAACATATGCTATGTCAACCCAAGATAGACTTTTTTTTATTATTAATTCCCATGATCTTACAGTATTTCTTTCCAGTTTTTTTTAGTTCCCTGTTTTTAGCTCCGGAAATTCATCCTTTCTCACTCACCAAAACCACAACTCAGAGCCACCATCAGAAAAACAATTCACATTGTCTGTCAGTGCCAAGGCGACTAAACCCTTATAAGGTATACATGTTCCTGTGACAGCATGAACTGACTCTGTGACCCCTGTGAAAGACAGCATGGTTTATATTCCATACTCTAAGAATTTCATGGGGAGTATTTTTCTTCATTTTGTTTTCATTTCCAGCTGTTAGAAAAACTAACATTCTTTGTCTCCATGTCCTGTCCTTCTTCTCTTTGTGTCATTTTAAATAATCACTGGGAGTTTGGGCCAGGGCTGAGGGAGGTCTTCAAGAGGTCACCTAGCATCCAAGAGTCTTTAAACATGTTGATAATAGACTATTCCACTCAACGCTTAAATGACCAGGAGAAAATCTAAGGTCATTTGATAGAGAGGACTACAAAAGTTGGATAAGGGCAAGAAACTGGCTCACTTCATAATGGTACTTTAGGTCAATATCACATCACCTCATCATCTGGGGCCCTTGTCAGAGAATCCTTGGATTCTCACACAAATACGATGGGCCTAGACCTCTAATGGATCCTTCTCTCCACCATCACTGGCCACTTCCATCAGGAACCTCATCAAAAGCCCTCTTGTGGGCCTTCCCAGGACCTTGTCCTCACCGCAAAGCAATGATGGTAGGGATAGTACTACTCTCCAAAGGGATATTGGGATATCCTGCCCTACGACTCAAGGAAGACTGGTCCTGACATGAGTGCACCCTGCAATATTCCCAGCTGTGAGCTCAGACCAGTAGAGACATAGAGGTTACACAGGCTCTGGTACTAATTATATATATATATATCTATATATATATATATATGGGCTGTGGGTAAGGTGGATGGAGGTAAATAGTTAATTTTATTTGTAGAATTTTTCAAGAATGGGAGCTGTTCTCTGCCATAATCCAGCCTTCTAACCCTTTTCTCTACTCTGACACCATTTTCTTTTTCTTTTTTTTTTTACTTATTTATTTATTTTCACTTTTGTTGCCCTTGTTGTTTAACATTGTTGTGGTTATTGATGCCATTGTTTTTGGATAGGACAGAGAGAAATGGAGAGAAGAGGGGAAGACAGAGAGGGGGAGAGAAAAAAAGAGATAGACACCCGCAGACCTGCTTCACCACTTGTGAAGTAACTCCCCTGCAGGTGGGGAGCCGGGAGCTCGAACCGGGATCCTTAAGCTGGTCTTTGCGCTTTGTGCCACATGTGCTTAACCTGCTGCACCACCACCTGACTCCCTCTGACACCATTTTCTTAGACAATATCTTTATCTAGCTTCAAGCTAGCTATCAAACTCAAGCAAAAACTACCATAGTGGTGGGCCCTTAGAAACTTGCCTAAAATAGACTTCCTAGCTTCTTTCCACCCCAATCTCATCTGCTCTGTTGCTACTTTTTGGCTTTTATTCATTAACCATTTTGCCTAACTCTATATTCTGTTACTTTCTAGACACCAAGTTGCGGACATTATCATGATTTCATCCTGACTTCCCTGGGCAGATGACTTTACCAATGTGTCTGGAGCCTTGCCTCTCTAGAGCTCTAGTCCACTAAGGAAAGATAGAAGTAGGCTGAGGATATAGATTGACCTACTAATGCTCTTATCCAGCAGAGAAGCAATTAAAGAAGCCAGAACTCCTACTTTCTGTACCCCCAAAACAATTTTTATCCATACTCCTGGTGGGGAGAAGTGATAGGATGAAGATAAGAGGGTTCTGAACCCCAACTCAATCAGGACCCAGAGAGAGAGAGAGGAGGAGGAGAAAGGAGGGGACATTTGGATATAGTATAGTGTTATATGTGGTTTGGAGGAGAAGAGAGGACTGGACCTGGAAGAAAAAGGCAGCAACTATGCACAAATGTAGTCAGATAGTTGTAGAAATGACAGTTAACCCATGTCTGCAACCTTGGAAGAACTGCTGTACCTTGCAGTGGAGGTCCCGGGAATTCAGATCTCTGGGGATGGGAACAGTATGGAATCATGCCCCTGTTGGCATGTAATTCTGTAAATTAATATTAAATCACTAATAAAAATTTTAAAATGAGAGAGAATAGTCCATTCTAGAAGGTGAGTTGTACCCTTTAAGGTCTAGGCTTCTGTATATTCATTCCTCTTAGTGGAAAGAAGACAACTTGGGGGAGTCTGGCGGTAGCGCAGCAGGTTAAGCACAGGTGGCACAAAGCGCAAGGACCAGTGTAAGGATCCTTGTTCGAGCCCCCAGCTCCCCACCTGCAGCGGAGTCGCTTCACAAGTGGTGAAGCAGGTCTGCAGGTGTCTGTCTTTCTCTCCCCCTCTCTGTCTTCCCCTCCTCTCTCCATTTCTCTCTGTCCTATCCAACAACAACGACAACAAAAATAACTACAACAATAAAAAACAATAAGGACAACAAAAGGGAATAAATAAATAAATATTAAAAAATTGAAGAAGACAACTTGGATGAACATTTAGAGATAAAAGCATAAAGGACATACATTAAAGGATTCTAACATAAGTCATGTATCAATATAAGAATCTCATGCTATTCTCCAAAAAAAAAAAAAAACTACCTGAGGCTGGCAAAATAGCTCACTTATGTTGCTTTGCTATGTGTGTGACTCAGGTTGGCATCTGGCCCCCACCACATTGAAGGAAGCTTCAGCGTTTTGGTCTCAGTCTCTCTCTCTCTCTCTCTCTCTCTTTCTCTCTTTCGGATTAGATGAACTAAAATGTGTCAGCTGCTCAGAACAGTGCCTAGAAAAAGAATATACTCTATGGAAATATGGAGAAGATGTCTCTGTGTCCATGTATTGTATCTCAGCCCTGACACTCCTTGATGACCTGCCAGTTCACAAGGAGTCTCCCAAGAGGCAGTATTTTTTGTCCCATATCCCTTTCAAAATTTTTCCTATTCTGAGTTTTTTTTTTTTTCTGGGGAGGGGGTGTTTCTCTTCCTCTGTCTCAGCCACTTAACATCACTGCATCCAGCTCCCTCCTCTGCTACCAACCTGGAAGAGGAATTATCTGACCCTCTCTGCTCCCTAGGCTCCAACAGACGCCATGCTGTTTGGCTTTTCTTGGGACTTGAGATTGGCAAGAGAGATACTAGCTAATGCTCTTGTTCTTTTTTCTTCTCTTGCTTCATAATTGAATGAACAAAGCAACCTCCTGGTTTTTGTTTCATGATGGTGAGTACTGATGACAGAAAAGTTTTGTCTCCTAATGCAAACATGCATAGACATGGTCCAAAGGAGAAAAGTTTCCAATTCATTTTTGTTTCATATAAAAAAATTTTACAGAGCATATTCTTTTTCTAGGCACTGTTCTGAGCAGCTGACACATTTTAGTTCATCTAATCCTCCTAAAAAAGCCAAAGAGGTGGGTTCTTTTATAACCTCCATTTTGAACATGAAGAAGAAAACAGGTATGAGAGGAGTTATTGCTGTAGAGGCCACACAACTAGAAAGCAATGGGAGTGAGTTGTGAGTTGGGAATCTGAACCTCTGTGTGTATTCGATTCTAGTGAAGATCATTCTATGGAAGTCTTACTGCAGTATGAAATCCATTCATTTATTACCTGATATAAAATGTGATTTAGCTGCTTATTAAAAAGGATACAGTTGCATGAAATTAAGACCTGACTGTATTCTATTTCTCAAAAGAAAAAAAAAGGCAGGGGGAATGTACACTTCTTAATGGATTTCATTTAGCTCCTAGAAGGGGCAGTTACAACTGCAGACCGCCATGGTCTTCCCCTCAGCTCTGTGTATCTGGGAGAGACTCAGTCACCAGAAACTGATGGCCTCTTAGGCTGTCCCCTCTTGATGTCTTTGCTTTCAGCAGGCTCGGCAGGAAAGGAAAGGACTCCCAGCTTGGCTGTCTTTCCTCCTCCGGGAACCTGTCCCAAACATATATAGCCAAAAGCAGCCTCTTCTCACCTCTGTCCTGCCTCTACTCTTCCTCCTCCATACCACCTGCACATACCTGGCAAAACACACCCATGGGACTTGTTGCTAATTTTGTTGGTTGGTAAATTAAAACTATCTCAAAAATACAACTTCTCCAATAAATTCTATAGGAATCAAAATTATAGTTTAAAATAAAATTTTAATGTGTCTAAAATGTTTTTAATCTTAAAAAAGGTGAGATATACTTGATGTGAGTAGTTACAGAAAAAATTTAGAAGTTTAAAAATTTACCATTATGAATAATTCAACCAGAAATCAAAAATATTCCACTGTCAATATTTATAAGTCCTCCCCCAGGATGATTCTCTTGCTTTTCCTCTCCTCCCACCCCTATAACACTCACACATGTACTTCATATGTTTACACATTTTCATTAGTATTCTGTTATATAACTAATTTGAATCCTTCCTCTGTTCATCCTACTTTAAATGTGTAAGTTTCCTATTTCATTAGTAACTTCAGACACCATTTTAGGTGGCTACCTGAATGGATGAATCGTCATTTTTAAATGATTGCTGCACTTGTTTGATGTCTAGCTTAGTTCCACTGTTTATGCCAAAATAATAAACACTTTTCTATATATGTCTCTGTCTGAACATTTTCCTTTTCTTTGTCTCAGTGAATATTTTTGTTACAAAGTAATAGAGATGTAAGTTTCATTTTCTTAGAGATTTGAGAAAAATCACTGGGGAAAGCAAAAGACATGTTTTCATTTTTGAAGGATTTTATGCATATTCTAAAATTATTTTCCAGATAATTTGTACCAATTTTCCCTCCCACGAGAAGAGAATGAGAGTATCTGTTCCACTCCTCCTTTGCCAAAAAGTGTTCAACTTTTAAAAGCTTAGCTTATTTGATAAGTAAAAAAGAAAAATCTCATTTTAGCTTGCGTTTTCTAAAAGTTCTGGGGAGACTGGGTATTTATTCTTGTCGTTTTTATTTATATATTTAGGAGTTATTTAAAGATTTATTTCTTCTTGGCACTTTGTATGTTTTATGTGATATATCCACATTTTTCATCAGATTTTTCCATTGGGATTCTGAGTCTTTTGTTACCAATTTTTATAAGTGTATTTCCTAGTTTACTTAACTTTTAACTTGATTTTTTAGCACATTTTCAGATAGGAAGGTCTGCCAGTGACTACTCATTGTAAATGGAAAAAAAAAAACTTAGTAAAAAAAAAACACTTATGTCTAAGCACGTCTAAGTAAAACTCAAAAATAGATCTCTGTCATTGTTTGAAAAATACTGTAGGTTAAATGTTGTACTTTCTTTGTTAATACTCCCTCTGTCTCAGGAGTTAAATGCATCTCACGTTGTCTCTGTGTCCTTTCAGTTTGTTTGCTTGGAGATTTCCTTACTCTCTCTTCAGGCTTTTCTTTTTTCTTTTTTTTACTATTCTTTTTTTTAAAATTTTTTATTTAAGAAAGGATTAATGAACAAAAACATAAGGTAGGAGGGGTACAACTCCACACAATTCCCACCACCCAATCTCCATAACCCACCCCCTCCCCTGATAGCTTTCCCATTCTCTAGCCCTCTGGGAGCATGGACCCAGGGTCATTGAGGGTTGCAGAAGGTGGGAGGTCTGGCTTCTGTAATTGCTTCCCCGCTGAACATGGGCGTTGACTGGTCGGTCCATACTCCCAGTCTGCCTCTCTCTTTCCCTAGTAGGGTGTGTCTCTGGGGAAGCTGAGCTCCAGGACACATTGGTGTTTATGTACACTCCTAGCAAAATGTAGACATATAAATCAGTAGTTAATTAATATGAGAGGGGGAAAATCAATTGTATGTCTCAAAGTTTCTCGAAACACAAACTGAATCTCTTCAGGCATTTCTAGGGTATTCCTCTTTCTCTGCACATTCTCTAGATGTTAAAAAGTTTTCAAATAGCTTTGAAATAGTAACAAAACATCACTTTTCAAATTCTGTTTTCTATCCTATCATATTTCTGTTTCCTCCAGGGTAACTACTTGTTTCGTCTCTAGTAATTTTGATACTGGATACTTTTCTCAACTGCCTGATGATCTTGAATCAGAGTTTTAGGGTAGGTTTTATGAACAGGCAGGCTTCTGTGTCTTGGGGTCCTGGTGCATAATGGTGGAAAAGGATCTCAACTGGGGCTAAAGCTGTTTTAGAGACACCTGTCACAGGGAGATAAGAGATTGTACCCATGTGTCAACAACTGTACTGTAAATCATTGCACCGCAGAAACAAATGATTTGAAGAAAAAAGGAAAAAGACAAATGGGCAGCCATCATACTGTAGGGAGGTAAGGTACTAGCTACTCTGAAGTGAACAGAGCTAATATTTGGTACATGAGATGGATTACTCAGTACCAGAGAGATATCTTAGCAGTAGAACATAGGACTTGCCTGCCTGCAGCCCTAGGTTCAGTCACCAGCACCACCAAATTCCAGAGATGAGTTGTGTTCTAGTCTTTCATCTCTCTCTCTCTCTCTCATAAAAAATAAATCAGTATTTTAAAAAGAATATAAATGCATTATAAGTTTCTCCTAGGTCTTAGTTCACTTTTCAATGATACCAGATTTCTTTGCTCCCTTCTGTTGATTTGTCCTTTTTTGTCTTGCCTCCTTAGGAGCCCCATCACACATCTGGGCTATAGCTTTCTGGATTCACAGTCCTTCAGCCTCACCACTCATGTCCACCTTGACTGCAGTAGATTGTCCTGAAGGATTTGGACTCACTTCATACTGACAGTGACATAGAATTTCTCAGGCCTTGAAGATGCCCACACTGTCATTCATCAAGTAAGTGTGAGAAATCTGTGGACTTTGGGTTGTTAATGTCTCCACAGCATAATCAGTCCCTGGAATGGAAGTGAGTGGTTCCATCTTTTTCCCAGGCAGTCCTGAGCAGGACAAGTCATCCTATACTAGCCTAAATATTTCATCTGCCTTTTATTCTGAGGTTGGTTACCTTAAAAACGAGGAATATAAATTGGCTTTTCCTCTTTCTTTCCCTCTCCCCAACCACTTACAACTGCTCCCTGGATTGTAGTCTGTAAGTCCTCCTTACAGGCTTCATGCTCAGGGGATCTAGAGTCTTCACACTTTTGTATGCTCTGTTTTTCTAGTTACCCTGTGCCCCTTCTCTTCAGTATTATAGAATTACTTTTAGAGATGATAACATAATTTTTGTTTGAACTCAGTAAGGAGAGTTTTAAACACATTATTCAATCTTTTGCTACTTTCTCTGCATTTTGAAAGTTGCTTTTGAGTTTTGAGGATGAGATTTTTCTACCCAGAAAACAAAGCCATGACTCATTGTGCCTGATTCAGTGAGTTTGCCAAAGACTGCCAGAAATTCACCTGTAGCTGAACAAAAATAGGGTTATTGTGCTGCAATGGAGGAGAATACATACCTTAAGGAACGGTAGGTTTTCTCAGATTGTTTGAAATAATATATTATAGGCTTGTATCAGTAGTTATCTAAGAGGGCTTTAGGAAATGGTACTTTACTGCTTTCAAGGCTTAACACAGGATCTGTTTTTAAGTGCTACAGAAAACCAAGCTTGTTTTTGCACAAAAGGAAATCTGCTATATTACTGTTAGAAGATGCAAAGAGGATGGAGCATAGCTAAAATGAATTTCTTCATTTTTTTTTGTTTTAGAAAGTATTTATATGCAAGTGGGAGAAGTGACTAGAAAGATGGATTTTGGGATAAGCAGTATTAGGATTTTAGGTCATAAGGTACTGTTTGACCTAAAGGCAAAAGATAAGCAAGAATGAGGATTGGTGTGAATGCTCAGGGCATCAAGTCATCTGGTCTTCTGCATCAGTGTCAGATTCCCATATTAGGTATCCCAGTTTGGATGATGTTAGAACTTTTATAAAAGGGTTTCTTTCTTTCTTTTTCCTTCCTTTCTTTCTTTCTTCCTTTCTTTCTCTCTCTCTTTCTTTCTTTATCTCTCTTTTTCTCTTTCTTTCTCTCACTCTCTTTCTTTCTGCCTCCAGGATTATCATTGGGACTCGTGATTCAGCACTATGAATCCACTGCTTTTGGCAGCTATTTTCTTTCCATTGTTATTGGATAGGACGGTGAGAAATTGAGAAGGGAGGGGGCACAGAGAGGGAGAGAGAAAAATAGACACCTAAAGAGCTGCTTCACCGCTTATGAAGTGGGCTTCCTGCATGTAGGGATCAGGGACTCAAACTATGATCCTTGTGTATGTCCTTTTGCTTTGTATTATATGCATGGCTGGGTGTGTCACCGCCTGGTCTCCTATAAGAGAATTTCTATGATTGGACAACTTAATAATATTTAATTTCTGTCTGGAAAGCAAGCAAAATGATGTAAACTCAAAGTATCACTGCTATTAAAAAGTAGTATTCACCTGTATTTACCAGGAAATACCTTTGGAAATTATCATCATGATAATTTTGTTATTGTTGTTCTGGACATGTACTTGTATTGTGTTTACTCAGCCCTGAACATGGGATGGAATTCTCCATCCTGGTTATTTCCCCATTATTGGTGTTGTGGAATTGTTGGTGCTCACTAGAATATATCACAACCTAGTTACAGCCCCTTACTGACACCAAGTCTCATTTCAACTGTCAAGAGCTTCCTTTATCTTCCTCATCCACAATGAAAGTTTTTTTTTTTTTTAAAACAAAAATGGATGCTCAATGTTCTGTGATTTCCATTCAGGATTGTTGAGATGGTAGTATGCCATTGATATTAATAGGCGTGGGAATCTATTACATTTGAGTTTTAAACTCCAGCTTTACTAAGTTTTGAACTCAAGCTTGCTAAATATGTCTTTTTCATTATCTTAAGTTCCCTCAGGTACTTCCAGCCCATGTAAATGGTGATGATTATACCATAGAAGTCTTACTTAAAGGGCCAGAAGGATAGCTCACTTGCACAGTACCCTTGCTTTGTCATAGACACAACATGGGTTCAAACTTAGCCCTGTTGTCCAGAGCAAAGTGCTATGGTCTCTCTCTCTCTCTCTCTCTCTCTCTCTCATTGTTTGAGTATGCGTGTATGTGTTTCTATCTGAAAAAGCTTGTCTGGAGTGGTGAAACTCCAGTGATGAATTTTAAAAGATCTTGTTTAAATTAGCAATTGATATAAAATATAGGTAAAATACCTGAAAAAACTTTTTGAGTCTCTATCAGGCACATACACATTATGAGTTCTCTCTTACCCTTTCATCCTGGTTTTTATGAGCACATTTTTCTGAGAATCCACTACTCATGAAAGACCTATCTACACCTACTGGCTTTGAGTATAGCCTTCCCACAAAACCTGAACTAAACATACCCTCCTGTCCCTCCCCCACCACGATCACATTGGCTCATCTTCCTCTCAGTTTTGCTCATGTGGCTAGTTTTTATTATGACACATAGTTGGAAAGCTGAGGCCTTATTTTCTCTAACTGAGATTTGTATTACTTATGAAATCTTTTGGGCCCATTTCTCCCCTTTTTTCTTTAGAAAGCTGGTAACAATTAATCCTGCTGTACTTGCAATATTGGAAAAATTGATAGGCATTTTAGAAGCTGCAAAAACCCAAACACAATTTCCAATATTCTCATAAAATTGTGTACTTGTGATAGTTATACATTTTTGTTTATTCATTTACACACACACTTTAAAAAAAAAAAACCATAACACAAATCAGCTCTGGCTTATAGTGGTACCTGGATTGGACCTCAGACCTTTGAACACCAGGTATACAAATCTTTTTGCATAACCATTATGCTGTCTTCTTGCCTAGATATTATTTAACTTTATGCACAAATTTCTTTGTCATGATTTTTGTCTCATTGAAAAACTACAGAAGGACAACTGGACAGCTAGCTCAGCTGGTAGAAAATGGCCTTTGTGCCTGAAGATCTTGGTTTGATCCCTGGAATTAACCTATGCCAGAGTGGGTGCTTTGACTTCTTCTTATGAAACTTTCTATCTCATAAGAAATAAATAAAAAACAATAATTTAAAAGTGCCAGGCTAGTGTGGGGGTGCCTCTTCCCAGGCGTGTATTCTCTGGGTTAGAAAGAACTCAACAGGAGCCAGCCTGGGCTGCTACTCACTCAGAGACGTGAGGGAGATGACCCAGGAACCAAACACGTGGTGGCAAGGCAATGCAATTTTTTTTTAATCAGAGAGCCAAGGCTTTTAAAGGGCAGACCTGGAAGTGGCAAGTTGGAAATGGAAATGGGTAGGAAAGGGATGAAGAAAGACAAAAGGGGAGAGCTTGGAAGGTAGGAACTTCCTTAGCAATTGCTGCTAGGGTTTTAAGTGGTAGGATTAATAATATCCTGTAGGCAGGGAGGGTCTCGAGGGTAGAAAGAAGACAGATCAAAGGAATGGAATGGGTGGGGATCTTTCAGGCAAAACAGTGATTATGTAGATAGACCATAGTATCAGGAATGCAGGGTGTTTTGTGAGCCCTGCTGAGCTCAACCACATCCTCACAATTTCCCGACATCTCCCCCTTTCTTTTTATCTAATGGACATAGTATCAGGAATGCAGGGTGCTTTGTGAGGCAGGGAGTCTGATAAGATGGGGCACACCTTTGGGGTTACTTCTGTCCCTCCTTGCTCAACCTCTCGGTAGAGAGAGAGACTGACAGGATAGACATACTCCTCAGGTCAAGCCCTGCCAAGCTCTACCACATCCTCACAATTTATGACAATATAGACACACTCCTCAGGTCAGGCCCTGCCAGGGTCTACCAAATCCTCACAATTTCCCAACATAAAAGTACAGAATAACTTATAAAAATGGGTGTGATCTTATGATTGTGTTTTGGAATTTATGAACAACAGGCATTCACATGTATACCAAATTTTTTCTAATGCTTTGGGGCAGCCCTAGAAGTAGATCCTAATTAAGACTTTAAGTATAATTCTTTAAGTGTAATCAGTTTACATGGAGAGTTTACATGGTCATCTTCCCCTAACATTTCTCCCCCTCTGAGAGTATGGACCAAAACTCTAGTAGTGAAGCCAGAAGGGGACCTATTGCCCGCTGCCACAGAAAGCCACACTATCCCACCAGCTTTTGAAAGAAAAAAAAAAAGATTGTTATTGTCACTTGATCAATAGAGGGCAGAGTGGTGTTCAAATCAATTTGTTTCAGAGAGTGTTTATTTCAGAGATTATTTTATTAGAGAGAAATAGATTATCACTCCAGCATATTTGGTGCTCAGATCAGTAACTGAATATTTTATTTGGAAAATGGTTCAGGATTTCACAATGCTTTGATTTATCAATATAATCCTTATGCATGAATTCAGCATCAAATCAGCAAATAATTCCAAGGTGGCATATATTAAACTCGGTTCCTTGACTTGGTGGGCTCCCAAGATCAGATATGCATGTAACTCTTTCACTCCACCACTGAGCCATATCCCACTTTATTTTTTTTTAAATTAGTGCTTGAACATTGTTTTACATAACTGTAAGATTCCAAGATTATATTTACACCCACCCAGTGTACCTGTAAGTTATTATGCCTTACACAAAAGTTATGTGCCCTCCTTTCCCAACCACCTTAGTCCACAAAGTTCAAGGAATGATTTGTTTTGTTTTGTTTTGTTTTTATTGCCACCAGGACTATTGCTGAGACTTGGTGCCTGCACTATGAATCCATCAGTCCTGGTGGCCCTTATTTTTTTACCTTTTGCTGTTTTCTTTTTCCAATTTGAATACTTTTTCTCTTTTTTTATTAGTGATTTCATAATGATTTACAAAATTATGAGATAACGGGAATAATTCCACACCTTTCCCACCACTAGAGTTGTGTGTCCTCTTTCCCTCCATTGGAAAACGAAGTAGTTCTCCTAAGATCACAGATATGAGTTAACTATTATTTAACTATATATATACTATTATTTAACTATATATATTTGCCCATTTTTTCTGTGTTTATGCCTTCTCTTCATTTCTAAGTCACATATACTACCCTCCCCCTTTTTTTCCCTCTTCTTCCTCTGGGTCCTGATGGAATTGGAGTTCACAGCCCTCTGTGAACTCCAATCATCTTCCCCTAACATTTCTCTCCCTCTGGGAGTATGGACCAAAATTGTTTTGGGGTGCAGAAAATGGGAGTTCTGGCTTCTGTAATTGCTTCTTCGCTGAACGAGTCAGTCCATACCCTAGCCTGTTTCTATCTTTCCCTAGTGTGGTAAGGCTCTGGACAGGTGAGGTTCTGGGACACATTGGTGAGATCTTCTGTCTAGGGAAGTCAGGATGAAATCATAGTAACATTTGCAACTTGGCAGCAGAAATGCAGTAAGATATAAAGCAGGACAAATGTTTAATGAACAGGAACCAAAAATTAGGAATATAGCAGATAGTAATAGAGATTTTAGGCTGGATAAAAGCTAGGAAGTCTATTTTAGGCATATTCCTAGGGGCCTCTGACTATGGTAATTTTTGCTGGAGTTTGATAGCTAATTTGCAAGTGGACTAAAAATACTGTCTGGGAAGATAGTGTCAGAGTGGAGAACAGGACTAGAAACCTGGATCAGGGCAGAGAGTATTTCCCAAACTTGAAAATCTATAAATACAATGAACTATTTACCATGTTGACCTTACTTGGAGCCCAAATCTACTCATATTTAGCACAGGAGCACATATAACCTCTGAGTCCCTATGAGTCTATATTCACAGTCCATGATCACAGATGGGAACATTCTAGGTGGCACTCATTTCAGGACCAGTTTTCCGAGTGGCAAAGTAGGTTAACCAGCCTCCTCTTGGTCCTTGAGCATAACATGTGCAATCCACTGGGTGTGCTATCTCCAGGCCCCACAGAAGAATTTAGTTACTATTATTTTTTGCAGGTACCTTTCTTTTAGGCTTCTGTATGCTACACATGAGTGAAACCATCCTGTAATTGTCCATCATAGTTTTACTTATTTACTCAGCGTAATCACCTCCATTTCCATCCATTTTGTTTCAAGTGATACATTCTCATTCTAATTGATTGTGGAGTAGTATTCCACTCAATATATATTCACAACTTCTTTATGCAGTCATATGTCATTGAGTATTTATAGTACACTTTTTTAAAAAGAGAAAAGGCGGCTGGGTGGTGGCATACTCAGTGGAGTGCACGTGTTACAGTGTGCAAGGACCTGGGTTCAAGCCCTCTGTCACCATCTGAAGGGGGGGAAGCCATGCTGCAGGTGTCTCTCTTTTTCTTTCCCTCTCTATTTTCCTCTACCCCCTCAATTTCCTCCTGTCACTATCCAGTAAGTGAATAAATAAATAAATAAATAAATAGTAAAAATTAAAAAGAGAAAAAGTGAGTAGCTTATTAATAACATGTATGTCTCCTATATATGTATCTGGCAGAGATCCATCAATTCAAGACTGAGCAGCTCTGATAACATTTATACAAGTACAAGAAAAGCTGAAATATATTGTCATGTCTTGAAAAACAGGAACTAGATTTTAGGATAAACATGAGTGAACCTTGTGGACATCAAGTCATGTGTGCGATCTCAGGAATGTTGTGGGCTTTTAACCCTTGTTTTCCTTGGAGGCAAAGGACCAGCAGGAACAAAGATAGATATAAATCTTCAGAATGGGGTTGGGCAGTGGCGCACCTGGCTAAGCACACACACTACAATGCGCAAGGGCCTGGGTTTGAGCCCCTAGCTCTCACATCAAGGGGAAAACTTCACAAGTGGTGAAGCAGGGCTGAAGAGGTCTTTCTGTTTATCTCTCCTTCTCTATCTGCCCTCCCTCTCAATTTCTCTCTGCCCTATCAAATTAAATAAAGTTAAAAAATTAAAAATCTTCAGGGCTATTACAAGTTTTCCTCAACTTTTGTAAAAGAGTTTCTTTTTTTCCATTTTATTAGTGATTTAATATTGATTTACAAAATTATGAGATACCAGAGATATAATTCCATACCATTCCTACCACAGGAGTTCTGTGTCCCCATTCCCTCCATTGGAAACTGAAGTACTTCTGCAAAAGAATTTCTAAACACAATACAGAAGAATTCTTCCTCTTCCTTCTCCTCCTCCTCCCTTTCCTTTGCCCTTCCTCCTCCATCAATCCTCCTCCCCTTTACTTCTCCTACTCCTCCTCATTCTTCTTCTTCTTAGGGTTATCAATGGGCCTCAATGTGGTTCTGATTGGCATTTCCCTGATGGTCAGCAGTGATGTGTATTTCATGTGCTTTTTAGCCATTTGTATTAATCCTTTAGAAAGGGTTTGGGGGGTGGGTGGTAGCACAGCAGGTTAATTGCACATGGTGCGAAGTGTAAGGACTGGTGTAAAGATCCCAGTTTGAGCCTCTGGCTCCCCACCTGCAGGGGACTTGCTTCACAAGTGGTGAAGCAGGTCTGCAGGTGTCTATCTTTCTCTCCCTCTTTCTGTCTTCCCCTCCTCTCTTCATTTTTCTCTGTCCTATCCAACAACAATGAGAGCAATAACAACAACAATAATGACAACAACAATAAAAAGGGCAACAAAAGGGAAAAAAAAAACAGCCTCCAGGAGCAGTCGATTTGTAGTGCAGGCAGTGAGCCCCAGCAATAACCCTGGAGGTAAATATATATATGAAAAGGGTTCATTCAAAATTTCTGCCTACTTTTTTTTTTTAATAAGAGAAACCAACATGTAGCTCACCTTTGACTTAGGTGGTATTACCAGGGATTAAATCTGAGACCTTTGGGGCCATAGGCATGATACTCCCGTGCTCAAATATGTTAGTGAACTCCAGGGCTCATTCTGCTCATTTAAAAAACTTTTTTAAATAAGTGATTTAGTTACTAAATGATTAACAAGATTGTAGGATCAGAGGAGTACAATTCCACACATTTCCTACCACCAGAGTTCCATATCCTATCCCCTCCATTGCAAAATTCCCTATTTTTTATCCCTTTCTGGAAGTATGGACTCAGGATCATTATGGGGTGCAGAAGGTGGAAGGTCTGGCTTCTCTGCTGGACATGGGTGTTGGCATGTTGATTCATACCCCCAGCCTGTTTCTGTCTTTCCTTAGTGGGGCAGGGCTCTAGGAAAATGAGGTTCCAGAGCACATTGGTGAGGCCATCTGCCTAGTGAAGTCATATTGGCATCATGGTAACATGGTTACAACCTGGTGGCTAAAAAGCGGTAAAATATAAAGCAAAACAAATTGTTTAATAATCAGGAGTCCATTCTACTCATTTAAAAAATTAGGTTAGTTGTTTATTTTGTTGTTGAAATGTCTTGTTCTTTGTTTTGTTTTTGCTTGTTTGTTTTGGATAGAAACAGAGAAATGCCTGTTCAACTGCTTCCTTACTTATGAAGCTTTGCCACCGCAGGTAGGGACCAGGTGCTTGAACCCAGGTCCTGTGCACTGAAATGTGAGTGCTCAACCAGATGTGTTACCACCTGGCCCCTGAAATGCCTTATTCTTAAAGGCAACTCACATTTTGTGATACATTTTCAGGGAGCAGTGTAGCTCAATGAGAAATATAGGCTCTGAAGTCTCATAGATGTATTACCCTCTGGGTGATGTCATATTGGTTTCTTTGGGCTCTGGTCCCCGTATACCTCCTGAAGCCTTTGCCAATGTCACCTATAGGTACCATACACAGCAAAGGGTAAGATACTTGGTTAGGCACTCAATAAACCATTATCTACTTGGCATTTTCTTATTAGGAAAGAGTGTGTCCTTGGCCCCACCTGCTTTCAGTAACTGAGAAAAAAAGAAAATGGGAACTGGGGTTTGAAACAGTCACTGTCACCTGATTTGGTTGTGATTATGTAAGTAGCTAGCTCACTGCTTCCCCAGTTGGTATGGGGACATATAGGTTGCAAGAGCTGAGGCTCCCTGGGTTGTTGTCTTTTTGTAATCCAGTGGCTTTTTTCATGATAGCTCCTACTATTGACATAAGTGTTATTTTTTCCTTCTATTAGCACATACTCTTCTTAGCAGGTCTCTTCAGTAATTCAGATTTCAAACATAGAGAACTTTACTTGTGGCTGGTCTCTGCATGTGTTTATTAATGGACAATATCTCTATCTATCTATCTATCTATCTATCTATCTATCTATCTATCTATCATTTATTTTACTTATTTACTTAACTACTTATTTGCCACCAGGGTTGTTGCTGGGGCTTGGTGCCTGCATGATGAATCCACTGAACACAGCAGCCCCCTTTTTCCCTTTCTTTTATTTGATAAGACAGAGAGAAATTGAGACAAGAGAGGGAAGATACAGGAGAGAGACAGACGCTTGTAGCACTGATTCATTGCTGGTTTGAACCTGGATCCTTGTGTGTAGTAACATGTGTTCTTTGCCATGTGCGCTTAACCCGCTGCACCACTGTCGGGCTCCCAGTAACATGTGTTCTCAACCTGGCACACCACCACCCAGCCACCACTTACCTCCACCTTCCCTTTAGATGTTACTAAATGTTTTGGTTAAGAGCCCAAGTCTGAGACATACACACCTTCTATTACTCCTACTTACACTATTGTAAGTGTGGTGGCTATTATTACTACTGCTATGGGTGCAAAGACAATCATTACTCTTACTACTGCTGCTGCTACTGTGAGCATGACAACAACTGCTCTACTCTCACTATTGCTATGTGATGCAATCACTGCCATTGTTGCTGCTGCTACTTCTGTGAATATGGTCATGATGAGTATTGCTATGATTACTGCTCCTGCTACAAAACTGCAGCTGCTACTTGTGCACTAGTACTCTTTTGTTATTAGTATTATTGCTGCTGCTGTCAGGATTGCTATCAATAGTTCTGCTACTGCTGCTGCCATTTAAGGTTGATAGTGCCATGCCTGGCAGAGAGAAACTGTGATATATATTTAATCTGCACACTGTTTATATCCTTAAATGTTTTGTCCTCATAACAGCAGGAAGGTGGCACCAGTTTTGCTCCCCTTTACAGATGAGCATTTTTTTTCTGCTGACCTTTTAAAAAAATTTTCATTATTTTTATTCAGAGAGAGAAAAAGACAAAAGACGAGGGGTGGAAATACTACGGTAGCAGATCTTCACTGGGTGTTATGACACTGTCACATGATACCAGAGTTCGACCCTTGGTCACTCACAGGGCAAGACACACATGCCACCTGGGCATCTGTCTTTCCAACCTAGATTATTTAGGCAACATAGGTTTACAAGGAGTTAAAGTTCACCCCTCTTCCTGAGCAAATGAGGATTTTATGGGGCTAGGTGGTTGGGCGCATATTACAATGTGCAAGACCTTGGGTTTGAACTCCCAGTCCCACCTGCAGGAGGAAAATTCCATGAGTGATGAAGCAGAGCTGCAGATGTCACTCTCTCTCTCCCTCTCTACATTTTCCTTCCTCTTGATCTCCAGTTGTCCCTATCAAATAAACATAATAAGAAAAATCTTAAAAGATTTTAGCATTGTGAAAAGATAACTTGCCCAACATTTTGAATTGGTGGATGCCACAGTGAAGCTTTGATTCTAGATCAGTTTGACAGATGCATATTGTAGCTTATTGACTAGTGCATAGTAAATATTAAAAAATTATTGTGGTCCAGGAGGTGACTCAGTGGATAAAGCATTGGACTCTCAAGCATGAGGTCCTGAGTCCATCCCTAGCAGCACACATACCAGAGTGACATCTTATTTCTCTCTCTCCTCTCCTATTTTTCTCATTAGTAAATAAGTAAAATTTAAAAAAGAAAATTATTATTTTTAATTTTTAATTATAAAAAGAAACACTGACAAAAACCATCGGATAAGAGGGGTACAACTCCACACAGTTCCCACCATCAGAACTCCATATCCCATCCCCTCCCCTGATAGCTTTCCTATTCTTTATCCCTCTGGGAGTATGGACTCAAGAGTCATTATTGGATACAGAAGGTGGAAGGTCTGGCTTCTGTAATTGCTTTCTTGTGGAGCATGGGCATTTGCAGGTCGATCCATACTCCCAGTCTGTCTCTTTCTTTCCCTAGTGGAGCGGGGCTCTGGGGAAGTGGAGCTCCAGGACACATTGGTGGGGTCCTCTGCCCAGAGAAGTCCAGTTGGCATCATGGTGGCATCTGGAACCTGGTGGCTGAAAAAAGAGTTATTATACAAAACCAAAAAAATTGTTGACTAATGAGTCTAAAGGTTGTAATATTGCAGATGAAGATTTGGGGTCTCTGTTTTGTAGATAGCTAATAGACTTATTTTAGTTGTATTCCAAAGGCCTATGATTATACTAGTTGTTTTTTTTTTTTTTTTTTTCCTGAGCCTGACATCGGTTAGGCAGGTGAACCCAAAATATTGTCTGGGAAGATGATGTCATGGCTGGAAAAAGGGCTAGAAAGCTGGATCAGGGAAGAGAGTAGCTCCCAAATATGGGAAAGGTGTATAAACATTGTTGACTGTAAACCCCATCGATTTGACCTGGGGCCCATATTCAGCTTAGAACCCTATGTGACCCTATGTGAGCCATATTCAGCTTAGGACCTATGCATCCCTAGAGATGTGAGCTTGCATTCTGTGGTCATGAGTAGGAACGTTTCAAGTTGCCCAAATTTCAGGACCCGTCTTCCTCAGGTGGTAGATAGAGTATGTTGTCCATCTTCCCTTCAGAGGATGGAACATTCTCTACCATTGTGGATATACATTGAGGGCAAGGTTTTATGGGGGCCTACAAAGGGGCCGATTGTGTTGTTTCTGATGGAGATGATCAATGATAATGGAGAAAGGAATCTATTCGAGGTCTAGGCTAAGTTTGTGTGCAAATCCCAGGACTCCCTGACTAGGGCCCCAGATGATGGGGTTGCCTGTTAGTGACTAAAGAGTCATTAAAGAATGCCAGTCTCTTGCCCTTATTTAACTTTTGCAGTCCTTACTTTGATAAGATTAGCTTTGGAGTGAGTGAGGGAAGTATAATAGAAAATAGGTGAGGAGGGTATCTAAGTCTAAGTAGAAACTATTCTATTGTGCACTTTATGGTGTGTTTTTAGGTCTTTCTACTTGCTTGCTGCATACACTGACTCACTACAGACTATCGTGTACTTTTGCTTTCAGGTATATATTTTTCCCTAATTTATGGATACATGTGAACATATGCCCTATCTCATGGGACCTGGTCTATATCTAGGTTTTGGGACTTTGTTAGGAAGTGAACCACCTGAAATGGAATCAGAGAATCCTATGAGAAAGGAAAGGTCTCACCTGAGTTATGATGCTGAAGGGTTGACATTCCATGCCTGACGTCTCTGGACACAGTCTGAAGTGAAGCTTGCCGAGGTGGTACTAGTTTGTTAGGTTGGGATCAGCAGATGCAGTATCATTTGGTATGAATTTAGAGATGCATGCAGGAAAGTGAGCCCCGCCCTAGAGGTTCCAGGACTGGAGGAAATACAGGCTATATAGAGGAAGCGGGAGGTTCCTGCTGTCTTAGGATTTAAGAAGGCAGTAGATAGTTATTGCTATAATCACATTATTTGGCAATTGGGTTAACTTTGAAAATACCATTGTTAGGATTTGTGGTATCATACACAACAACAACATAATTTATGTCCTTTGACATATTTATACATAGCTGTGTCTTATAAAGTAATGCCACCAGTTGCTTCTGTTCTCCCTGGTCTAAGCTTTTAAAAGAGTCAACATTTCAAAGAACAAGTCATAGAAAATTATTAATTTGCTCAATAGGAGAATGACAGTATAGATAAAACCTTATATATAAGTTGTATATTTATTTATATTATATTCACACTTATATTATATTTGCATATTATATAAAGTGGATCCTTTTCATGTGGTTTCCAAACACTAGAAGGGTCTGTCTCTCCTTCTTTTCTTCTTTCCTTCCTTCTTCCCTCCCTTACTTCTTCCTTTCCTTCCCTCCATTCCTTCCCTCCTCTCCACTTCTCCTTCTCTTCCTCCATCCCTCCCTCCCTCCCTCCCTCTCTTTCTCTCTTTCTTTCTTTCTCTTTTGTCATCTTCATAGATTCACTACTCTTGGTTGACATTTTCAGATAGAGATAGAGAAGCAGAGGAGCTGGGGGTGGGGCAGAGATCAAAGCACTGAAACTTCCTTCAATGCAATGGGGTCTGGACTTGCACCTGGATGTACACATGGCAAAGCAGTGCACTACACAGGTGAGCTGTTTTGCTGGCCATAACATGGTCTTTCTTTATCAGCTTGTTGTTTCAGTAAAATTTGAATAAGTTTTTACTTTTCTTGAATTCAAGTGATAACTGTGCAAAATAATTCGAAATTATGTAAACTTTCATAGATGGCTGTATACATTCTTCTTTTCCAGAACAGATTTCATTTATGCTAGGCATACATGATGTAGGTAGGGTCATAGGGCATGCTTAGAGCTATAATTTCCTGGTCCTCTTCCAAATAAATGACACTAGGTAGTGTTTAACTACCAAGTGAATGCCATTTATAGTGTTCAGAGGCTGAACCTGTATATCTGAATGGACTGACCGTAACCTGATCTTTATAAAGTGGACCAAGGTGCTTATCACACCCAGTCCCAAGATCCCTTTAATTAGCTTTTCTTTCTTTTAGGAAGACAGATTCTTAGGTAGTTATCCATATAACTAAAATTATATATTATATTGCTAGACTTTAGCCATTTAATTTTAATTCAAGATGCAACATGCCTCAATGTATTTAGAAAAAAACCCAGATATTAGCTATTATTTGTAGTTTAATTCAAATTTGTAACTTAATAAAAATATCATTCTCAGCTAAGATATAATTTTGCCTTTAGACTTTGTTTATAAGAAGCCACATATTTAGAATAATAGCCAATGAGCAAGACATTTAGTGAAATGTTTCTTGAGGGGATCAAAGTGTCTACTGCATTTTATAATATTATAAACCTATGTTAAATCAGTTTAAGACTTGAAGTATAAAATGTTAAAGATTTGACTCCCTCATTCTCAAACCTTGAAAGCTAGAGATTCCACTTTTGAAAAGTACATAGCTTACAGTCATACTACCTAAACTTATCTGAAAGTATATAAATTTGACACTACAGGTAAATAAATAAAAACCTGCAAATATACTCATTTTTTTTCATAAGAAGTCGTTTCAGTGGGAGCTGGGTTGTGGTGCAGTGGGTTAAATGCAAATGGTGCGAAGCGTAAGAACCAGCGTAAGGATCCCATTTGCAGCCCCCGACCTGCAGGGGGTTCGCTTCACAGGCGGTGAAGCAGGTCTGCAGGTTTCTATCTTTCTCTTACCCTCCTCTCTTGATTTCCCTCTGTCCTATCCAACAACAATGACAGCAATAACAACAACAATAATAACAATGACGATAAACAGCAAGGGCAACAAAAGGGAAAAATAAAAGAAGTTGTTTCAGAGATGAATAACCTAAATTTTTTTATGTTATTTTTACTTTATTTAATAATGACTGGACAAGACTGTACAATAAGAGGGGTACAATATTACACAATTCCCACCACCAGAGTTCTGTGTCCCATCCCCTTCATTGGAAGCTTTCCTATTCTTAACCCTCTGGGAGTATGGACCCAGGGACATTATAGGGTGCAGAAGGTGGGAGGTCTGGCTTCTGTAATTGCTTCTCTGCTGGACATGGGTGTTGACAGGTTGATCCATATTCCTAGCCTGGTCCTATCTTTCCCTAGTGGGATGGGGCTTCTGGGATTCTAGAACACATTGGTGAGGTCATCTGCCCAGGGAAGTCAGGTTGGCATCATGATAGCATCTGCAGCTTGGTGGCTGAAAAATATTTAGACATAAAGCAGAATAAATTGTTTAATAATCAGGAACCTAAAGGTCAGATTGTAGCTGATGAGATTTGGGGGTCTCCATTTTGGAGAAAGCTAGTAGGTCTATTTTAGGTATATTCCAAGGGTCCCATGACTTTAACAATATTTGCCTGAGCCTGACAGCTAATATGTAGGTAGGTGAGTTAAAGGTATTGTCTGGAGAGATGGTGTCAGAGTTGGAAATAAAACCAGAAATCTGGATCATGGAAGAGAGTAGCTCCCCAATATGGGAAAAGTATATAAATATCTTTAACTGTAAACCTCACTGATCTGATCTGAGTCCCATATTCAGCACAGGAGCCTGTGTAACCTCTGCATCTCTGTATGTCTGAGATTGAATCCCATGGTTATAGCTAGGAACATTCTAGTACAGACTAATTTTTATATGTGGTCCATGAAGCCAGGAGATAGCTTAGCTGATAGAACATGTGCCATGCCATGTTCAAGTCCCCCCCCCCCAATGTATATCCTCCAGTGTGGTTTTAGGGCTCATAGGTAAAATTGGTGGTGCACTCTGAAAGGTTTCCCAGACTGTTTATGTAGATTTAGTCACATGTTCCTTTTATCTCCTTTGTTGTATCTCCTTTCCTTTCCTTTATTTTCCTTTCTTTTCTTTTCTTATCTTTCCCTTTCCTTTTCCTTCCTTCCTTTCTTCTTACCTTCCTTCCTTCTATCTTTCTTTTCATTACTTTCCTTTCCTTTTGCCACCAGGTTTCTAATTGGGACTTGGTGCCTGCACAATGGTTCCACAACTTCTAGTGGCCATCCACCCTTTTGTTCCTTTCTATTTCTTATAGAATCAGGGAGGGGAGGGAGACACACACACACACACACACACACACACACACACACACCTACATTACTGCTCCACTTCTGGTGAAGCTTCCTCACTACAGGTGGGGACCAGGGACTTGACCCAGGTCCTTGCTCATGATAATGTTAAGCTCTACTGAGTGTGCAGCTGCATGTCCCCTCTCTTTGTCTGCATTGTTTCCACTTCCACCAAACAAATTACAAAGTGTCTCATGTGTGTGGCTGCTTTGTGATGCCTCCTGTTTTGTTCTCCACATTGTACTCATCCAGCTCCCTCCCGCTTGAATTATAACTGTTCTCTGCTGGGCTGTGAATCACAGATGTTCGAGTTAAAGGAACACAAAATGTAATGCAAGACACTCCCCTCCCCCAAATACCAATTTGTCTCCAACTTTATTAGGAGGTTACATGATGGGGAATGCTCTCAGATCTTGCCAAGGCTTGGGGAGTAGTTGTACAATGCTAAGGGCTTGCATGCCAAGAAGGGGACAAGGGAAATAAGTACAACTTTATGACTTGGCTGTACTGAGACTGTAAGGTGGGAGGTCTTTTGAAAGTCCTGCATATTTCAGCAGGTAAGCACTTGACTTCAAGTTCTGGTTGAAATCAAGATATTAGCCACTTTGCAGACAAGGCCTTTTTTTTTTTTAAGATTGATTTACTTTTCAAAAAATTTAAAAAGACTACTAATTGATTTATTTAGAATAGAGAGAAAGATAAGCGAAAGCCCGAGCATCATTCTGGCATATGAAATGCAAGGGATTATTGTAAACCCAGTATTTTATCCACTGTGCCATATCCCAGGCCACTTTTTATTTCGTAACAGAGAGAGAGGGAGAAGGAGATGGAGAGGGAGAGGGAGAGGGAGAGGGAGCCAGGAGGGGGAGGGGGAGGGGGAGGGGAGGAGGAAGGAAGGGAGAGAGAGAGAAGGAGAGAGAGAGAGAGAGATATGCCTAGCCAAGCACTCTCTCCCTCACAAAATCATTTTCATTCTGTATCTCTGTCCTGGGGACTCTGTGATGCTAGTTTATCTTCCTCTTTCTCTTTTTTGTGTTTACTCTGTTTTGTTTTACCAGAGCACTGGTCAACTCTGGTTTGTGGTGGTGTCAGGAATTGAACCTGGGACTGCTGAGCCTCAGGCATGAGAATGTCTTTGCATAACCATTATGGTATCTACCCCCTCCTTGCATTTACTCTGCAAAAATTTCTAGAACATGTTCATGCTGCAGTACAGCACCAAGTTTAACTGTCCTATGACAGAAACATTAATATTGTCATGCTGCAAAAAATTAAGTAGGGTGAGGGTCGATAGCATAATGGTAATGCAAAGAGACTGTCATACCTGAGGCTCGGAAGTCCCAGGTTCAATCCCTCACACCACCATAAACAAGAGCTGAGCAGTGCTCTGGTAAGAAAAAAAAAATGTCAAAAAGAAAAATAAGCTAAAGTATGTCCTGTCGTACCAGTTCTGTTCAGAAAAGGACCAACAGCCCTTCTGCCTCAACTTTCAGTTAATCTAAGGGAACGACTATCCTTGGCACCTTGAAAATATCCATCTTCATATCCCCATTTATTAAAATATTTTATTTCTTGGACAACATAGGATAAAACCTTGGCTGATCACCTCAGAGATGAATTTTTTCAAGCACTTTGCATAATATCTATTTGGCACTTAACATACAAAGATAGGCTTAGGCCAAAAACTGTATGTGAAAGGCCTAACAACACCTGATTCCTATCTCATCTGTGACTTGTAAGATATAAATGTTTTAAATGGTTACATTTTCACTAATACAAACTGTGTTTCCAGAGGTGTTTTAGATGTGTGTGTGTGTGTGTGTGTGTGTGTGTGCATATGTGCATGCCCACAAGCACACAACACACACACATACACACACAACACACACACACACACACAATGTTGGAATCTGTCTAATTCTGTTTCTTCATCATCCCTAAAAGTAATATTGGTCTTTGCTGCTGAATCAGTCATATTCTGATGGCTCTCTCTAGCAATGAAGTATCTGTTTAAGTTTCAGGTCAGCATTCGCAGGCAGTAAGTTATTTGCCTACTGCCTTTCTTGGATCCCCCCAGTAGACTGAGAGAAGAATTTCCCCTGGATGCATAATTTATAGTCCTCTCACAGATGATGGATTTACAACTTCATTGTGAAAATGGTGCACTTAGCCCCAGCTACCATTTGTTTGATGGTTGCACTTTGGAAAAAGACTTGTATTTTTCATTATTTTCAGCTTCAAGTTTTGAGAATCACAAATTGTTTATACTACCATTATAATATTGGATTAACAAGCTGCTAATGTTGGAAATATTTTGATAAACTCCTTTACTATGTTAAGAAGAAACCTAGTCTACTGCAGACTTCCTTTCCAAAGGATGTGGTAATTAGTGGGGGAAAAAAAAAACTTCCCGAGAATGTTCTTTGATCCTGAAGTTTAAAAAAATCTAGTATAGACAATGTTTGAGGTTACTTCCCCCCCTTGAAGTTTCCTGCTGTTAATTGACTGCTGTTTATGTTCCAATACTCTACGTGAGGCTAGAACAACCCATGTGTTCACCAGTTTATCACAGAGTGTACAGATAGTGGCTCTTGGCCATTTAACAGTCGGAATGTATTAAAGCTGCATTCTGAAAAATATTTGCAAAGTGAATTTCTGTAAAATGGGAACTTTTTTTTCACAAGACAGTATCAGAAGTTACTTTCCCACCTGCCACTAAGTCCTTACAGGCAGAGTACCTCACCAGGCTACAACTAGGGTAGGTTACAAAGAGCTAAAATATCTTGCATCAATGAGAATCATAAGTGATAATCCTTCCTTTTCTTTGTCATCTAAATGACAGTTATTTCAAGCCTGAGTCATCTTAGGAACAGATAATTCTTGAGTGTTGGAGGTTTTCCTGTGTATGATAGATATTTAACAGCCTCTCTGACATCTGCCTACTAGATGCCAATGGCACCATCCTTTCCAGCTGTGACACCAAAAATGGCCCGAGGCATCAGCAAATGCTTACTGTGGCACAATGCTATCCTTGGTTGAGAACTATTGATTTAAGCTCTTACTTCCTCCATCGTGTTGAAGTAATAACAGCATTAAGAACCCTTGGAAGTGCTGGAACTTGGACTTCCATGATTGAGGTCTGTGTTTCAGTTATTTTTCCTGTGCAGTTGTGGGTTGAGAAGATGGTGTGATTTGAGAAAATATTACTGTCTTTGCAGTGATACAAATGTCTTTTAATTTCAAGTTTTCTGACCTTTATGCCACTGGCTTTTTCCCCTGTTACATAGAAATAATAGACACTGTGGCCCGGGAGGTGGTGCAGTGATAAAGCTTGGATTCTCAAGGTCCTGAGTTCAATCCCTGGCAGCACATGTGCCGGAGTGATGTCTGGTTCTTTCTCTCTCCTCCTCATTAATAAATAAATAAAATCTTTAAAAAAGAAAGAAATAGGGAGTCGGGCAGTAGTGCAGCAGGTTAAGTGCACGTGGCGCAAAGCACAAGAATCTGTGTAAGGATCCTGGTTTGAGCCTCTGGCTCCCTACCTGCAGGGGAGTCACTTTACAGGCGGTGAAGCAGGTCTGCAGGTGTCTATCTTTCTCTCCCCTTCTCTGTCTTCCCCTCCTTTCTCCATTTCTCTCTGCCCTATCCAACAACTATGACAAAAATAATAACTACAACAATAAAACAACAAGGGCAATAAAAGGGAATAAATATTAAAAATATATAAATTAAAATGTTTAAACAATTAAGAAAAGAAATAATAGATGCTGTATTAATATGTCTGGCTCATAGTCCACTGTAAAGATAAAATAAAATACTGTATATGAAAAGCCTTTGCAAATTCTAAGGAATTGCACAGGTGGGCAACTTCTACAGGAACATAGGTTGTTAAAGGAAAAGAGATATGATTTTTTTTTCTTGCTCTGTATCTTGCCACCTTTCAGCCACCAAGTTGCAGATACTACCATGGTTCCATCCTGACTCCCTAGGCAGATGACCTCACCAGTGTGTCCTGGAGCCTCACCTTTCCAGAGCCCTACTCTTTAGGGAAATATAGAGATAAGTTGGGGTATAGATTGACCTGCTGGTAGGTGGTGCACCAGGTTAAGTATACATAGTACAAAGTGCAAGGACCCACACAAAGATCCCAGTTCAAACCCCTGACTCCCCACCAGCCGGAGGGTGGGTGGGCACTTCACAAGTAGTGAAGCAGGTCTACAGGTGTCTCTATGCTTCTTTCCCTCTCTGTCTCTTTCCCCTCTCAATTTCTCTCTGTCCTAGCTAATATTTTACTTGTAATTTTTTATTTCTTTATTGTGGAATTAATGTTTTACATTTGACAGTAAATACAATAGTTTGTACATGCGTAGCATTTCTCAGTTTTTCCTATAACAATACAATCCCCACTAGGTCCTCTGCCATCCTTTTTGGACCTGTATTCCCCTCCCCTACCTCAGAGTCTTTCACTTTGATGCAATACACCAACTCCAGTTCAGGTTCTACTTATGTTTTCTCTTCTGATCTTGTTTTTCAACTTCTGCCTGAGAGTAAGACCATCCCATATTCATCCTTCTGTTTCTGAGTTATTTCACTTAACATGAATTTTTCAAGGTCCATCCAAGATCGGCTGAAAATGGTGAAATCACCATTTTTAGTTTGTTTTTTTTTTTTAATTTTTTTTGACACCTGCAGACCTGCTTCACTGCCTATAAAGCGACTCCCCTGCAGGTGAGGAGCTGGGGGCTCAAACCGGGGTCCTTACAGATCCTTACACTGGTCATTGTGCTTTGTGCCACATGCGCTTAACCGTTGTGCTACCGCCCAACTCCCCAAAGTCACCGTTTTTAATAGCTGAGTAGTATTCCATTGTGTATATATACCATCACTGGCTCAGCCACTCATCTGTTGTTGGATACCTGGGTTGCTTCCCAGTTTTGGCTATTACAAATTGTGCTGCTAAGAACATATGTGTACACAGATCTTTTTGGATGGGTGTGTTGGGTTCCTTAGGGTGTATCCCCAGGAGACGAATTACAGGATCATAGGGTAGGTCCATTTCTAGCCTTCTGAGAGTTCTCTAGACTGTTGTCCAATTTACATTCCCACAAACAGTGCAGGAGGGTTCCTTTGACCCCACAACCTCTCCAATATTTGCTGCTGTTACCTTTTCTGATGTATGACATTCTCACAGGAGTGAAGTGATATCTTGTTGTCTTTATTTGCATTTCTCTGACAATCAAAGACTTGGAGCATTTTTTCATGGGTTTCTTGGCCTTTTGGATCTCTTCTGTGGTGAATATTCTATCCATGTCCTCCCCCCATTTTTGGATGGGGTTATTTGTTTTCTTGTTTTTGAGTTTGGCAAGCTCTTTATTTATTTTGATTATTAGTCTCTTGTCTGACTTATGGCATGTAAAGATCTTCTCCCATTCTGTGAGAGGTCTCTTGGTTTGGGTAGTGGTTTCTTTTGCTGTGCAGAAACTTTTTAATTTGATGTAGTTCCATAGGCTTATGCTTCCCTTAGTCTTTTTTGTAATTGGATTCCTTTCATTGAAAATGTCTTTAAAATTTATGCAGAAAAGAGTTCTGCCAGTATTTTCCTGGAAGACTGTTAAAAGTAGAGGTATTTGTTCTTCTTTGAAGGTTTTGTAGAATTCATTTGTAAAACTACCTGGTCCAGGACTTTTATTCTTGGGAAGGTTTTTGATAACTGTTTCAATTTCATTAGCTGTGATGGGCCTGCTCATGTTATCTAGTTCCTCTTTACTTAATTTTGAACTTCATAGGTATCTAGGAACTCATCCATTTCTTCCAGGTTCTCTAGCTTGGTGGCATATAGTTGTTCATAGAAGTCTCGCATGATATGCTGAATTTCTGCGTTGTCTGTTGTGGTATCTTCTCTTTCATTTACTATCTGATTTATTTGGGTCTTCTCCCTTTATTGTTTTGTGAGTCTGGCTAAAGGTTTATCGATTTTGTTCACTCTTTTGAAGAACCAACATTTACTTTCGTTGATCTTTTGTATGTTTTTCTTATTTTCAATGTTATTTATTTCTGCCCTAACTTTAGTGATTTCTGTCCTTCTGGTTGCTTTAGGGTTCCTTTGCTCTTCTTCTTCTAGGTCTTTAAGATATGAAATCAGGCTGTTTATTTGTGCTTTTTCTTGTTTCCTAATGTGTGCTTGTATGACTACGAACTTCCTTCTCAGTACTGCCTTAGCTGTGTCACAAATATTTTGATAGCTTGTGTCTTCATTTTCATTGAACTCTCAAAACATTTTAATTTCTTCCTTTATTTCCTCTTTGACCCAGTAGTTAAGTAGTGTACCGTTGAGCTTCCACATTTGGGGACTATTACTATTCTTTTGTTGATTGTTAAGTGCTAGTTTAATTCCACTGTGGTGTGAGAAGATGCTTGGGATGATCTCAATGCTCTTGAATATGCTGATGCTGTCTTTGTGGCCTAACATATGGTCTATCTTTGAGAATGACCAATATGGACTTGAATAGAATGTGTATTCCATTTCTTGGGATGAATGACTCTGAAAATGTCCAATAGTTCTCATTTATCTATCTCCTTATTTAGCTCCCTCATGTCTTTATTGATTTTCTGCCTGGATGATCTGTCAAGTTGAGAGAGTGTGGTGTTGAAGTCCCCTACTATGACTGTGTTGCTCTTAATGTATTGCTGTACATCTTTCAGTGGATGTTTGATGTGTTTAGATGGCTTCTCATTGGGTGCATAGATGTTAATAATTGTTAAGTCCTCTTGATTGACTGATTCTCTGAGCATTAAGTAATATATATCCCTATCTTTTTAAATTTTATTTATTTTAAAGTCTATCATGTCAGATATGAGAATAGCTGTTCCTGCCCTTTTTTTGTGGGATATTGGCTTGTATGATAGTTTTCCATTCTTTCACTTTGAGTCTGTGTTTGTCTTGTTGAGTTTGGTGGGTTTCCTGTTGACAGCATATTGTTGGATTGTGTTTTCTGATCTATCTTCCTAATCTGTGCCTTTTAGTAGGTGAATAGGTGAATTCAGGCCACTGACATTTATTGATATCAAAGATTGAAGATGTTTTAATCCATTCTTGTAGAGTTTTAGAGTGTTCTGATATATGGCATAGTTATGGTGGTCTGACTGTTTATAGGAACCTTTCAGAACTTCTTTCAAGGAAGACTTTGTGATAGTTGATTCTTTCAACTGTTGCTTGTCTGAGAAGGTTTCTATGCCTCCATCTAGTCTGAATGACAGTCTAGCAGTATATAGTAGTCTTGGTTGAAAGCCTTTCTCATTGAGCACTTGATAAATATCTTGCCATTCTTTTCTGGCCTGTAGTGTTTGTGTGGAGAAGTCTGCTGCTAATCTTATGTGTTTTCCTCTGTAGGTGACTCTTTGTTTTTCTCTTGTAGCCTTCAGGATCCTTTCTTTATCCTTATTCCTTTCTATTCTAAATATGATGTGTCTTGGTGTCTTTAAGTCTGGGTTAATTTTGTTTGGGACTATCTGGGCTTCTTGAACCTTTATGTCTTTTAGTTGTCTAGACTGGATTAGTTCTCAGCTATTATGTCCTGAAGAATGCTTTCTTCCCCTCCCTCTCTTTCTTACTCTGGTAAGCCAATAATATATATATTATTTCTTTTGAAGTCTCTGTTGTTTTTTTCAGTATCTCTTAAACTCTTTTTGAGATCTCTTACTTCTTTTTTATTTGTGTCTAATTCATCCTCGATCTTGCTAATTCTGTCTTCAGCCTCATTGATTCTATTCTCTCTGCCCTCTACTGTTTTCTGGAGTTCATCTATTTTGTTACATGTCCTGATACTGTTTTATCTTGTTCAGCTAGTTGTGTTCTTAGCTCAGCATTTCACCTTTCAGCTCTCTAATAACCTTGAGATAATTCGTGTTTTCTTCCAGGGTCTCATTTATTGTTTCTGCATTTCTGATGGCAATTCTTTCAAACTCTTTAGTCACTCCTGTGATTATTTCCTTAACTAGTGTTTGGATGTTGACCTCATTATTTTGTGTTTCAACCTTTGGGGGGCTTTTAGCTGGATTCTTGTCCTGATTCATTTCTCCAATATTTCTTCTTGATGGTTTAACCATTTTATATATTATGTTATGAGGTCCTGTTGGTATGCTTCTAAAAACCCCTTCTGTTTCATTAGTTTAATCCCCCCTGCTTAACACTATTCTATTTACATAACCACTTCATTCTATTTACATAACCGCTGTTAACAAGCACCACCCTCCCTCCAGGGCATTGGTGGTTTAGTGGTAAAATTCTCACCTGCTCCACCCCCTCTCCTTGTCACACCCTGATCCTCTCCTTGTCATACCCTGATTTTCACCAGTCACTTTTCTCTCCACCCTCTCTGCATCGCATCCTGTTCCCACCCTACTGGGCTAGTATATTTATAAGGACAAGATTGTTTGTAGTTTTAGTTTAGCTTAGCTCGGCTTAGATTGTGCTGCATCCTGCATGAATAAAGAGATACTGCCTACAGTTCAACCATGAGTCCCCGAGTCTCTGTTCACCGCTGCAAAGCTAGCCCAGCCTGCTAGAGCTCCCGAACGAAAACAACAAGGTCCCTCTCTCAGTACTTTTCAAATTACTGATGACTCTTGCCTGGATTGACTTGTGTCTAAGTAATGTACTTAAAGGGCTCACAGTTGTGGAGATTGACAGTTATTTCAATATATTTTAATTCCTAAATTGGAGCACAGTGGCTTAAAAGCCTCTTTTGTTCTTTTTCTTCCCTGTAGGCTATGGGAGCCTACAGGGCTTTTAAACTATAAGTAGCCTATTTAGCTTAATTCCTCAGTCCTGACCAAGAGATAAAGCACAGTGGGGCAGAGATACACCAGTGGTTATGCAAAGAGATTCTCACAGCACCACTGCTTTTCACTGAGTTTCCTTGTTAGTTCTCTGTCCCCTAGTGTCAGTACAGGGCCTCCCCCCTGCTGCTGCAGCTTCTGAGGGCAGTAGCAATGGAGACTCACAGTTGCTTTTGGTGAGTCTCAGGGGAGTCCTCTCCTCCCTTCAGCAGTCTTTTTGTTGGTGAAACAGACTGGAGGTGGTGTCTCAAATGGTAAACTGCTGGACTTAATTACCAGCCACTTAATCTCTTCCTAGGCTCCTTTCTGTCCATGAGCCACATGTATTTGGACTCACTGGTGATTTGGTGGGTTCCTGAAGTCGTTCTAGTCCTGTCTTGTTGCAATCTCAGATGATCTCCTTTGGTATTCCTAGTTGACCTGGGAGAGGAGAGGAGAGAAACACAGCTGCTGCTGTTTTGTAGCCCCTCCTCCGGAAGACCTCCGGAAGTCTTCTCCCCAATATTTTAAAAAAATATTTTGTCTTATATTATATTTTTATTTATTTTCCCTTTTGTTGCCCCTGCTGTTTTTATTGTTGTTGTGTTATTATTGTAGTTGTTGATGTTGTCATTGTTAGATAGGACAGAGAGAAATGAAGAGGAGCAGAAGACAAAGAGGGGGAGATAAAGATATATACCTGCAAACCTGCTTCACAGCTTGTGAAATGACAACCCTGCAGGTGGGGAGCCAGGGGCTCGAGCTGGCATCCTTACGCTGGTCCTTACACTTTGTACCCCAATATTTTTTAAGGCCACCACGAGCAGTGGATTCTAGTGCCAGCACTGAGCCCTAGTAGAAACTTGGCAGAAAAAAAAAAAAGAAAGAAAGAAAGAAAAGAAAGCATAAAAGCCAGAACTCCCACCTTTTGCACTCCAAAAAGGATGCTGGTCCATACCCCCAGAGGGGAGCAAAATTATCCTTCAGATATGAGGGAGAAATACAGGTCTTTTCAGATACCCCAAAGCTAAAGAAATTTGTCATCATCAACCCTACTTTATAAAAAATTACTGAAATGAATTCCACAAGAAAAGAAGAAGAAAGAAATACACATTCTAAGTTAGGTGAACCTCAGTAGACTAGAACTAAGAGCATAATAAAAAAAGGAAAGAACAATATAACAGGAATGGGGAGGAAACTAATGGATAAAGCAGTTCTACCAAATGTTAGTCAAAATTAACTTAAAAGAATATATATATATGTGTGTGTGTGTGTTTGTGTGTGTGTATATATATATTTAGTTAGTTATTACACTTATGATAACCACAAGGAACAGAGAATTACAGAAAGAGGGTGAGAGTAAGATAGCATAATAGTTATGCAAAGAGAATCTCATGCTTAAGGCTCCAAAATCCCAGGTTCAATCCCCATACCACCATAAGCCAGAGCTGAACAGTGCTCTGGTAAAAACGAACAAACAGACAAAACCAGATTTACAGGAAGTACAAGAGAAATTAGTAAGGAACTCATCACAGAAACCCATTCACAGAAAATGACAGGTAGAAAGAAATAGGAAAAGAATCAACAATTTAAAACAAATTCACAACAAAAATTAGAATGGACATAAGTAAACCACATATATCAATAATCATCCTAAATGTTAACAGCCTAAATTCACCTGTCAAAAGACTCAGAGTAGATAAGTAAATTAAAGAAAAGGAGCCATCTATCATATGCCTCAATTCTGACACCATTTTCCCAGATAATATTTCTGGTGCACTCCCTTGTTAGCTATCAAACTCAAGCAAAGATTATTAAAACATAAACTGGCTCCTAGGAACATTCCTAAAATAGACTTCCTAGCCTAAGGTCCCTACTTTCATTTGCTCTATTCCTATTTTATGTTTCCTATTTATTAAACATTTTGTCCTGCTTTCCATCTTATATTTTAGCCACCAACTTCTAGATGCTTCTATGATTCCGTCCTGACTTCCCTGGGCAGATGACTTCACCAATGCTTCCTAGAACCTCACCTCTCTAGAGCCCTAACCCACTAAGAAAAGATAGAAACAAGCTGAGGATATGGATAGACATGCCAAATCCCATGTCCATCAAAGAAGCAATTACAGAAGCCAGAATTCCCATCTTCTGCACCCCAAAATAATTTTGATTCATACTCCCAGAAGGATAAACAATAGGGAAGTTTCCAGTGGAGAGGGTGGGACACAGAACTGGTGATTAGAACTATGTGAAATTATAACCCTTATAATATTTTAAATCAATATTAAATCACTAAATAAAAATAAATAAAAAACAAAAGTAATAATTATGAGCCCTCCTATCCCATTATAGCACAAAAGAAGAGAGGGAGCATCTCTAACAAGAGGCTCTGGAAAGATCTGGTGGAGGAGGGACGGTTGGGGAGAAAAAGAAATGCAATACCAGTTCAGATATCTCCCACTCAGCAGGTGATATGTGAAGCTTTATCTATATGTCACTTCTTACCTTTTTTAAACCTTATTAGTGATTTAATATTGATTTACAAAATTATAAGATTATAGGAGTACAACTTTGCACCATTCCCACCACCAGAGTTCTAAAACCCCAATCACTCCATTGTAAGCTACAGTATTTCTCCTAACATTGCAGACAAGGGTTAACTATTACTTCTACAACTATCTGTCCATGTTTGTATATATTTGCTCATTAAAAATGTTTTTATTAGCTTTATTTTTTGGATAGAGACAGCCAGAAATAGAGAAGGAGGGGTGATAGAGAGGGAGAGAGGGAGAGAGACAGAGAGACACCTACAGCACTGCTTCACCACTTGCAAAGCTTTCCCTCTGCAGGTTGGGACCGGGGACTCAAACCTGGGTCCTTGCGCACTGTAACATGTGTGTTCAACCAGGTGCACCACCACCTGGCCCTCATTCGCTCATTTTTAAAGGTCCCATCTTCTCTTCCTTTCCAAGTCACACCTACATCTATTAGTATATTTCAAATGTCCCTCCTAATGACCTCTGATTGAGTTGGAATTCAGAGCCATTTGGTCATCTTTCTCCCCCATCTTCTCTCCCCCATTGAGAGTATGGATCAAAATTATTTTTGGAGTGCAGAAGATGAGAGTCTGGCTTCTGTAACTGCTTCTCTGCTGAACATGGGAATTGGAAGGTTAATCCATACCCCCAGCCTGTATCTATCTTTCCCTAGTGGGGTAGGGCTCTGGAGAGACAAGGTCGCAACACACACTGGTGAGGTCGTCTCTCCAGGGAAGTCAGGATGGAATCATGGTGCTCTCTGCAACTTGCTGTTTGGAAGTTGGCAGGATATAAAGCAAGACAAAATGATTAATGAACAGGAACCAAAAAATAAGAACAGAGCAAATGAGAATAGGGATCTTAGGGTGAAAGAAACTAGGAAGTCCATTTTAGTTCCATGAGCCCATAGCTACCGGAGTTTTCACTTCAGTTTGATAGCTAACATGGAGGTGGTGTCAGAGTAAGGGCTAGAACGTTGGATTAGGGCTGAGAATAGTTCCCAATCTTGAAAAAAAAAATTCTAATAAAATTAACTGCATAACCCACCCATCTTACCCAGGGACCATATATGTATTTATATTTATATTTATTTATATTTATATTTATTTGTATTTAGCACAGGAGCCTGTGTAACCTCTGAGTCCTCATTGGTCTGAGTTCACAGTTTATGGCCACAACTGGGAACATTGCAGGCTGGACTCATTTCAAGACCAGTCTTCCTTTAGTGGCAGGGCACGATGACTCAGCCTTCCTTTGAAGACTGGGGCAATCCCTACCATCACTGCTTTATGGTGAGGACAAAGTACTGGGAAGTCCCACAAGGAGTCTTATGATGATGTTCCTGATGGAAGTGACCAGTGATGGTGGGGAGTGGAATCCATTAGAGGTCTAGGCCCATCATATTTGTGTGGGAATCGAAGGATTCTCTGACTAGGGCCCCAGATGATGGGGTGGTCTGATATTGATGAAGAAGGCCATTATTATCACTTCTTACTTTTTAAACAAAGCATGGCAGCAGTGATCAACTACACTCTGTGGACTCTAGTTTTAGCTCCACAGAGCATTTCCCTGATTTTCTCTTAGCAGATCACTCCATCTCCTCAGGATTTCTGTCTTTTCTTTGTAGAGCTCTTAATTAAAAAAAAAAAGTGCTAAGCATAGGAAAAATTAAATGTTTCTATACCTCATGTATCCCAAAAGACTATGCACAATTCCTTTGAAGAAAAGATGTAGATGGCCAGCCAGTGATATACCAGTAGAGTGCATGTTACATGTTCAAGTCCCCAATCTCCACCTGCAGAAAGGAGGCTTAGGGAATATTAAAGCAGTGCTGTACATATCTCTCTTTCTCTCTCCCTCTCTTTCCCTCTCAATTTTTCTCTGTGTCTGTCAAAAAAGAAAGGGAAAAAACATGAAGGGGAATGGGTATGTTCATTGTGGGGGCCCTGGACCCTTGTGGCAATTAAAAGAAAAGACTTACGTATTGTTTAAGTCTGTACATATGTGTGTGTACTTGTACATGTGTTGACCTAGTTAGTATAACATGCATATCCTAAATAATAATGACTCCCAAAAGACAGGGCCACCTAATTTGGGGCCCTGGTATTGACAAAGTTGGTTAGGCAACAGAGAACACATCTTCTACACTGTGCTTACAGAAATTGTGTTTCAGAGGTTAAGGAAAGCTCATCATGATCCAGGACAGTTGACCTGATCACCTGAAGATTCACACCAGTCCTTGTTCCTACTTGTCTTTTGCCTTCAAGGCAAACAGAGCTTAAGCCCTATTATTCTAAGGGGAAAAGAACAAAACCCAGTATGATCCTAAAAATCAGATAAGTTGATGTCTTCAAAATTCAGGCCATCAAGGTCCCATTTACCTCAAAAATCCATCTTCTGGAATGTAAAGGAATCATGTTAAGTGAGATAAGTCAGAAACAGAAGGATGAATACGAGATGATCTCACTCACAGACAGAAGTTGAGAAACAAGATCAGAAGGGAAAACACTAAGCAGAGCTTGGACTGGAGTTGGTGTATTGCACCAAAGTAAAAGACTCTGGGTTTGGAGGGGAGGGAGGGGGGTTTCAGGTCCTAGAACATGATGGCAGAGGAGGACCTAGAGGGGGTTGTATTGTAATGTGGAAAACTGGGAAATACTGTGCATTCGCAAACCATTGTACTCAACTATAAACCATTAATCCCCCAATAATTTAAAAAAAATACACCTCCTACTTATCAAGATATAAATAAGGTAGTAATTTCCAGGGCAACACACACACACACATGTACATATGTGTTGATATTTTCTTTCTTTTTTTAAATATATTTTTTGTTTTTATTTTTCCCTTTGTTGTCCTTGTTGGTTTTTTTTTCTGTTGTTGTTGTAGTTATTATTGTTGTTGTCATTGATGTCATTGTTGGATAGGTCAGAAAGAAATGGAAAGAGGAGGGGAAGACAGGGAGGGAGAGAAAGATAGACACCTACAGACCTGCTTCACCACCTGTGAAGTGATTTCCCTGAAAGTGGGGAGCCTGGTCCTTGTGTTTCATGCCATATGCACTTAACCTCCTGGGCTGCCGCCTGACTCCTGTGTTGATATTTTCTAAAACAAAGAAATAGGGATGTCAATTTGAGCACAACTCTGTCCTGCCCTTTATTGCATTTTGAAAAGGCAACAAATGGTGTTTTCCCTTCATGCAAATGCTGGTATGACAGTGCTTGACATTCTGTGGCACTAGGAAGTGGGCCTTTGTTGGGCTTCACTTTGAAATCAGATGATTTGTGTTCAGCTCTTGACTTCACCTCTTACCAGCTTCCTGTCTTGTTTGAGTTACTTCATCCTCCTTACCCTCCATTTTTGTAATCTGTGCAAAGGAATAATAGTAGAGACTTTCATAGCAGACTGGTTGGCCATAACAGTAGTTGGAATATGCAGAGCATATGGCACAGAGCTATTAATATCTGTTGCTTTTATTATTTCAAGGTCATTGTAGTTGGTGTCTCTTGATATGTCCTTCTTTCTCATAAACTTCCCAATTTGCTACTGATTCTTATAAACTAGCCTTGGATGTCACCTTCTGAAAAATTCATTCCATCCTCCTCTTCTCTTTGGGTCCACAGAGCACCCATGCTTAGTCCTCTTTATTTCAAGGGCATCAAACTCTCAAAATGGCAACTGGCACAGAGTGGAGAGTCAATAAATAAAAGCATGGAAGAGCGAGACCAGGCAGTAGTGCATCTGGTTGAGCACTCATATTACTATATGCGAGGGTCTGGATTCAGGCCCCTAGTTGCCACCTACAGGTGGGAAGCTTCACAAGTGGTGAATCAGTGCTGCAGGTGTCTCTCCCCCCCCCTCTAGTTCACCCCTTTTCCCTGTCCTATCAATTAAAAATTAAGGAAAAAAATAAAAATAAAAGCATGGAAAAGTAAATGAACATAGAAGAGAATCTCAGTGAATCTTGTTCATTTGAATTCATCATGTTGAAGTAAATGGGTTGAAGGCAATTGGTTAGTGGACACTCCAACTAACTTTGAAAGAGTTTTAAGAAGTTGGTTTGGGAAAAGCATGTAATTTTTTTATGCATGTGTCTTTTTTTTTGTGCATGTATCTTTAAGAGGACTAGTTAGCTAAGCCCAGAGCAACAGGGATGCTAATTAACTCTGATTAGAGAATGTATTCTCAGTACTTTGTAGAGGGATAGATAATTGTAATGTTTGTAGTGAACAAATTACTTATTATCTCTTTGAGGCAATCCCACTTGGCAAAGAGTTCTTTGATCATGGGGACATATACACACAAGAGATCATGTATTAGTTTTACATATGAAAGCATTGGGTTCCTTTAATCCTTGCAGAACAGAAAGATTTATCAGTGGAAAACAGATCTGAACCCTCCTGACCTCACCTCCACACAGAAATCCTTAATTCGGGTATAACGACAGGCTGGAAAGAGCAAGTGCTTTTAACTAACGTCAACATACTCTGGCACTCTTTGTAATTAATCAGGGCAGAAAATTTGCAGACAAGAGAGTACCATAGGCCTCTGCAAGTCATATTCCTGTCTAATCAGCAATAGCACACACTTTTTCTTCACTCCACTTGGCATTTCAAAAGGACCATCATTTGGAAATGACAACTGCTATTGTTGGGAGGCACTGGAAACTTGGTCAGCCTTTGAAGACCCAGTGTTTATTGTTGCAGGCAAGGAATGGTAATGCACTTTGGTTTCAATTAGTTATCCCAAATAATTTCCCCCCCCAGAAACCACTAAATCCAGCCCTCTTACTGTGACAAAGCCTGTCTCTATTAAATCTATGTATTATTTTATAAGAAGTGATTGTAAGAGCATGGAAAAATAATGGCTGAGCATACAAATAAAAAAGCACAAATGTGAGTGCTGGAGTGCAGGCGTGAACTATGATTGCTTTGCTTACAAGGGGTGACTTCATATCCAAGCACATGTGACCGCAGCCCCCACTGTAGCGAGAGGCAGTCCAGCTCTTGCCAGAGCAGTCTGGATACTTTCATATTTTTATCATGAGATGGTAAACACATGAAAGATGACAGCTTAAACTGAGAGAGGTGGTTCACATTTTTTAAATGAATTGGAACAGTTGAGAATGATTCTTATACTTTTAATTGAGAATTTATTTTTAAAGAGCTTTCAGTACTCAAATGGGCAAAGGATGAGGCATGATGGAAAGACTCAAGCTGAAAGAGGCCCAGATGTTGGCTTTGAGGGAATCACTTAGCCACCCTGAGCCTCAGGCTCTCACAAAATGAGGGCAGGAATGCCTATATGGTGCCTGTCTTTGGCCATTAAATGAGATTATTCCCATAAATAGTCAGAATTAAATAAGTGCTTCACAGATGATAACATTTTTTTTTTAAGTAACATCAAGGAGCTCACCTATAATCTAGGTAAGGGTAGTGCCTGAGAGAAAGGAATGTAAAACTTCAGGCAGAAACATCAGGGAAATGAATATTGTGACATTAATGTCTTCTAAAACATATTTGCATAAAGGAGTGATATTGAAGATATTGGAACACTGCCGTGACTTGGACACCAATCAGCAGTGGAAGGTCACACCTGTTGGGTTGGCGGAGGGGGTCCTGTGTCGAGCTTTAGCCCGTTGCTTGCTGAATCATGTGGACTTGTTGTCTGGACTAGCTGGACCAGCTGGAGATTCTGTAGAGTGGGAGAAAGGCTGTTTATCTGTTTATCAAGCCACCTACCCACCGATGGAAGAGTTTCAACATAAGTAAATAACCAGGAAAGATACCATTGCCTACCAGTTCTCAGACTCATCTGCAGAGAACCTCATCATAAAAGTACTGCTGCCCAGGTGCTGTAAGGATCATGTTGAAGCATGGCTCCGTGGGGCACAAGAGAAGAGTGTGTATTTTTTGTTGGGGGCAGGTTACTGTTTATGAAGGGCAAGGGGTGAGCTCATTCATCCACTCAGAGTCATCAGCATCTCCTAAGGAGACCCACCTGAGACTCAGATTTAACTCCATACTAGGCTTCGCTTTACTAGTTCTATCAATAATTCCCTCTTCTTTGAGGGACCTTTGCAAACCCAGATAGTGATTCAGTCAGTCTGGTGGCAGCACCACTGACAGGAAACAGTTTACCATCCACAGGTGTGACTGACACTGATTGAGGACATTAAGAGGATCCAATAAACTTTCCTGCTTCCTCTTCTAACCACTGCCTTTGCACACTTTCTCTTAAATCCAGTTTGACTTCTGTGTGTTTTATGTTTGTATAATCGAAAGCATATGCTTCAGGAAAGAATCCTTTCTTACACTATGTCAACTTAGCATTCTTTTCTTTCTTTTTTATTTATTTATTTATTTATTTATTTATTTTTATTTATTTTTTTTTATTTAAGAAAGGATTAATTAACAAAACCATAGGGTAGGAGGGGTACAACTCCACACAATTCCCACCGCCCAATCTCCATATCCCACCCCCTCCCCCGATAGCTTTCCCATTCTCTATCCCTCTGGGAGCATGGACCCAGGGTCATTGTGGGTTGCAGAAGGTAGAAGGTCTGGCTTCTGTAATTGCTTCCTCGCTGAACATGGGCGTTGACTGGTCGGTCCATACTCCCAGTCTGCCTCTCTCTTTCCCTAGTAGGATGGGTCTCTGGGGAAGCTGAGCTCCAGTACACATTGGTGGTGTCTTCAATCTCGGGAAGTCTGGCCGGCATCCTGATGACACCTGGAACCTGGTGACTGAAAAGAGAGTTAACATACAAAGCCAAACAAATTGTTGAGCAATCATGGACCCAAAGCTTGGAAAAGTGGAGAGGAAGTATTAGGGAGGTACTCACTGCTAACTCTAGTATACTTCTGCTTTCTTACTTTGGTGCCATACTCCAAACTCAGTCAATTTCTGCAAATCAAATCAAGACAACAATGAGATATCACTTCACTCCTGTGAGAATGTCACACATCAGAAAAGGTAACAGCAGCAAATGCTGGAGAGGATGTGGGGTCAAAGGAACCCTCCTGCACTGCTGGTGGGAATGTCAATTGGTCCAACCTCTGTGGAGAACAGTCTGGAGAACTCTCAGAAGGCTAGAAATGGACCTACCCTATGACCCTGCAATTCCCCTCCTGGGGATATATCCTAAGGAACCCAACACATCCATCCAAAAAGATCTGTGTACACATATGTTCTTGGCAGCACAATTTGTAATAGCCAAAACCTGGAAGCAACCCAGGTGTCCAACAGCAGATGAGTGGCTGAGCAAGTTGTGGTATATATACACAATGGAATACTACTCAGCTGTAAAAAATGGTGACTTCACCGTTTTCAGCCGATCTTGGATGGACCTTGAAAAAATCATGTTGAGTGAAATAAGTCAGAAACAGAAGGATGAATATGGGATGATCTCACTCTCAGGCCGAAGTTGAAAAACAAGATTAGAAAAGAAAACACAAGTCGAACCTGAAATGGAATTGGAGTATTACACCAATACAGGTCCATGAAAAATGATGAATGAAATAGTGGGGGTTGTATTGCTAAATGGGAATCTGGGGAATGTTATGCATGTAAAAAAAAAAAAAAGAAGTAGAAACGCAAAGCATTCTTTTCTTTCTATCACTTTCAGCACTTTACCATTTAACTCAGGTTAAATTCTGATAAGCAAAAGAGGAGGGAAGAGGATAGTGGACTAATTTTTTTTCTTTCATTAACTGAGTGAACGAGAAGTCTAGGCATTTACATGGGGAAATATGTATGGTTTTGTGTCTGTGGGGTATATCTCAGTAACATTCCTTGTATACATGAGGTCCTGAGTTCAGTTCCCAATTGTAAGAGAACAGTGTGCTAGTATTTCATAAATTAGGTAGGTAGATAGATAGATATGTAGATAGATGGAACCTTAAAAAGAAAAATACACGTGTTAGGACCAGCAAAATAGCTCACCTGAATAGTGCTCCTACATTGTCATGTACATAACCCAGATTAGAGCCTGACCAACCCCACTACCTCCACCTAGGAAGACACTTCAGTGCTGTGATATCTTTCTTCATATCCATGTTTCTTTCTATCTGAAAAAGATAACTCAGAGTTTTGATGCTCTAGTGATGATAAACAAAGAGATACATGCTTTGCTCCATACAATTTTTAAATATTTATTTATTGATTGATTCCCTTTTGTTGCCCTTATTGTTTTATTGTTGTAGTTATTATTGTTGTCACCGCTGTTGGATAGGACAGAGAGAAATGGAGAAAGGAGGGGAAGACAGAGAAGGGGAAAGAAAGATAGACACCTGCAGGCCTGTGTTACCGCTTGTGAAGTGACTCCCTTGCAGGTGGGGAGCTGGGGGCTCGAACTGGGATCCTCACGCAGGTCCTTGTGCTTTGTGCCACCTGCACTTAACCCACTGCACTACTGCCCAACTCACAATCCATACAATTTTAAGTCTGAATTTGATAATCACCTAGCATAAGATCAGACACATATTTTAGATCTAAGTCTAGGTCAGAAGATATTCCATACAGGTACTCTTATAACCCAATAGTAATTAACATAATTGAACTGACACTCCACAAAAGAAGATATATGTGTGGCTAATAGCAGCTAAGAAATATGCTCAATAGCACTAGTCATCAGGAAAAGGCAAATTCAGATCAAAATGTGGCACACTTACCATAAACTGTATGTCTAGAGTTAAAAATACTGACAACAGCAAGTGTTGGCAAAGATGGGAAATTACTGGAATTTTCATACATTGCAGATGGGAGTGCAAAAACGTACAGTGACTTTTGATAACTGTTTGCCATTCTCTTGAAATGTTAAACATTCACTTAAACTGCACAACCCAGCAATTCTACTCAAAGATATTTACCCAGGAGAAAATATAAATATAGGGTCCTGGGAGTTGGGCTGTAGTGCAGCGGGTTAAGTGCAGGTGGCGCAAAGCACAAGCACCGGCATAAGGATCCCAGTTCGAGCCCTGACTCCCCACCTGCAGGGGAGTTGCTTCACAAGCGGTGAAGCAGGTCTGCAGGTGTCTTATCTTTCTCTCCCCCTCTATGTCTTCCCCTCCTCTCTCCATTTCTCTCTGTTCTATCCAACAACAATGACAGCAATGATAACTACAATAATAAAACAACAAGGGCAACAAAAGGGAATAAATAAATAAATAAATAATATATATATATATAGGGTCCCACAAAGGCTCTACATTAATGTTACAGTTTTGGCAAAAACAAACAAACAAGTAAAAAACCTGGAAACAATGAACAGATGACTAGATAGGCAAAGTGTTTATTCCTTCAATAGACTGTTATTCAGGGGGTTAAAGAAAAAGATAATGAAATTCTAAGACAGGCTACATGAATGAAACTCAAGAATAGTCTGTTAAGAAGAGTAATGAAAAATGGCTACATGTTGTACAGTTTCACTTCCTTTTACTGTCCAGAAAAGGTGAATTTGTAAATAAAGAAGTCAGATTCCTGACTTAGGTGAATTAGGTGAAATTTAATGGGAACAGAAGGAGGATTTTATGGTGGGAAAATTTTGCATCATGATTACAGTGGTGCTTACTTTCATGCATAAACTCAACAAGTTCTATATTTTATGACATATGCACTGCAGCTTATAAAACTGATCCAAATTATTTGAATGGTGAATAATGAGCAATAATCAATAACAACCCTTATTGTTAAATTAATCAATATATATGATGCTTAGCCAGTACCTGGAAAATAGTGGACTCACAATATTCCTTTCCTGTCTTCTTATTTCAGTCTGTCTCCCACCTTCTCTTCCCCTCTCTCTCCCTGCTATTTCTCCTTCTTTATTAGACTGTGCTTCTGCTTACCAATTCACCAGTACCAAGGTGTGAATGTCCAATAGTGTGTCAGCGTGTGGTTGCTCTCAGGGGTGTCTTAATGAGGAAATCTGGAGATGGCCTATCATTCTGTGGTCTCTGTGAGGGACTGGTCCCTGGGGTAGGTGGGTTTTTTTTCTTTTCTCTATAGTAGACTTTGAAAGAAAGCTGTTATTAATTAGTGCAATGTATTCTTGGCTGAAGAAATACAACCATTTATTTAGTAGAAAAACAAACATAAATCTCCAGATAGGCACTCTGTATTAATCAGACAAGTGGAATTTCCAGCTTTATGTCTCATATTTGAGTCTTTGTTGCTCTAGGAGGCAGGGTAGCATTTGTGGAAAGAGCATTGCCTTTTAAGTCAAGCAGAGTCCGGTTTGAATAATAGCACTACTTGTTAGCTAAGTGACAGGGGAGTCCTAACCCTAAATACTTGCTTCAATTTGATGTTTGGAAACCAGGCATTAAAAGAGAATTGGGATGTAGGTTAAAATGAAGTTCACACTGGAATGAATAGAGAAGTTTTAGTCTCCTGGGTGAAACTAGAAACTCATGTTTGGGGATTGAGCTAATCAGAGGCATAAGGCTAGTCTGATGGAAGAATACCTGAATCTGCTTTCATTTGTATTTGCTATTTTATTATTATTTTTAAATATATATATATTTACTTATTTATGAGCAAGAGAGAAGGAAATAGAGAGTAAGAGAATCAGAGTATCTGACACACATGGTAGTGAGGGTCAAACTTGGGACCTCATCCTTGAGTGTCTAATGCTTTAACTGCTGTGCCACCCCCTCGGTCAGACTATTTTATTCTTTAGTGGGAATATGGGAAAACACACAGCCAGAATTGAGTTATAGAAATTTTAGATAACCATGTGGTTGGTCACTCTGGAATCCAGTTGCCTGAACAGATAGCTGGAACTAAAGATTCAGAATACTGGTTAAAGCTTAAGAGACCTTCTGACTTATCTTATTTGTAGTGTTTAATCTGAAACTGGAATGCATGTTTCGTAATATTCTTGAATGAATTATACAATAAATTATAGTTTCAATTATCAATTTAAAAATTCTCAAACATCACATTCTTAAAAGTTCTACTTTGTTCTTTTTTATTTATAAAATGGAAATATTAATAAGAAGGGTACAATTCCACACAACTCCCACCACCAGAGCTCCGTATCCCATCCCCTCCCCTGACAGCCTTCCCACACTTTAATACTTTGTTCTTTCAGAGGAGTTTATACATATATGTTCTGTTGGATGATTACAAAAGCCCAGGGAGGAGGGACTCTAAAGAGACAAAGAGGGCAGGGGAGATAGCATAATGCCTGAAGCTCTGAGGTCTCAGGTTCAGACCCACCCTCTCACCAAAAGCCAGAGTTGAGCAGTGTTCTGGTAAAGTAAGCAAGCAAGCAGACAAACAGACAAGCAAATTAATAGGGACCTAGATGAGTTAACTGGTGGTTGGTTGGTTGAAGATTTATAGCTGCCTAGTGAAAAAAAAAATTGTTCATAGGCGCTTTATCATTGAATGTTGTTATCTGTGTCCACAAAGGTTGGTTTTCAGTATCTTCCCCCTATTTTAGTCTTTGTAGTAAGCAGCCGAGGTCCTTTGTGTAGTGTGGGACACTCACAGGTTGGGGTCATTTGCTAAACTTCAAGTCATTTTTACTTCAGAAGCAGAAATATTTTTGTGAAACCAACACACCAACTCTCTGCAGAGGAGGTCTGGCTGATTGAGAAGTATGTGGAGTCACTCAGAAAGTAGTAAAGTGTGGGGTTTGCATGTCTGAGGGTCCTGCTTTGTAGTGTTGGCACTAGTGATGCAGGAATGATGATACTGAGGTTTCCTCTTTGGTAAATGTATGAGTCTTTATTTAGAAAAGTATGTGGGATAATGGAAGATATGTAGACCTTGCCTGAATCTGTTTTGAAGTTTTCTATTTGGGTTAGTGCCCCCAATAAAGTGATTTTTTTTTTAAAAAGGAAAGAAACATAATGGTAGGTGAAATATAATAGTAGGTAAAAGGGATGATAAAATCAGCAGAGGAAACAAGAATAAAGAAAAGAGGCTTCTGCTTTCTCTTTTAGGTGCTTTGCAGAGGCCTTTGAAGTTATTGTGGTTAATTTTCTGCTGATGATGATTTTGAAAAATTATTTTTTTAGTCAGCAACCACTCAGCTCTGGTGCAAGAAGTTGATCCTGAGCCCTCTTACATGCAAGACCTCTGTGTGTACTACTGAAGTATCTCCATTTGAGGATGGGGGTGGTGGTGGTGGTGGTGGTGGTGGTTAACTCAAGAATAGCTTCTAATTCTCAAGGCAGAGGCTGCAGGAAAATGAGGCAACTGGTTTACTTTTAGTTTTCCATAAAAACATGTAGCCTCAGTTGCTTATTGCTTTGTCTACACCAATGATCTTACTCTTATGTTCACACAAGCATCACAGTTCAAGTGTTAATTTCTCCCCAGGGGAGAATTTATCTTCAGAGAAGGCTTATCAAAATTTCTAAAGGCTCTGAATCTCAGTGTTAACTTTCTCCTGTGTTGGCAGGAGCAGAGATTACATGGCACAATTCTTTCATTTTGCAAATGAAATTACTACTTGGGAGGGAAATGTTTTGTCCAGGCTCACCAAGATAATCCAATGTGACTTTTTGGTTCTCTGGAAACTTCTTTCTACACTTCATCATTCTAACACCTGAATGAAGAATGAAATCCAAGCGATGACCTCTGACATCATTCATTGAGTTTTTTTTACTCTGGATAGGAACTCATTCATTAGAAACAAAACCCAGTTAGAAGACATTAGGGGTAAGAAATTGATTTACTTCAAAGAGCAATACTGATACACAGTTAACTTACTTAGCAAGTCTTTTATTTCTAGAGGAAGGTTCATGGTTGAATTTCCATGGGATGATGAAGCCTTGAAATTGAATTTAAAACTTCCTGTGCACTTCCTGATTGAAGTGTTGAGTTTGGATCCCACCCAACTACCAACAATAACAAAGGCAACTCTACAGAATAACAAAGGGGGAATTTCTTTTTTCTTTCTACCTTTTCTTTTTTTTTATTACCAACAAAAGCCTTTATACTAGCATAGTTTGTTTGTTTGTTTGTTTTGCGTGATTTCAAGTGTATCTTTTATCTTTATTTCAAAAATCACAGCTAAAATACAATTGATACTGAAGAATATTATGGATAATATGGCTCCTCTTTTTTTCCCTCACTGCTTCTAAGATCACCAAGGATGTGTGTCCCTATCTCTAGCCCATAGATAACAACTATAGTTCTCCTAGAGTTTTAGATATAGGTTAACATTTTTTTCCATTGATTCTATGTCCCATAGCTTTTAAAATATATATTTATTTATTCCCTTTTGTTGCTCTTGTTGTTTTATTGTTATAGTTATTATTGTTGTCATTGTTGTTGGATAGGACAGAGAGAAATGGAGAGAGAGGGGAAGACAGAGAAGGGGAGAGAAAGAGAGACACCTGCAGACCTGCTTCACCACTTGTGCAGCGACTCTCCTGCAGGTGGGGAGCCAGTGGCTCGAGCCGGGATCCTTATGCCGGTCTGGTCCTTGCGCTTTGCACCACCTGTGCTTAACCCGCTGCGCTACTGCCCGACTCCCATCCCATAACTTTTTTATACAGTCATCTGGGTAAATGCCTAGGAGAGGAATTGCTGAATCATAAAGTATTTCAATTTGTATTTGTTTAAGGATTGTTCATACTGTTCCTCATAATGGCTGTACCAATTTGCATTCTTACCAGCAATGCATTAGAGTTCCTCTCTTTCCACATCCTCTCTAATACTTATCTTCTCTTGTTTTATTGATGGAGTCCATTCTCACACATGTGAATTGGAATTTCAATGTGGTTTTAATTTGCATTTCTCAAATGATGAGTGAATTGAAGCATTTTCACATGTCTGTGGGCCATGTGTATCTCTTCTTTAGAGAACCATCTATTCATATCTTCTTCCCACCTTTTTATTGAATTGTTCTTTTTCTTTTTGTTGTGCTGTATGAGTACTTTATAGGTGTTTGATATTAGCCACTTGTCTGAAGTGTAGTGCGCAAATATCTTTTCCAAAGGGGGGATTTCTTGACTACTACCTTTGCTTTTTCTTTTCCTTTAAAAAAAATTCTGCTGGAGATATAGCATAATGGTTATGCACAATAATTTTTTTATCTGAAGCTCAGAGTTTCTAGGTTCAATCCCCAGCACCACTATAAACCATAACTAAGCAGTTCTCTCATAAGACAATTACTTATTTGTCTATTCTGTAGTGCTGGGATTGCATGCATGCATGGTTTTCCTGTTTCAGGTTGTCATGTTTTCATTCTGATAGAGATAGGATGGTACTGGAGCTTCCTCTGGTACCATAGTACCTCTCGTGTGGTGTCAGGTTTGAATGTGTGCCACCCATCTGGCAAGGGATGCAGCCTTTCCAGTGAGATATCTCTCCAGTCCCTCTTCTTCATTTAACTTTTTATTTTAATTTTTATGGGGGTGGGGTCAAGGGAGGGAGTGACCAAATCATTGCTTAACTCTGGCATATGGCACTGTTAGGGATTAAACCTGGGGCCTCATACATTCAGGTCCTATGCTTTAATGATGAAATATTTCTCTGGCTCCCATCACTGGTTTTCCACTGAACAAACTCCTAGACTTCTCTTACTAGACAGTCTCATCACACCACTTTATTCTGTGTGGTCATCTCTAGAGACTGGGAAACATGCAGTAGGAACTTGAATAGTCTCTTTCTCCTCTCTTGGCAAGATCCCAGAATAGGAGGAAACTCAAGAGGATGAGCTCAGAGAAATGGTGTTTCTGTTTTTTCTTTGTGATTTTAAGCACAAAGCATGGGTCAATGATTTTGGTGTTGGAACTTGATGGGGGTGGCAGATGTTCCCTGTGATTCTAAAATATTTGCATGTTTGCACACAATACCTGAGTTTTTCTTGAATCACACTTTTGTTCAGGCCAGGATAAGAATGATTAAAATTGCATCCCCTCACTTTCATCCCTGTGCCTTGGTCCCTAATGGTCATCAGCTTATCAATTCCAGGTCCTGGCTTCCCCTGATATCATCCCAGGCTAGATTTTGAAAACATTTCTGCTCCGCCACTCCTCTATCCCTCTTCAGTTTTCCCTTCCTTCTGGACACAGTTTTTCAAGAGTAAGTTTATATTATGAATGACTTGTGATTTATGTAATAACTTAAAAACTTTACACTTGAGTAATGTGATTTCAGTTTCTTTTATTCTCTCTCTTTCTCTATGCTTATCTTATGGATTTCTCTGACTTCCGAATTTATCACTGTCTCTTTTTCTAGAGTAATCTCTTCCCAACTTGTCCTGCTCATTTCCAAATGGAAAAAAAAAAGTGTGATATAATATACTAGGGGAATAATTAGTCCATGGTTATTCTTGTGTTTCTTAATTTTATCAGTGTGACTGGAGCTATGAAAACTCAGGACATACAAGACATTTTCTGTACGACAGCTGGTATTATAATTCTACTCCCTTTCCCAGCATTCATCAAGTCTATCCACCATATTCAAAGTGGTGAGGATAAAAAGACAAACTCAAGTCTTGCTATTAGCCCAGGGGACCATTTTACACACATAGGCACACACAACAGAAACCTAAATTATTATTATTATTATTATTTTGCCTCCAAGGTTATCTTTGGGGCTTGGTTCCAGCACTATAAATCCACTGCTCCTGGTGGCTTTTTTTTTTTGGGGGGGGGGGATAGGACAGAGAAAAATTGAGAGAGGAGGGGAAGATAGAGAGGGAGAGAGAAAGATAGATGCCTACAGACCTGTTTTACTACTTGTGAAGTGAAACTATCTGCTGGTGGCGAGCTAGGGGCTCGAACAGGGTCCTTGTGTGGGTCCTGGTACTTCATGTTATGTACATTTAACCTGGTTCACCACTGCCTGACCCCCTCTAAATCATTTTTCACATTTCATTTACTACTAAAATTTTTAAATATGAGCAAATGGGCCTTCCCATTTGCTATAAGACTCTGATAGGCAGATAAACAAACAATGGCAACAAAATAAAATGTGAAGAAAAGGCCAGCTTGCCTGCTTGCTGGTGATTATAAAAAACCCTAAGTGTTGGAAGTGCCATGGAGGAACCTTCCTCTTCAGAATATGAAAACCCTTAGGACTTGACACATTCAGTGTCAGATAAGAAACCATCATCTGGTCTCTTAAGTCTGTGATCACATAGAATCATCTCCCCAGTGTCAGCCAGCCTCCCAAACAGGCATTTCCCTCCCCACCCTCAGCCTGGCAGAAATCTGGCCTCTGCTTTGGTTGTTGAGGTTTGTATCAGTTTTCAGGCTGACTTCTGGGATGAACCCATCAGTATTAGGGATGAGCTCACTGGTTGTGGTTGTCATGGGGTCTGTGTAAAGTTTATAGAGAGTTTTTATTTTAAAAATTTTAAAATTTGCTTTCATGAGAGAGACCAGAGTACCACTCAGCTCTGGCATATGGTGGATGCCAGGAATCAAAACTAGGCCCTCAGGCATGCAAGTCCTGTGCTGTTCCACTGGAATGTCTCCCAAGATACTGTAGAAAGTCTGATTAGTTTTACTTCATTAGGCCTTTTTGAAAAATGATCTGGTAGTACATGGACCAGCTTTGACCTATGGACATTTCTGCTTGCCCAACGGATATCAACTTCATTTCTGCTTCTCCTCTAGCTCCTGTTATGATATGAGAAGGTTTGGGACAGGGATGGGATAGGGGGTGTTGTAGAAGAAATAGGGCACAGGGAAATGTTGAACCCTCCAAGAAACACCCTGACCCAAAGGAAGAATTCTGAACACTTAACTGGCCCAATCTTTGTTGTCTGGACTTTACACACCTCTGCTCTCATCTACCACTTCTCCTCGTCTTGTCTTCTCAGCTTTCTCCATTCTAAACTACTTCTCATTATGTTCTTTCTTAATGCTAGGACTTTGTGCCTATGTTCACTTCAGCCTCCAGATATTCCTTAACTAACTCCAGATTGCTCTTCATAATTCTCTTTGCATTATTTCTATGTGCAAGTTTTCTAGAATCTTCCAGATAATTATGCCTCCTCTATATTCTCTAATTGATTGTTCTTCCCTCCTGTGTAAAATGTACTCATCCCATCTAAGGCAAGAGCATATTTTTTTTCTCCTAAACTCTTTAACAAAAGAAGCCTTATTCTCATCACAGACTCAGGAAGTGTCTGCTCAAAGGAGACAGAAGTAGGAGACTAGATGTTTTTCTGAGATGTTGAGTTTGAGCCCTTCTTTCTATCTGTGTGATCTTTAGTCAGTTACTGTCTATAAATCTGCTTCCTTGTCTGTAAAATGGTAATCACATGAATTTTCTCATAGGTTTATTATAAAGATGAATAAGAAACTTTAAGTATTAAGTATGTTGATGGCCTAGACTGTGATGATGGTTTCATAGGAAGATATTTATCTCCAAATGTATCAAGTTGTATGCATTAAATATGCATAACTTATTGCATATCAACCATGCCTCAATAAAGTGGCTAAAAAAAGATTAAAAGAAGATAATGGTCACTTTATACTGGATAAGTGCTATTTGTAAATAGTAAAGCAATTTGTGTGGAATGGTCAGCAACAATTTTAAGCATTTTAAAATTTTTATTTATTCATTTTATTAAAGATCAAGAAATTGAGAGAAGGGGGAGACAGAGAGATACAGAGAGAGAGAGATTGATTTACAACACTGTTTCACCATTTATGAAGCTTTGTCCCAGCAGGTGAGGACTAGAGGTTCAGAGCCTGGGTCCTTGAACACTGTAACATGCATTACACTCTACCCAATGAACACCATCCAGTCCCAGGCAGCAGTAGTTTTAAAGTGTGCACCTTTCACAAGATTGAAGGATGCAAAATTCTTAATTGTGGCTGTTATAAACACTAACCTAAAGTTTTATAATTATAAATCCTTATTTTTGTAAGTCCTTATTGAGCATCTACTGAGAATTCACTCACAATGTCTTTTGCATACATTATATCTCATTCATTATTCCAGTTACCTAGCCAGAAAGGAATTCTGTTCTATGTTTGAGAAAGTCAAGTCCCCAAGAGAATCTGGAGCTTTCTTAAAGCGACAGAAGTTGTAGGCAAAGAATTTGAACCCATATTTGTTGAACTTGCTATTTCACAATCAGGTGCTTTTTGCCAGCCCCCTTCCAGCAGACCCATGGCAGTATCTGCAGACATGTCTCATTATCAAAAACTTGGGGGAGGAGGTGTTGCTAGCATGCTGGGGTGAGGCCAGGGAGACTGCTAAGCATCTTTCAATGTGTGGGACAGCACCCCTCTCCAATGAATCATCCAACCCCAAATGTCAGTAGTGCTGAGGTTGGGAAACACTGGGCTAACTTCACTGCATCCAGATTTCCCTTCTTATCTCCCAGAGATAAGATGATATTTCACAAAGAGCACATTGACAATATGGAGTCCTATAAGAGGCCAGGGTCAATAGACTCAAGTCAACTTCTGCCCTGTTTTTTTTTTTAATGATGACTAGAAGTGGCCATATGGACATTGCACAGTAAACAACTTGATTAGAACCTCAAAACATAGATGATTCAAAAGCTCCCTGCCCAGGAATCTTGACCTTCAAGGGAGAGGAGCCTTGAGAGCAGAAGGGATGCAGACAGTCACTTCTATCCTGCTCTGCTCAGGCTTTGGGAAAATACAGCCCATCTCCCAGGATTCCTTTTTTTTTTCTATCTATGAAATGGGGGTACTCATGCCCGGCTGAAATGGCTTGGAGGATTTTGTGAAATAACAGCGGACCATTCAGCAAAGGTCATGGCACAAATTGGGTTTTCCATGTTACCCCACATGAATTTCTATTTTTAATATGATTTCTTGATTTATCATCTGCATGAAAATGGCAGAAACTGAGTTAACACCCAGTGTTGACTCTATAGCCTGTGTTTTTCTTCCTGTCCTCACTAGTTCCCAGCACTCACCTTTATCTGATAGGATTGGGACCTTGAGCTGTTCAGACTTTGGATCTCTAAGCTGTGAGAGAGAACCTGTCTCTGCAATTTCAGGCCATGCAGGTTGCTGTGGTTTATTGGGTGGTAAGGTGGTCCTAGGAAATGAACGTGACAACTCAGTATTTGTGTTGTATCTCACAACTGGTCACCTTTTGTGTAGAAATGCCCCTCTCTGGGGTCCTCCAGCTGGGGACAGGCACAAACAGATCCCATGTGCACCCAGGAATAAACCCAGGGTCTTAGACATCTGTGATACCATCACTGAGCAATCTCTCCAGCCAAATTTGATTCATTATTTTTGTATTTATTTGTTTATTTATATTTTGTGGCATAGAGCTAGAGAGAAATTGAGAGGGAAGTGAGAAATAGAGAGGGAGAGAGAAAGCCAGATGGCAGCAGCACTAATTCACTGCTTGTGAAGCTTCCCCCTGCAGGTGTGGACTGGGGACTTGAACTCAAGTCTTTGCTCACTGTAACATAGGCTCTCTACTGAGTGTGCCACTGCTTGAGCTTAGTTTACTCTTCTTCTTTGTTTGCATTTTTCTGAGGCCTCACTCCTTCAGGCCAATTATTCCAGATAGAGAGGGAGAGACACCACACAGCACCAGAGCCTCTCTCAGTGCCATAGTGCTCCCACGTGGGGTACCTGAGTCTCAAACCTGGGGGAAGACAGGCACCTTCCCAGATGAACTATCTCACCAGCTCATTGGTTTATTCTTTATCTCTTAGGAAAGAAAGGGAGTAGAGCAGAGAGATGGACATAAAGATGGAAGGCACTGCAACACTGCTGCCACCTATGGTGCTGCCTCAGCGTGTTCCCTGATACCACATGTGTGGCATCTGAACTCCAACCCAGAACTTTGCTCATGGGAAGGTCAGGGGTCTACTGAGTGAGTTAACTCCCAGCCCCTTCTTTTGACCAAAGAGCCCTGAACACTCCTTCCTCTTCCATGGGGTCTCCAGAACGCTCCTGCCCCAAAGTGGTGAAGGCACTCACACTGTTTGCAGCCTGGACTTGGCCTTAACTATAATAGCAGGAGTCTGAGGGGTGCTGTGTCTCTTGGCCCAGCTAAAGGCATCTCACCCCCAAGTGTGCTGGCATCTTGTTTCACTCCAACAGGGTCAGTCTCAGGTCTTCATGTGTCCTGCAGTTGGAAAAGGCAGAGAAAAAAAAAAAAGGGCAGGGGGAGTGGGGGTGGGTTATGCAGACTGCATCCTCTCTGTGGGGAGGTTTGGATTACCCTAACATGGACTTCAGATAATGAAAGGAAAAAATAAAGTTTCATTTGCCCCAGAGTGTTGCTTTGCTTGAACAAGTGTTCCTCATTAACTAAACAGGGTTGGCTTTCTCTCTCTCTCTCTTTCTTTGTTCACCCTGAGTGGCAATGGCCTCTTCTTACTTGCACAGAGTTCTTTGTTTAAAGAATTGTCCTAAAGAAGTGAATCAGAACAGGGTACATGTTTCAAGAATAGTAATGGTGGCTGGTGACTCAGTGGTAAAGTGCAGGCATTGCATATATGAGGTTCAAAGTTCTATCCCTGACACTGGAGAGACTCAACTAATGTTCTGTTTCTCTTTTTCTCTTTCACTAATAATTAATTTTTAAGGAGCCAGGTGGTGGTGCACCTGATTGAGCACAGATATCACAATGCGCCTGGGTTCAAACCCCTTCATCTTCTTCTAGCGTTTGCCCTTCTTCCGTAGCCAGTCAACAGCATCAGGTTGAGCCTGATGTCTGCTTGTTGCTGGCTTTGAAAGTGACTGGGATCCATGTGGATTCAGTCGGCTAGGAAGGATCGTCAGTTTCCCCAATGAATGGGTACTCACGGGATGCACCACGGGAAGGTCGATCCAATGCATCCCAGTTCAAGCCCCTGATCTCTACCTACAGAGAGAAAGCATCATGAATCATGATGCAGTTTGGTGCTACAGGTCACCCTCTCTCTCTCTGTTGCTCTTGCTCTCTCTTCTCTCTCTCTCTCCCTCTCTCTTCTATCTCCCCTACCCTCTTGATTTCTATCTCTATCCAATAATAAATTAACTATTAAAATAAAATATTGTGAGGATTTAAGCTTTTAAAATAAATAATTTTTATATAAAAAGGGGAACGAATAGGACATCAGGAGATGGTTCATCAGTATAGTGCACACTTGGCCATGCAGGAGGACCCAGGCCCCGCCTCACCACATGGGAACATCTACATAAGGGAAACTTTATAAGCAATGGAGCAATTCTATTGTGTATCTCCTCTATCTTGCTCTCTCACCTACTTTCTTGGAAAAAAAGATAGAAGTGTCTGCTGAGAGTAGAGGAATCAAGTAAGTGAGGAGCCCCAACAATAAGCATGGTGGCAAAAGAAGAAAGGTAGGAAGGCAGAAGGCAGGCAGGCAGGAAGGGAGGGAGGGAGGGAGGGAGGGAGGGAGGGAGGGAGGGAGGGAGGGAGAAAAGATGAAACCATTAGGGATCACACTCTCCCTCCTCCGTCTTTCTCTTTCTGAATGAAAAGTGCCTTGAAATGGTGGAATCACACTTCCACAAAGCCCCAACTCTATAATGAATTCACAGGCAGGCAAGCAACTGAGTCTTTCAGAATACTCATGGCAGGGTTATGGGTTTGGGTACCTAGGCATCAACTATGGAAACTGTCCATGGTTGTCACCACTGTTACTGTGGTTACCACAGAATAGTCAGAGAGTGCTATCCCCACTTTACCAGGTTGTAAGTCTACTTTTATTTTGTCTTACTTGCAATTGGACTTGTGTTATTGAAGATGCCTATAAAACTTAGATGGACACTACTGTATTTTACTGTCAACTGTAAACCATTAATCCCCCCAATAAAGAAAAAAAAAAAGCTTAAATGGAAAAAGAGTTAAGCCAATATTTTCCTCAAAGTATTTGATAGGTTTTGATCTAACATCCAAGTCCTTCATCCATTTGGAGTTTACATTTGTATATGGTGAAATGCAGTGGTTCAGATTTATTCTTCTGCATGTTTCAACCAAATATTCCCAACACCATGTGTTGAAGAGACTCTCCTTTCTCCATTTCATAGTTAGGGTCCCCTTGTCAAAAATTAGATGTCCATAGGTGTGGCTTAGGTAGTCTATATTTTTAAAGGAGATAAAGAGACCATAGATTTTCTCTATGCATCCATGGAGCTTGTTTGACCTGGCCATGGTGCTTCTGTGAGGTGCTGGAGATGGAGCATAGGTCTTCACACACTCTGCCTTCTCAGCCATCATGTTGCCCCAGGAGCCAGAATCTTCTTTACTGGGCAGTAAGCATGCCTTCCCATTGCTGCAGAGGGAGATAATACAATCGCTGTCTTCAAGCCTGTTTGCATAACAAACATGACACCAGTGCCTCTACTCACAAGGTTTGCTGGAATGAATAAGACTTAAGGAAAGTAGTCACAGCAGTGCTCCCTACTCTAGTTTCCTAAAACATTATAATCACTAGTGGGAGATCAGATTCACCATGTCACTCTGTTCTCTTTTTTTCTTTTTTTTTAAATATATTTTATTATTTTCCTTTTTTTTTGTTGCCTTTGTTTTTATCATTGTTGTGGTTATTATTATTGTTGTTACTGATGTTGTTGGATAGGACAGAGAGAAATGGAGAAAGGAGGGGAGACAGAGGGGGGGAGTCCTGCTTCACTGTCTGTGAAGCAACTCCCCTACAGGTGGGGAGCCAGGGGCTCAAACCGGGATCCTTGTGTCTGTCCTTGCGCTTTGCACCACATGTGCTTAACCCACTGCGCTACCGCCCAACCCCCTGTTCTCTTTTTTTTTTTTCTAGGCCTCCTTCCTGCTGTTCATTGAGATACAATCTGGGAATGTTAAGTACATGGTTCTTGGTAGCTGGAATAACTAGGCTAGCTGGATTTAAATCTGGTCTTGCTTATGATTCATTCTGAAACCTGGGACAAGGGATTTACAGTCCTTGAGCCTCAGTCTTTCTACATGTGAGATGGGGATAAGGTGCCTATTCCCAGGGTGAAAATAACTTTGGCACAAAAACAGACATCTCAAAAATACTGCTTGTATCTATCATCTGAGTTGTGTGTGAGTACATTTGTTTCCATGGAGTGGTGAAGAGAGGAGCCCACATTTACCCATATTTTTGACAAGGTGGGGGCTGACCTGAGGATGATTAACATCTTAAAGGGACACAAATGAATTTGGCTTTCCCCCAAGCTTTCTTTGACCTCCTTCAGGAAGAAAACTCCTTTGCTACCTTGATAGAAGACTCATGTGCAAACCAGCATTCCCTCAGCCTGAAATAATGCCATCTGGGGACTTTTGGTCGCACTCCTTGACCTCCTTGTGTGTATTCCTTTATGGCCTCCATTTTGCTTCTGTTGATCAAAGGCAAAACACCTTTCACTCCCTACTCTGCTTCTTCTTGGTTTACATTCCCCTTTTTAAAATTTAACTTCCTTTTCTTTCTTTCCATCTTCCCCTCTCTCTCTCTCTCTCTCTCTCTCTCTCTCTCTCTTTCCCCTCCTCCTTCTTTTCTTCTTATTTTTTTGCCACCAGGTTTATCACTGGGGCTTGGTATCTACACTAGGAATTCACTTTTGGTTTCCATTCTTTTTTCTTTTTTGGACAAAGGGAAATTGAGAGGGAGAGAGGGAGAAAGATAGATATCTGTAGCACTACTTCACTGTTCATGAAGTTTCCTCTCCCTTCAGATGGGGACCAACAGGGGCTTTAACTCAGGTCCTTATGCATGGTATCATGCTCTACATGGTGTGCCACAGCCTGCCCCTAGCCTACTTTCTGTATTATCTTTTCCCAGGATCTTCCCCTCAGATTGCTTCTCTCAGTAGCTGCCTGTCCTGTATAGGCAAGAAATAATTCATTGTCTCCTTCACCTTCCTTCCCAATGCTCATTTTCTCCCATACTGAATTGGTCCTGGCCCATGTCTATGGGTAGGGAAGATGGTGTGGGAAGCAGGGAATTTGACTCTCAGAGTATAGGTTGCTGAATTGTTTCCAGTGGTGTCACTCCTGCTCTGTTCATTTTTATTTATTTTTTTTATTTACCAGGCAGGGAAACAAACAAATTCCTGTGTTCCTAGAGGTGTTTGGTCAGAGTGAAACAGAGTTAGAGAGCTGAGGGGTTCTTCTTCCTCCCACATTCTGATTAGGAGGGACCCTCCTTAGGAGTACAGTATCTGTCCCCTCAGATTCCTTATTGCAGTCCTGAGTTGGGGCACAGCACATGGAGTGAAATGGTCTGAAGTGTCAGATACCTTTCTTATGACGGTATTGGTAGTGATGGAGAAAGGAAATGTTAGTTCGTTAAAATAAAACTCATCAATTATCTATCTACTTTTTAATTTATATATCTACCTGCCCACCCATTTGTCCATCCATTCACCTATCGACCCATCATCCATCCCTCCATTCAGTCATTTATATATCTACCTATCTACCCACTTACTCATTCATTTGTCTTTCTGTTCATCTATGCCTCTGTCTCTAGTGGACATTCATTTTCTGATTACTCAGTATTACTGATTAAAACCATGGCACTGACAGCAAATGTCTGTATATTCCATCTTTCTCTTTTTTTTCTGATGAGAATCTGTATAGTTCAAATATTTATGGACATTCATAAGGCTCTAGCTTTTCAAACATTTGTAACATCAATCTGTATCTGTTCTGGGTAAGGGGTGGGGAAGTGTTCAGGTCAGTATTAGATATTCAGGGATTTGGCTTCAGTCCATTCAGATGAGTATTCATTAGGAGTTAGAGCTTGGGGAACCTGATACATAGTAGGAGTCTTATTTAGGATGTTTCTTTTAACAAGAGGTTTTTTTTTTTCCACTTCAAAAAGAAAGTTTACTTTGTTTTTTAAAGGGAAAATATAATGCATTTCTTAAATTGGGATATTTCTCTACTCTTTTTTTTCCCAATGAAAATCAAGGGATGTGGTGATAGATTTCACATTACTATGTCATCTTGGGGAAAGAGGTAATAAATCTGAAGAAAGGCAAGGAGTCCTGAAAAAAAGAGGGGACAGGAAAAGCCTTTCCTTTGTGAGTACAGTTAGGAGTGTCTGCATTGCAGGCAAAGACCTGAGCAGGAGCTCTCTGAACAGAGTCAGATCCTTAAGTATGGAACTGAAGCCTCCTTCACCCTACCCCCACCCCACACCTCGCCTGCCCGGCTGTCAATGGCTCTGGACTTGTCAATGGCTCTAGCCTCAGTTACACAAAGAAAAGGGGTCAGGCTTAGTGATGCCTGTAGGGATCCACAGTGAGGTCCAGTACAGGTATGAAAGCATTCTTTACCTGAGCTTCTTTACTGAATAATTCAAAGGCTCAGATTTCTAACCAAAGGTATAGAGGTAAAATAGGCTGTTGGTGAAATGTTTGAAGCAATTAATTGTTTAGAAACCCCCAAATGAGAGGTTTAGAGGTACTTAAATAAAACATTTGATCTGATCTTATACAATACACAGGGCCAATGAAGTAACTCATCTTATATTATACACATTTGTTTCTTTCTAGCTCTTTCTCATATATATATGTCAGTCTGGACCATTCATTATTATTGATTGATTTAATAATGATCAACAATACGGTAGGGTAATAGGGATACAGTTCCCACAACCAGAGTTCCACATCCCAACCCCTACTTTGGAAGCTTCCCTATTCTTTATCCCTCTGGGAGCATGGACCCAAGAACATTATGGGGTGCAGAAGGTGAAAGGTCTGACTTCTGTAACTGCTTCTCTGCTAGATATGGGTGTCGACAGATCAATCCATACTCCCAGCCTCTCTCTTTCCCTAGTGGAGCAGAGGTCTGGAGAGGTGGGGTTACAGGACACATTGGTGAGGTCATCTGCCCAGGGAAGTCTTATTGGCATCATGGTAGCATCTGCAACTTGGTGGCTAATAAACATTAAGATATTAAGCAAAACAAATTGTTTAATAATCAGGAAACAAAAGGTAAGAATATAGCAGATGAGATTTGGGGTCTCCATTTTGGAAAAAGTGGTGAGTCTATTTTAGGTATATTCCAAGAGACCCATGACTTTACCAGTTTTTGCCTGAGCCTGACAGCTAACATGCAGGTGGGCTAAAGGTATTGTCTGGGGAGATCGTGTTAGAGTTGTAAGTAGGACTAGAAAGCTGGATCAGAGAAGAGAGTAGCCCCCAAATATGGGAAAACTATATAAATACTGTTAACTGTGAACCCTATTAACTTCATCTGGGGCTCATATTCAACACAGGAGCCTGTGTAACCTCTGCATCCCTGTAGGTCTGAGCTCACATTCCATGTTCATAGCTAGGAACATTCTAGGCTGCACTCATTTTAGGACCTGTCTTTCTTGTGTGGCAGAATATTTTGACCTACCCTCCTCTCGGAGAGTGGTGCAGTCCCCACCATTGTTGTTCCACATTGAGTGCAAGGTCCTGTAGAGGCCTATAAGAGGGTCCATGGTGTTGTTTCTGGTGGAGATGACCAATGATGTTGGAGGTAGGAATCATATCTATGTGGGAAACCCCAGGTTCCCTGACTGGGCCCTGGATGATGGGATTGCTTGATAGTGACCAAAAGAGCCATCTTTGTTATGCTGGTGTTGGGTTATTTCTATTGGGAGAAAAAACAATACCTTCCTTTCTCTCTAGCCTTGGAGTTCTTGATTTCATATTGCTCACTTTAGTTGGCCTCCATGCCACTCCTTATTGATGTTTACACTCAAGATAGGCACCATAATTAGTCAGTTATATCTTGGTGTGGCTGTAAAAATCTCAATTCTATAGCCTCAAATCTACTGATCTCATTTCTCATTGGGAACAAAAGCTGTTATTCCCCAAGGTTTGAATGTCAAACAGACTGATGGTGGGCCTGACCCACTAAGTGTCAGCTGGGAAATGAAGCTCTTTCTTGGCTTCCCTATTGAAGCTGACATCTTCCTTTCCACACACAGACACTTCTTTGAACCTAATTTTTCTCATGTGGAAAATATCAACCTCAGATGATTTCTTAAATCTTTTATTAGTGATTTAATAATGATTGATAAGATTGTAAGATAACAGGGGTACAATTCCACATAGTTCCCAACATCAGAGTTCTGTGTCCCATCCCCACTTTTTGGAAGCTTCCCTATTCTTTATTCCTCTGGGAAGATGGACCAAAATTCCTGGGCTGCAGAAGATGGAAGTTCTGGCTTCTGTAATTGCTTCTCCAGTGGACATGGACATTGGCAAGTTGATCTATACTGCCAGACTGTTTCTATCTTTCCCTAGTGGGGTAGGGCTACGGAGGGGTGTGGTTCCAGGACACATTGGTGAGATCATCTCCAGGGAGGTTAGGATGGTGTCATGGTAGCATCTGCAACTTTAGATAATTTTAGAAAAAAAAATTATAAAATAAAATGGCAAATTGCAAACCGCTCTGTATAGAAAGGGCCCAGTATAATAGTTTTGGGCACATGATAAATGTTTAAAATAGAGGTTAAGGTTATTTTTATTATCACCATCAAAATTAAAGTCCAGTTTAGCAGACCAGAGAAAATAATACAATATGAAAGAACTATTTTAAGCTTTATTTATCTATTTTATTTGATATGCGAGATATAGAGTTGTTGAGAAGGAAGGGGGACAGAGAAGGAGATAGAGAGACATCTGCAGCACTGCTTCACCACTCACACATCTTTCCCTTTGCAGGTGAGAACCAGAGGCTAACACCTAGGTCTCTGAGCACAGTAACTCATACATTTAACCAGGTATGCCACCATCTGCCCCTCCATGCTTTTAAAATGTATTACATTTTATTTTAAAGCTTTAGAAAAGACAAGTCTTTATTCCATTGAAATCTGTGAAAGATTGTGTGGAAAATATGGCTTCAATATAAGTTTGTGTTAAAAAAGTCACACAGAGGTTTGTCTGAGAATTGTGGGTTATTGTTAAGTTGTTTAAGAGGTCACAGGGAACCTTGGCACTAGAGTGATTCCCTTAAGAACACTGATGGCAGCGGGGAAATGTACAGAACATAAATAGCAAAGAAGCCACCCTAATCAGACAGAAAAATTCACATTTTGGAAGCACACCTTCTTAATTCAAGCTGTCTCTGAATATCTTGTTGGAATTTAAGTTATTTTAAAGAAATATGCATCCATTTCTGTCTGGAATTCTAAGACCATAACATATAGAACACTTTCTCAGCATATGAATAGATTTTCCCAACCAAATCACACCTCATAGTTTACTACTTTTATAATCTGCCCTAACGTCTCTCATTGTCTACTTCTATAGGATATTCTGAGCCCTGGTTATTTGTTTAATTTGACTAAAGCGAATATCCCACAAAGTAACAAATTCTAGGTATTTTTATGAGGAGGAGTAGAGATATCACATAATTCCTGAGAGAAGGAGTATTCAATAGGTATTCAGATTAGACACTTGGGAATTGATGATGACATTTAAACAGAGTAGAAGTTGAGAAGGAGCCACATGTAGGTAGAGCTTAGAGAATAACTTTCTAGGCAGTGAGAAGAGCAGGCACAAAAACTGTGGCCATGGTAAACAACATGACTTATAGAAGACAGAAAAGTCTTAAAAAGGCAACCTAGTAGATAAGAAGGTTGGACAACAATTTGGAGATGTAGGACTTGAATGTCTTGTTGACACATGTATTGACTTCCAGTTCTTCTTAAGCTTCAGATAAATCACCAGAAACAAGCAGTGATGGTAGTTGATACTCTCCAGTGATACCCACCTTCTGGTGCTCACATCCTTGAGCAGTCCCTCCCACTGAGTCTGGGCAGGCCCATGATTTCCCTCCAGTCCACAGAATATGGTAAAGATGGTGGTGTGTTTCTTCCAAGATCAGGTTACAAAGGACTGAGTCCTATCTCACATTCTCCCTCAATCTCTATCCTGATTTTTCACTCTGAGATGGTAAGCTACCATGCTGTGAGTTTCCCTAGCACTGAGACCACCTGTCAATCATTTATTAGCAGTCACATGGAAACTAAAGTCATCTAAGCACCGAAGACACCAGGAACTAAAGGCACAACTAAGGAACTAATGTCAGAACTATATTCTGCTAATAGTTCCAGGAACTTGGAAGTTGATCCAGTTGAACATTCTGATGATGACCAGCTCTGGTGTGCATTTTAGTGGAATCTGTAAGAGACCCTGATGTAGATTCTGCCTAGATTCTTGAAACATAGAAACTGTGAGATAGTAAGTAGATGTTGTTTGAAGTCACAGAAGTATGGGTTTGTGTGTGAGTGGGGGGTGGGCCCCAATGTAGCAAAGCCATCGAGCAAGTGACTCCTGGAGCATTGGGCCTGACAAGTCATTGGGTGTGACCTTCTTGTGAGGTAAGGGTAGACATCCTGCAAACAACTCAGGCTTTGTGGAACTTAGTGAAGAATCTTCTTCTTGAATGAGTCAGTGAATCTAACCCTCTTTACTATCAACATAGCCTAGAGAATAAAGGCAAGGACTTGACAAGACCAGACAAAAGAAGGTTTAAAAAACAGAGAAGTTCATTCAAGAAATCTGGCTTTTTGTTTTTGTTTTTTACCAGAACACTGCTCAGCTCTGGCTGATGCTGGGGACTGTACCTGGGACTTTGAGCCTCAGACATGAGACTCTTTGCATAACCATTATGCTATCTACCACTGCCCAAAGAAATCTGCTTCCTATGCAATAAATTTTCCTGGGTTTGCAGGAGTCTGAAGATATGCACTGCAAAGAGTAATAATCTTAGGGTCTTGGTGGTGCCACACCTGGTTGAGTGCACATGTTACATGTTACAATGTGCAAGGATCCAAGTTCAAGCCCCCAATCCCCACTTGCAGGGGGAAAACAGTGTTGCAGGTGTCTCTTTCTCTCTCCCTGTCTATCTTACCCTTCCTTCTCAATTTCTGTCTCTATCAAATAAATGAATAAAATTTAAAAAATTAAAAATTTCTGATAAACTTAGGACCAGGTAGTGGCACACAGGTAGAAAGTGCTTGTTACCATGTGCAAGGACCCAAGTTTGAGCCTTCAGTCCCCACCTGCAAAGGGGAGCTTCATTAGTAGTGAAAAACTGTGTTGCAGATGTCTCTTTCTCCCTACCTTTCTCCCTTCATCCATGTTTGTCTCTGCCTCTATCAGAAAAGAAATAAAAAGAAAAAAAAATGACTGCCAGGAATGGTGAGTTGTCATGTAGCGACAAAGCCCTGGCAATAACCTTGGTAGAAAAAAAAAAACAAAAAACCTGTCTTTGTCTAGGAGTATGAATCCACCTGTTAATGCCCATGTTCAGCAGGGAAGCAATTATAGAAGCCAGACCTTCCACCTTCTGCACCCCATAATGATCCTGGGTCCATACTCCCAGAGGGTTAAAGAATAGGAAAACTATCAGGGGAGGGGATGGGATATGGAGTCCTGATGGTGGGAATTGTGTAGAGTTGTACCCCTCTTATTCTATGGTCTTGTCAGTCTTTCCATTTTATAAATTTTTTTTTTAAAAAATGTCTTTTTCTGTTCTGTCTCTGAATTTTAGCTGAAGGAATCACTCAGGACTCAAGTTGCTTATCATGCACTAAATATTTGTGAGAAGCAAATACCTACTGAATACCAATATCCCTTTTTTCATTCTCTCTTAATACACTTCTGAACTTGCCTGAAATATTGAGATTCTCTCTTAAAATCATGTGTAGTTGATATTCTAACATTTCTATCAGCATTTATTATTAGAGTTTTAGTGTCTGAGTTTTGTTCCAAGTGAAGTATTTGGATTTGAAACTGTGATTTAAAGGTACAAATCAAGCACTTTCCTACCAAATATACATGTTTTGTTGCTTTTATTCTTTTTTTTTTTGCCTCCAGGGTTATTGCTGGGGATCAGTGCCTGCACCATGAATCCACTGCTCCTGGAGGCCATTTTCCCCTCTTTTAGTTGCCCTTATTGTTGTAGCCTTGTTGTGGTTATTATTGTTGATGTCATTCGTTGTTGGATAGGACAGAGAGAAAATGGAGAGAGGAGGAGAAGACAGAGAGGGGGAGAGAAAGACAGACACCTGCAGACCTGCTTCACCACCTGTGAAGCTACTCCTCTGCAGGTGGGGAGCCAGGGGCTCAAATCGGATCCTTATGCTGGTCCTTGCACTTTGCACCACGTGCACTTAACCTGCTGCGCCACCACCCGACCCCCGTTGCTTTTATTCTTTTATATTTTAGGGTCCTAGGTAAGATTACATTTGAAAAGTACAAAAAGAGCTTTAATGAAAAAAATAATTTTTAAAAATCTTAAGTAAACCACAGATTTCAAACATCTACAAAAGATGCTGACCATGTATACCATGATGTTGTATATATATATTTCTTTTTTCTTTTCTTTTTTACCTTCCAGGGTTATCATTGGGGCTCCATGCCTGCAAAACAAATCCACTGCTCCTGGAGGCCATTTTTCCCATTTTGTTGCTCTTGTTGTTATTGTCATTGTGTTATTGTCTTATGATACAGTATATGACATGGTAATTACTTAACGTGGGACAAGACCCTCAGTAGTCTGTTATGTGCCAACTTTAGCCCCTGTTGACTAGAAAATTAAAGATACTACTTTTTTTCTTTCTATTATACTTGATAGAATAGAGGGGGGAAAGAAGGAGGGAGAAAGTCACCCACAGACCTGCTTCATTGCTCATGAAGTGCCTCCCTGCAGTTGGAGAGCAGGGGCTTGAACCTGGGTCCTTGCACATATGTGCAATTAGCCAGGTGTAACACCACCCAGCCCCCCAAATTACTACTTTTAAAAGCACCCCTTTTAACTCTTAAAAAGATTCTAGCTTTTGATAAGGGCAAGAGATTGAATCACTTAATCATGGCCTTTTTTGGTCAACAGGCCACCCCATCACCTGGAGACCTAGTCAGGTAATCCCTGCATTCCCCCATAGATATGATGGACCTAGAATTCAAATAGATCCCTCTCTCCACCATCACTGGCCACTTCCATCAGGAACATCATCATAAACCTCTTGTGGACCTCTCCTGAACCTTTCTCTCACTAGAAATCAGCAATGGTAGGAACTGTTCAACTCTCCAAAGGGAGGCTGGGTCATCCTACCATACCAGTTGAGGTAGACTGGTTCTGAAATGAGCACACTTAGTATGTTCCCAGCTGTGACCATGAACTGTGAGCTCAGACTGACAGGGACTCAGAGGTTACACAGGTTCCTGTGCTTAATATGAGTATATATGGACCCTAGGTCAGATCAGTGGGATAAACAGTTAATTGTATATATTTTTTTTCCTTTGAATTTGGTAGCTACTCTCTGCACTAATTTAGCTTTCTAGCCCTCTTCTAAACTCTGACACCATCTTCCCAGTCAGTATTTTAGATCACCTGACTAACTATCAAGCTCAAACAAAAATTACTAAAGTCATGGATCCCTTGGAACATACCTAAATTAGACTTCCTAGCTTCTATCCACCCTAAGATCCCTATTCACAACTACACTAGTCCTACCTTATGTTTCTGTTTATTAGACATTTTGTCCTGCTTGCTATCTTATTGCCTTTCAGCCACCAGTTTGCAGATGCTACTATGAGTTCATCCTGACCTTCCTGGGCAGACAACCTCAGCAATGTGCCTTGGGACCTCACCTCTCCAGAGCCCTACCCAACTAGGGAAAGATAGAAACCAGATGGGAATATGGATTGACCTGCCAATGCCCATGTCCAATGGAGAAGCAATTACAGAAGCCAGAACTTCCACCTTTTGCACCCCATAAAGAATTTTGGTCCAGCATCCAGGCGGTGGCACACCAGATTAAACACACATAGTATCAAATGCAAGGACCCACACAAGGATCCGGTTCAAGCCCTCGGCTCCCCACCTGCAGGAGGCTCACTTCACAGGCAGTGAAACAGGTCTGCAGGTGTCTTTATCTCCCCTTCTATTTTCCCCTTCCCCTCTCAGTTTCTCTCTGTTCTGTCCATGGGAGATGGGAAAAAATGGCCACCAGGAACAGTGAATTTATAGTTAATGCACCGAGCCCCAGCAATAACCCTGGAGACAGAGAGAGAGAGAGAGAGAGAGAGAGAGAATGAATTTTGGTCCATACTCCCAGAGGGGGAGAAATATTGGCAGAAGATGACCAAAGGTCTCTTAATTCCAGTTCCATCAAAATCCCAAGATGTGGAGAGAGAAAGGAAAATAGGAAGAAAATTTGGAAGTAGTAGCAGGTGTAGATGTGACTTAGAAAGAGAAGGTAGGACTATAGGAAAAAAAATAGTTGATTGTCAATACTGTATATTTTATTTGTTGATAATCTGATATTCTAGGAGTCCTGTGCCTTAAATTTATTGTTATTCAATGCCATAAATTATTACAGCTTTCTAATTCTCTTGACCAATATGTAAAAATAATCTCATTTCATCCAGGTCAGGAAAAACTGTTAATTGACTCACTTTTCCCAGCTCTGACAGCTTCTCTATTGCCATGGAAGACATTCATCTATTAGAAAGCATCTGTTTTCCTATATGGAGATAATGATTATCATGACTTTCTGGGGAGGGAACCTACCACCCACACTACTTTCTTTTCACTCCTCCAAGGAATAATTGTAAATCAGTGAATAACTATATGGAAATCAAAGATGAAATAGGCTGTAAATCACACTTGTCATCATTTCTCCAACCATGCTTGATTTATGATACACCCTAAAGCTTCACTGCTGTGGTCACACCAGTTTTGTGATATGAACTCACATATATGCATACACATACCATCAGGGACTACTTAAGAACTAGAAAGGAAGAAATGAAAACAAAATGGAATCAAAGTTGGAGAGACACAAACAGGATGCAGGCACATCAATGGAAAATCTGGGGGCTGTTGGAAATAAATGTTAATTTAACATTATGGAAAGCAAAGGGGACAATGATTTGTCCAACATTGGATTATCTAAGCTATGGAAGAATAGGAGTAAGCATACAAATGTTCAAATAATTGAATACTTATCTCTACATACAAAGATGCTCCCATGACTTCATCCTTAGGAACCCTAAATTGGTTATTTGTTTGCAAACACTGGTCAATAGCAGTTCCCAAAATGGGATGATAGTTTTCCACTTAATGCTCATAGCAAAGAACTCAGGGGAAATCTGAGAACATGGTCAGGGAAAAGAAGGCTGATGGAACTGGGGCTGCTTGTCTACTTTCATCCTTATCTAACTTTTTTATATTATTGAAGATCTGGGATGAAACTTGAAAATTTTCACATATCCACATCCATCCTGATTAAAATTACAAAGCTGGAATTCAACTCCCAATATCCATCAGCATTACCCTGAGAGCATACTTCCTCTGATGAGTCAATTTTTCAGCTTGCTCTCAATGGAATGTCCTTTATTTAAAACAATAAATAAATAAATAACCTCCAAGTCCTGTATATTCCAGAAATCTGTCTGGGGTAATTTTCTAAACAGTTTCAACAAAGAGAAACAGTAATGATGAAGTCATGAGGGAAGCTAATATGAAACCTAATTGTCCCCCTTTTGGGATGCCATGAATATTCATTCCCTCCAGGGCATGTCCAAATCAGCTTAAACCCTCTGAAAAGCCATGTGGGGAATGTGTAGAGACAGAGAGAGTGAGGGATCTGGGCTGTGCTGGCATTTGCCAGGTAGCCTGTCTCTTCCAACAGCCTGTCTTTTCCAATTGCCGATGATTTCACCAGTGATGGTTATTGAGAGATGATTCCACACTTGTGAGTCTTCTCCCTTCACATGTTCTGCCACTTAATTTGTTTCATTTTTGCTTAGTTACTTGTCATCACTTTTGGGAACTGAACAATCTTTTGGTCAGAATGGACCAAGTTCAAGTTGGAGTTGGATTTAAATTCAAGTGTTCTGTCTTCTATAAGCTCTGAAAAGTCGATCAAGCTATCTAACCTTTCTCAGTCTCCATATTCTCACTGTGAATGGATAATGATAACTAGTTATAAAGTACTTATGAGGATTAATGTAGTATTGCTTAACATATAGTAGACAATATTAGTGTGTGTGTGTGTGTGTGTGTGTGCGCGCGCGTGTGGTTTTTCCAGAGAAACAAAGTCAATAGGATGTTTCTCTGTCTCTCTTGTTGCTGTGGATAACATTCATAGGAAAGCAGAAAGAAAAAGATATTTCCTTTAAGGAATTGATTCATGCCACTCTAGAAGCTTGATAAGTCCAAAATCTGCAGAGTAGGTTGGCAGTTTGAGCCCCAGGAAGCGCCACATTTCCAGTCCAGTGGCAACCTGTTGACAAAATTCCTGCTTAGGGACAATTAGCCATTGCCCTAGTTTAACCGTCAGTGGATTTGGATGAGGTCCATTCACAACATGGATGTTTTACTCAAAGACCAATAATAAAAATTGTTAACTGTATCCAATCAACACTTTGACAGAAACATCCAGAATATTTAACCAACTGTCTCAGCACTGTGGCCCAGCCATATTGACACATCAGTTTAGCCCTCACATTGTGCGTCTATTTAAAACTGGAGTTGTATAGTTCCTTATGTGCTCTAAATAATTCTGTACACAAATAATTCTTGTTCATATTGATGTCCTCATATTTTCAAGGGATAGATAGCATATTTTCAGATAGTCACTAACTTTGTGTGAGGGAGGTAAAAAGCTCAGAAAGAGACTCTTATGCCTGAGGCTCCAAAATCCCAGGTTCAATCCCCTGCACCACAATAAACCAGAGCTGTGCAGTGCTCTGGTGTTTCTCTCTGTTTCTTTCTCTCTCTGTATCTCTCTCAAAAATAAAATAATTTAAAAAAAGAAATAATCTGTGCTCCCAGTGTACGCTCAGGTTTTTATGTGGTAAGCAGTTTCTGGGCAAATATTCATCACATTCATATGATCTTAGTGACCCCCCCCCCCAAAAGAAAAAAAAAAAGACCAGGCCTTTCTGTTTCAGCAGCTGAGAGTCAGGTAGATGTTTCACTGTTTGAATCCTGTTTTCTGGCAAACTCACTGGGATGAGAAAGAGAAATATTAGCCTCTCAGCAATATTGATATATAGATTTCACATATCCTGTGATAACAGCTTAGCAGTATGACCAGGAATATATACGACACCAGTAAACACCACATTCTGAGAAATGCAAATAAGAAAGCCAAAATCAGTGGATCAAAAGCCAAAAGGTGAGACTGGGAGATAGCTCTCCAGGTAGAGTATACACTTTTCCATTAAGCCAGGATCCACATTTGAATCCCCAGCACCACAGGGAAGCACCACACATAGCACCAGGAGAGCAGTGCTGTGGGGTTTCTCTTTCCTTTTGAAATTAAAAGGAGGGAGGAATGTCCACCAGAAGCAGTGGAATTATACAACCACTAGGCCCTGCTCCTCCCCCGCCAAATATGGATCCATTACCAGAATAGACATTAAGACAGTGGCTTCGCCCTCTTATTAGAGGTATCTTTTCTCTGTCAACATCCCATATGTATGGATTCCCTTCTGTGATATTCAACTCACTTTGTGGCAAGGTAGCCCATGCTCTTGTCAGAACACTTAGAGGAATCATGGTGCAATTCATATAAACTCTGCCGATGCTGGAACCTGTGTTGTTTGGTCAGAGGGGAAGGAAGCAAGGGATAAACAGCTGTGGTCTCAGAGAATCCCTGTTACAGCTATTAGAAGAGTGGGCTCTGCAGTCCCTTATCCTGAACACTAATACTGCTTCAGCCATGTTTAGCACAGGTACATTTTGTGCTGTACACAAAGCCTTTCTCTACTATAGTCTTCTTTCCTGTAGCTTGAGGGCAATACTCAACTTGCAGTGTTGTTTTGAGATCTTCAGGGCTTCACCCTTCTGAGCTCTTCTAGGGCTAGATTTGACATATCCTTCATAGGGGAAAGGACCAAGTCTAGTTACATATTCATAGAGAATTTGCATGACTATCCAGTCTAAAGTAAATGGTACATACTTGAGGTTCAGATCCTGAGCCAAGGAATGGGATCTGGAGTCAGAACATGAAAAAGAGAGGAGGAGATGATGTCATAAGACAGAACCACTTCTGGATGTTTTCCTTGTCTTAATATGGATTTCTCTAATCTTAAAAAAAAAAAAAAAGACTTCTGGAGCCCTCCAGACATCTAGGTAATCTGCATTCTTTGAGATTATGGTAACTTTCTCCCAAGGGACCTTGCCTGATTGTAGTTCCACATATAATGTGACCTCTGACTCAAAAAAAGAAAAAAAAAAAAACCTACTCTCGACATCTTAGAAAAGTAATATTTGAATATTTGGGGGAGACCAGTCTAACAGGTTTCAAGTGAATTGACGGCTTATCAATGCTTGGAACAGTGACTCGCATAAACTAATAATATTGATGGAGCCCTTACCATATGTGGTAACACGTGAACACATTCAGAAGAGCCTCCTTTTTTCCTCTTTAGCAGAAAGACCCACAGAAAAGACAAAACATGTACTTTTGACCAGAAAGATATGAATATCATGCAAGAAATGTTGAGTTGGGAATCAGAGTAATGTCTTCAGGTCTCGATTCTCCACTTCTACAAGCTGAGTTATGTTTTATAAACCCCTCTGGCTATCTGTTTATTGTCTGTAAAAGACAATTATTAATAGTCACACCACTCCCCCTTTTAACCTGCACAGTAATTTTAATTTCTTAAAATTTTTAAGTAGGTAAAATTGATCAGTTTTAAAGCTGAGCACTGGGATCATTTAATCTTCTTTTTAAATATGTGCATGAATTTTCCCTTGAGAAAATCTGGCCAATACTGTCACTGTTTCTATGGCCCTCTCACCCCCTCCCACCCCCACTGCCCCAGTTCTCCTTCACACCAAGTTAAAAAGCACCATCCTAATGGGGCTTGTTGTTTTTGTTTGTTACCAGAGTACTACTCAGTTCTGGTTTATAGCAGTGTGGGGGACTGAACCTGTGACCTGTGAGCCTCAGGCATGAACATCTGTTACATAATCCTTGTTCTATCTTTCTGGCTCACCCAATGGTCTATGTTTTTTTCTTCCAATCTAAAATTGCCCATTTTGCTTGTGAACAACAACCAATGGAAGTGCTACTCACAATCATAGACATTTATTCACAAATAAATCACAAGAAAGTAGCATTAAGGGAACAGTGGCATCACATTTCGTAAGTGCTATCAGTAGTATATTTAAAAAGAAGAAGTGAAAGTCACCATGTAGTCAAATAATTGCACTGTGCATCAGGATTATTATTCTTTATTTTGAAGTACTTGTCCACACACTAAACTGTGGAATGTTCATATTATGTACTGAAGAATTGAAAAACCATTAAGCCCACAAAAATTCCACTTGTCGAGAGTTGTCTGCATTCATTTTTCCTTCCTCTCAACCCATTCATCCATGACTGTCTTTCTTTTCTTATCACCTTCAGCTGTACATCACAGCCTAGCTTAGCCTGGGAGGGGGAAAAAAAAAAACTTGTAAATACCTGAACAACAGTCTTCCTGGCCTTGATGACTTTTCACCGAGGGTCCCTCCAGGCTGCATCTTTGTCCCACATTCCCTTGGCTCCCACTCTCAAAGTCAGCAATAGGAAACAATAGCTGTCAGCCACTGCCAAGCTGTGTCTTTCTGAGATGCAGCTGAATAATCAATTACTGGGTGAATGTATCTGAATTTCTCTGACTGCCTTCCACTGGCCCTAAAACATCAAAATAGACAGGAGCAGGTCTGTGGGCCTTCCTCCCAGCCACTCTCACCTTCCTGCCATTCAACCTGAGCCTCTATGGCAGTTCCTCTCCTTGCATCCTGGCTTCTTTTCATGCGTCCTGCCTACCAGGTGTCTGAGAAGAAAGACCACCACTTCTTAAAAAAAAAGAGGAGCCTGTTTGGAAAAGAGAGAAACAGCAGACAGCAACATTTGGCAACTCTGTGGCTTGGGGGTTAGGACCAGGAGCTATGAAATAGATACTTGAAACAATTTTGAATTTTCATCTTGGTACATGAAGTGCCTCTGTTAAAGGAAATAGATCCAAACTGTCAGGCTCTTCTTTGAGAAACCAGAACCTGGAATGCCCTTGTAAATTTCCATAGACCCAGAACCCACACGGTTAGTGCACTGGGGTGTTCATGGCATTCACTGTCAGAAAAGTCTGAGTATCAAGTGACTGAGGCAACTTGCCAGCTGCAAGAGCAAGCTGGGAAACAGTTTAAGAAGCTCAAAAATTCTTGTCTGTGAAGATGTCCAGTTTTTCTGAGTGTTGGTACAGATACTTGTATCACTTTGGGGGAAATACCTACAGAATGCCTGGTGGGAAGGTGCTTGGCAGGCAAATCTGACAGCAAGCTGTTACTGATCAGTCAACAAGCAAATTATGTTTATGTAACAGGTTGCACATTCCCGCCAAAATAAGCTTTGTCAAGTAAGACAACATTTTCTAAGAGGTATAGTTTTTATTTTTATTTATTTATTTATTTGCCTTTTTTTCTTTGCTAAGGCTGAGGGCTGAGATCACTGTGAAGTGAGTAAGTTAACAATTCTCAAAATCAGTCGGGTGTGTGTGTGTGTGTGTGTGTGTGTGTGTGTGTGTGTGTTCTCTTATGCTAAATGGGCACTGCCATTGTGCAGTCCACAGCTGTCTGTGGTGGAGCTGAAATGAATTTATCGCCAGCTGCCAGAGAGATGGGTTTTATTTGTTTGTTGTGGACATCAAGACTAAGTGATCAAGTTCACCATGGAGCAGTATGTATATAAAAAAATCTTTGGAGGAAAATCTTTTTTTTATCTTTATTTATTTATTGGATAGGGACAGCCAGAAATTGAGAGGGGATGGGGGCAATAGAGAGACACCTGCAGCCCTGCTTCACCATTTGCAAAGCTTTCCCCCTGCAGGTGCAGACCAGGGACTTGAACCCAGGTCCTTGCACATTGTAACGTGCGCTCAACCAGGTGTGCCACCGCCTGGCCCTGGAGGAAAATCTTAACTGGAAAACATACAATGACAGCAGAAGGATTCTAATTAATGAGTATAAATTTGTAGAGACCAGTCAGTACATATTTTCTGGGCATCTACTATATGTGAGATTCAGTACAGTTTCATTCTCTCACATGCCTATATGAAACAATGGCTGTTTGTTCCTGGGACTGAAATAGTGGAAGGGAAAAAATGGGGAATGATTTCTAATTGGGATGAGATTAGGGTGGGGGGGAGTTCAATCAGTTCTAATGTTTGACAGTGAGAAAATAGGTGCAACGTGTACCATACAAAATTTGTTAATGTCCTTAATTACATAAATTATCTTTTATCAATGAGAATGCAAACTTGAAGAAAACACATAAGAAAATATGCAGTGGTCGACCATTTTGGTAATAACAAAATCATTGCAAATCAATCAGTAAAAGACGATTTCATGGGAGTCTATTCATTTCCATGGAAAGATGAGCAGTCGATCAATACATGAAATTGTTGCTATAAAAATGACTTCCAATTTACCAAGATTTTCAGCTATCTTTCTACTTTAGTGTAGGGGGGGTCTAATTTCATTTATATAAGTCCTTTTAGTATCTCTAGTGGGACTGGTTTGACACTGGTAAATTTCTTTAATTGATATTTGTCTGAGAAGTTCTTTATCTCTCCCTCAAGCCTTAATGATAACATATTTGGACAGAGTGTTGTTTGTTAAAGAGCTTTTCCATCCCACATTTTGAATATGCTTTGCGGATAACCTTCTAGTCTATAGAGTTTCAGTTAAGAAACTTGCTGATAGTCCTATGAGGGTTCTCTTATAGAAATCACAGTTTCAAGTAGCTGGTGGCACCTGTGTGTTTTGTTCATATGAACCTGGGAAGCTCAGGGGCTCTTAGTTGTGCCCAACAGTGGCTATCCTCCCAAGGTTCAGAGGGCCTGCACAGTGATCAGGAGTTCAGGGTCTGATGAGATTGAGCAGGTCTCTACAAGTCAAGGGATTCACCATTGTGAGTGCCCCAGGGCATATGCATATTAAATTTGAGTAGGTTGGGGAGCCAAGATACCAGTGTTGGGGTGAGTCTGAAAGGAGACTGGGACTGCAATCTCAGATGGTTATGAAATGTGTACTCTGCCTTGCTAGTTAGCTCAGCTCTTGGCTTTTAGCTGCATGTGACTAGTTCTTCAATGGTTTTCCTGAAGGGTCTATTATTATAGAAATTGAGATCCAGTATGGAGTCCACCAGGTGTTCCTGTGAAGGTTGTAAGAAGGAGACAAAATGGTGCCTGTAAGTGACTGCCACAGAATTTAAACTCAGAGGTACTTATCCCCAGAATGTTTTTTTTTGTTTGTTTGCTTTTTTTTTTTTTTCTTTTTTGCCTCCAGGGTCCTGCACCATGAATCCACTGCTCATGGAGGCCATTTCCCCCTCCCCCTTTTTTTTCCCTTGTTGTGGTTATTATTGTTGTTGATGTCGCTCATTGTTGGATAGGACAGAGAGAAATCGAGAGAGGAGAGGAAGACAGAGAGGGGGGACACCTGCAAACTTGCTTCACTGCCTGTGAAGCAACTCCCCTGCAGGTGGGGAGCCAGGGGCTCGAACCGGGATCCTTATGCCAGCCCTTGCGCTTTGTGCCATGTGTGCTTAACCCGCTGCACTACCGCCGGACCTCCAGAACAATGTTTTGAGTAGACTAGAGGATTAGGATTGCTGGGTTTTAGCACAGACCTCCCTTTCCCTCCCCAAGGAAAGTCCCGTAGCTTGGAAATCTCTTCCCATTTGTGACTGGCTGTCACATGGTAGGATGTCTTTCATGGCATGGGCATTTATTTATCTGCTCTGCATAGATATTTTTGATCTCTTGGTGTGGAAACTTTTCACACAGATTTCAGAAAGGTTTCTGTACAGACCATTCCCAACTTTTGTTTAGTTTTGCTGTGTTCACCAGAGGTGTAATATAGTTTCTCCCTATTTGGCCATCTTGCTGAAATCCCCTTTTTATTTCTGATAGGGAGTGAGGCAGTAGAGATTAAGTTAGAGCAAGAGAAAGCGAGAGAGAGAGAGAGAGATCCAGGAAGAAGAGATACCACAGCACCAGAGCTTCCCTCTTTTCTGTGGTGTTCCCACATGGTGCCAGGGCTCACACTCAAGTCCTACCTATGGCAAGACATGCACCCTACTGAGTGAGCTATCTTTTGATTTTCAGGGATCCCCGCCACCACCACAAACAGCTATTTAGTCTAACTATTCTTGAGTGAAAATGTATAGTTTGTATCTTTCAAGAAATTTGTCAAGTTTGTAACCTAGGAGGTGACACTGTGGATAAAGAGGTGGGCCCTTAAGCATGAGGTCTTGAGTATGATCCCAGGTATCACATTTGTCTGTGAAATTCTATTTCTTTCCTCTCAATCTCATAAATAATCTTTAAAAAAAATTTCAAGTTCATCCAAGTTGTTGAATTTGTAATTAAAATGCAATTTAAAGTAGTATGTATTTTTTAAATCATCATTGGGTCTTCACTTCTCTGAACTAATTCTTTTCATATTGAAAGAGAGACAGAAAGAAAATAGAAAAGGCACCAGAGCACCAAAGCTTCTCCCAGTGCAGTGGGGGTCAAACTCAAGCCTCAAGCCTCAAGTGTACATGTCAAAGCAGGCACACTATCCAGATGAGCTATGTTGCTGGCCCCATAGCATTATACATTTAAGATTGGTGTAATCTATAGTGTTTCTTTTCTCATTCCTGATTTGGGAAATTTGTGTGACTGTGATACTGTGTGATTGTGTGTGTGTGTGTGTGTGTGTGTGTGTGTATTTCAGGTCAATCTGGTTTGACCTCAAAGAAACAACTTATGTTTTCATTAAATGTTTTTTACTTCATTTTTTGCCATTTTGATCTTTACTATATCTTTTGGACTATTAACTGTCTTAAAAAATTATGGGGGTGGGGGGAAGCTGGTGCAATGGCATACCAGGCTGAGTACACGTTACAGTGTTCAAGGACCTAGATTCAAGCCCTGGTCCCCACCTGTAGGGGGAAAGATTTGCAAGTGTTGAAGGCGTCTCTCTGTCTTCCCCTACCCTCTCAATTTCTGACTGTCTCTATCCAATATATAAATAAATATAATAATAATTTTAAAAATTACGCTCTTCATCTTTTCCTTGTAGATAAAAGATGAGGTAATTCATTTGAAATGTTTCTTATTTTGTAATATACATTTTTGTATTCTAAAATGTCCCTTAAGTACTGCATTTGTGGCCTATCATACAATTTCAAATACTGTGTTTTCATTTTCATTTAGTCTTAAATACTAATTTTTGTGTTGATCTCTGTTTGTCAGTAGGCTATTTAGAGGTGTATCCTTTATTTCTAAATATTTCAAGGTGGTTCACAGAGATCTTTCAGTGTTTGATTCTAACTTAGTTCCACTGTGACCAGATAATATGCTATGGATGACCTGAATCTTTTAAATACGTTGATATTTGTTTAATCACCTAAAAGGTAGTCTCTTTAAGTAAATCTTCTGTGTGCTCTTGAAAGACATGTGCTCTGTTGCTAATAGTGGAGTGTCGTGACTCTAAGTCAAAACAGCTTGAGTAGTGGTGTTGTCAAATATTCTACATCCTTAGCAGTTTTCTGTCTTTTTCCCCCCATGATTTATCATCAGAATGGTATTAAAATCTCTCACAATAATTTTGGATTAGTCTGTTTCTCATTATGATTCTGCCTGTTTTGTTTTTCTGTGTATATTTTGATGCTATCAATAGGTACACAAACATCTCACAAGTCTTTTTGTGAGACAGACTCATTTATAATTACTGAATGCTTCCATTTTTCTCTAGTAATTTTTCATATTCTGAATTGTTGTAATTATAAATTAAAAAGGGCTTTGGCTGCAGTGCATAATGGATTTGGCTGAGGGATGGCTGGGAGTAGGTTTAAAGGAATCAAGGTTTTATTAGGGAAATACAGAGGTATGGGTCATTATTTTGAGTACTGCAAAATAAGCAATTGTCATTAGGGGTTAAGAATACTCTAGGTCCATAAGGTCCATGAGTAGTTATCATAAGTTCAGTCCCATGAGATAAATGATTATCAACTGAGGTATAGGTTATTCATGGCTGTAGAAGAGTCTTAGAACTTACCAGCTAGCTGAGCTACAAGTATTCAGTTCGCAGGAGAAGTAGCCATGGCAGGCACCTCAAACAGCCTCAGAGGAGATGCATCTGACCAGGAGAAGCAACAGGCAAAGAGAGAGCAGACTTCTGGCTGGCTGTGCTTTTAAGTCTATTCATTCCACCTACAATGCTTTGTGCATTTGCACAGACTGGATCCATCCACAGTTCACTGTGCATTTGTACAGATCACTGTATGCTCTATCACCAAGGCTGATGTCAGCCAAGTTGTGTCTCCAGACTTGCTATGGTTGACCAGTATATTGCATCACAACACTGCATCTACTTTATCTGATAGTAATGTAGCTATTGCTTGTTTTGTTTTGTTTTTTTCCTTCAGGGTTATCGCTGGGACTTGGTACCTTCACTACAAATTCACTGCGCCTAGCAGCCATTTTTCCATTTTATTGGCTAGGACAAAGAGAAATTGAGAGAGGTAGGGAAGATAAAGAGGGAGAAAGATAGATACCTGCAGATCTGCCTTGTTGCTTGTGAAGCACCCACTCCTGCAGGTGGGGAGCCAGGGTTAATATAGCTATTGTTTGCATGCTTAAGACCCCAACATCCCAGCTTCAATCCCTGACACCATCATAATGCCAGAGAGAGCAATCCTGGCTCTCTCTCTTTCATAAAAAATAAATAAGAAACCAACATTAAATTTGGATGTATGTTTATTGTCAAAACCCAGCTGGGTCTTCTGTAGACAATAGAAGACTGGGTTTTACTTTTCGGTCCATCTTACCAGTCTCTGTGCTTTTTGATCAGTGAGTCTAGGTCATTAACATTAAGTGAAATTATTCATATGAAAGAATTTATTCCATGAGGAGATTGCATAATGGTTATGCAGAAGACTTTCATGCCTGAGGATCTGAGGTCCCAGGTTCAATCCCCAGCACCACCATAAGATAGAGTTGAGCAGTGCTGTGGTCTTTCTTTTTTCTTTTTCTTTTCTTTTTTTTTTTCACCAGAACACTGCTCAGCTCTGATATATGGTGGTGCAGGAGATTGAACCTGGGACTTTAGAGCCTCTGGCTGGAGAGTCTCTTTGCACAACCATTATGCTATCTACCCCTCTTTCGTCCTTCCAGTCTCCCTTACTCTTTCTTTCTTTGTTCCTTCCCTCCCTCCCTCCATCCTCCTTCCTTTCTTCCTTCTTTTCTTTCTTTTGTTCTGTCTTTCTTCCTTGTCCCTTTCTAGAACCCTGATAATGTGAACATTCTTCTTCTTCTTCTTGATGCGCCATAAATCTCTTGTTTTCATTTGTTTTAATGTTTTGTTCTCCTCCCCCCACCCCGCATCCTCTAACACAGTGATGTGACTTGACTTTGACTTTAGCTATTCTACTGTTGAGTTCCTTTACTTCATTTGTTTGTTTTTGTTTACCAATCCACTGCTTTTGGCAGCCATCCCCCCTTTTTTATTAGATAGGACAGAGAAGTTGAGAGAGGAGGGGGAGGGTGAGAGAGAGGGTCTGGGTGGTGGTGTACCTGGTTGAGCACACATGTTACAGTATTCAAAGACCCAGGTTCAAGCTCCCATCCCCATCTGCAGGGGGAAAGCTTCATGAATAGTGAAGCAGGGCTGCAGGTATTTCTGTCTCTCTCTCCCTCCCCCTTCCCCTCAATTTCTGGATGTTTCTAAATAAATAAAGATAATTTTTTGAAAATATAAAAAGAGAGTGAGGGAGAGTGAAAGATAGACACCTGCAGACCTGCTTTGCTGCTTGTGAAGTATACCTCTTGCAGGTGGGAGCTGGGGGCTTGAACCCAGATCCTTGCACTTGGTACTATGTGTGCTTAATTGGTGAATCGCCAACCAGCCTCTCCTTTATTTTTTAGTTCACCTACTGTATTCTTCAGTTCTATGCTTGGTTTGTCTGCTTCAAGTAATCTCTCTATCTCTCTCTCTCTCTCTCCCTCCCTCCCCTGTTTGAAAAATATTAATGATTTCATTGTGGTTTATGAGATTACAAAATTACAGGGGTACAGTTCTACACCATTTGCACTACCAAAGTGCCATGTCTTCCCACCCCCTCCACATACATATGTACCAGTAATTACCATAGTTCTCAGGAAATCTTATGCGGATATCTTCGCCCACCCTGTCCAACGCTTGACGTCTCGTCACCCAATCTGGTCCCCTACGCCTACACTGAACTTCTCTGTTCCAGTCTCTTGGAAACAGAGTTGGCAGTCAGCTGAGGTAAAGAACAAACACCTCATCATAGACCCCTGCAAGCGTCAACCCGGCTTTGACCTAGCACGTTATGATTGGGCCCTCCTCAATCACTACCGAACAGGCCATGGCCGGTGCGCCGCTATATTCCATCGCTGGGGAGCCAGAGACTATCCGAACTGCCCCTGCGGCTACAGACAGACTATGACCCACATAGTCAACGACTGCCACCTCTCCAGATTCAAAGGAGGTCTCGAAACTTTACATCAGGCTCAACCTGACGCTGTTGACTGGCTATGGAAGAAGGGCAAACGCTAGAAGAAGAAGGAAATCTTAGAGACAGTTTGCAGTCTCACAGTTTTTGCCAAGCTCATGAGTTTCAGTTTTCTATGTGCCACATGAGTGAAGCCAGCTTCTCACCTCCTTACTTATTTCACTAAGCAAAATAACATCATATTCTATTCATTTTGTCCCAAAATTGCATAGCACTGACTATATGTCCCATAACTTCTTTATCCAGTCATCTATTGATAAGCATTTAGGCTGCTTCCATCTCTTGGCTATTGTGAAAAAATGCAGCTGTCAACATAAGAGTGCAGATTAGTGTGTTCATGTCCTCTGGATAAATGCCTAGGAGTGGTATTGCTGCATCATAAGATATTTCTGTTTTCATTTATTTGAGGACACTCCGCACTGTTTTCCATAGGAGCCACAACAGTTTGAATTCCCACTGATAATGTGACAGAGTTCCTTTTATGGAGTTATTACTCTTGATAAATGTTTTTCTATCCCCAGTTACCTCAGCTACCAGCTAAGGGTAGCTAGAACTCTGCTCAGGGATTTGCCTCCAGGGTCTGTTGGTAGGAAAGTGGAGATCTGGTATAAAAGTTACCACCCACCAGCTTCTCCAACAAGGTAGTTAGAGGACCATAAAATGGCTCCTGCAGGTAACATACACAGGGTTTATACCCAGCTGTCTTCTGCCTCCCATTCTGCTGTTGTAAGTATGGCATTGTTGGATTGGAGATACTAGGATTTGGTGTAAAGCTTTATATATTAGTAATCTCTTCCTGGGTGCAGCTTGCTGTGACACAGGGGGGAATTTCTTTCCTCGGATGGGCATCTGTCTGTTTTCTTTCCTCAAATGATGTTCCTTTGTCCCTTGCTGTGGACACTTAGTTCACTCATGTTTCAGGATATTTTATCTATAGTTCCGTCTGTATTTGAGTATATGTAGATTTGCTGTGTTCACTGGAGAAAGTAAACACAGTTTTTCCCCCATGTTTATTTAATGGTCTCTGTTAGGTAGCAGTTAGATCTTGCTTTATGTTTCAGTCACATAATCTGATTTTCTTATTGGTCTCATTTATGTCATTTACATATAATATGTTTATTAGTGGCCAATATAGAAGCTTAGCAGTAGAGCACAGGATTTGCTTGTGTGAGCTCCTAGACTCAATCTCTGTCACTCTATATGCCAGACCAGTACTCTGGCTTCTCTCTTTGAATGTCATGAGTATATAAATCCTTTTTTTTTTAGTTTTTATTTATAAAATGGAGACACTGACAAGATCATAGGATAAGAGGGTACACAATTCCCACCACCAGAACTCCATATTTTTAAGGATTTACTTCTTAATTGGAGAGGGGAGGAGAGAGAGTACCAGAGCATCACCCTGCCATCTGGGATGGCACAGATCAAACTCAGGACCTCATGTGAGTCCAGTGCTTTGTCCACTGCACGACCTTCTGGGCTACAAGTAGATACATTTTTATGGGTGGAGGTGTGGCTTAGCAGGTAGGGTACAGGACTTTCATGTGTGAAGACCTGGGTTTGGTTCCTGGCATTGAATGGGCCAGAACTTAGTGACATTCTAGTCTCTCTTTCACTCTTTGTGTCTCACAAAATTGATATATTTTTAAATAAAATTTTAAAAATATGTAGTATTAACTGCACTGCAAATCATTGTATCTCCCAAAAAAATGATTTGTAAATGATAAAAAGTATCATATGATTATTACTATAACCAGGTATGTATCATCCTGCTATTTTCTCCATGTTCGGTTCTTTCATCTTTTTATGTCTAGTTTTGAATTAATTATGTTTTTTATGATTGTTTTTAGTCCCTTTGGTTTACCAGCTGTAAGTGTTGCAAATTTATGGCTGCATTAGGATTTATAGTGTTAATTTCTGTATTTTATCACAGGTAGATACATATTATTTAGATATTGTTTCAAGTCATGTAGTACTTAGTTATATGATATGAACTTTAGAATATTTTGTCTCCATATCTTCCTTTCCAGTCTTTATATTATATAGTTATAGATTATAGTTAACTCATATCTGCAACCTTGGGAGAACTGTTGTAGCTTACAGTGGAGGAATTGGAGATCCAGAACTCTGGTGGTAGGAACGGTGCGAAGTTGTACCTGTTATCTTACAATCTTGTAAGTCAATATTAAATCATCAATAAATAAATAAATAAAATAAATTGTCATACCTATGTGTAAAAGGTTATACATCTCATAACCCACTACAACTTAAAGTCTTATTTAAATAGGCTTTACCGGGAGTCGGGCTGTAGCGCAGCGGGCTAAGCGCAGGTGGCGCAAAGCACAAGGACTGGCATAAAGATCCCGGTTCGAACCCCGGCTCCCCACCTGCAGGGGAGTCGCTTCACAGGCGGTGAAGCAGGTCTGCAGGTGTCTATCTTTCTCTCCTCCTCTCTGTCTTCCCCTCCTCTCTCCATTTCTCTCTGTCCTATCCAACAACGACAACAACAATAATAACTACAACAATAAAACAACAAGGGCAACAAAAGGGAATAAAAAAAATAAATAAAAATAAATAAATAGGCTTTACCTCCTGAAGATGCTTAAAGAGTAAGAAGTGAATATCACAGGAGTTGGGCGGTAGCACAGCAGGTTAAGTGTAGATGGATCCTAGTTCCAGACCCTAGCTCACCACCTGCAGGGGAGTCGCTTCCACAGGCGGTGAAGCAGGTCTGCAGGTGTCTATCTTTCTCTCCCCTTCTCTGTCTTCCCCTCTTCTCTCCATTTCTCTCTGTCCTATCCAACAATGATGACATCAATAACAACTGCAACAATAAAAGAACAAGGGCAGCAAAAGGGAATAAATAAATAAATATTTTTTAAAAAGAAGTATATTACTAAAAAAAGAAAGTAAATATCACATATTCACTCATTAGATTGTTGTTTTGATCTTCTCCATTCCATTCTGTAAAGCTGCATTTCTAGTTATATCTATTTCTTCCTACCTGAAGGATTTTCTTTAACATTGTTTTGTGCTTTGTGTTTGCTGGTAATGAATTATTCTGCTTTTGTGTTCCTGATAATATACTTATTTAGTTTCCACTTTTTGAAAGATGTTTTATTAGATATAGCACCTCAGTTGATAGCTTTGTTTTCTTTTAAAATAGTTTTTGATAGTTTGTTAAATATCTTAACTCTCTGACTTTTGTTTTATTGTTGTTGTTTTTTTAAAGATTTATTTACTTCATTTTTATAAGAGATAAGAAATGAGAACACTGTCTGGCCCATGTCTTGCTAGGGATGGAACCCAGGACATTAGGCATGCAAAGCATGTGCTCTGTTTAACCTAGCCATTTGTTTCAGTTTATTAGAATTTGCTTTCATCTTTATCTTATTTTTTTCTGTACATAAAATTTCTCCCTTTTTGTAACTGCTTTTAAGATTTTCTTGTTATGACTGGCTTTAAAGAAATTGTAATTATTTTGACTCTTTTGAGCAGGTTTTGATAGTGATATGCCTTTGTATAGTTTTCTTCATATCTGTGATTGTAGGGAGATGTTGAGTTTCATGGATCAATAATAATATAACGTTCATTACATCTGAAAAATAGAGGCCTGGGAGACAGTGTAATGGTTATGCAAAAAGACTTTCATGCCTGAGGTTCTGAGGGCCCAGGTTCAATTCCCAGCACCACCGTAAGCCAGAGCTGAGTTGTACTCTGCTAAAAAAAAAAGAAAGAGAGAGGGAAAGAGGGGAAAGGGGATGAAAAAAATGAAGAAAATATACCAGTATTCCTTTAAATATATTTTTTTTGTTTTTTGCTCCTCAGGATTTCCTGGAGCTTTATATCTACACAGTACTCCTGGTGAACTTTTTTTTCTTATGTTTTCCAAATAGTGCGACAAAGAGAGAAGGAAACACCGTAACACCACTCCACTACACATGAAGTTTCCCTTAGTGTGATGCTCCCATAAGTTTACTGAGGGGCTTGAACTTGCATCTTCACACATGGTGATGTGTGAGTTTTATTAGATGAACTATCTCCCAAACCCTCAAATATTCTTTTAGCACTCACCTATTCTCTCTTTTACAGAATGCAATTACATACATATTTGACGACTTGAAATTACTTCAGCTCACTGATAAACTTTACTTTTTAAAGCACTTTTCTCTCTCAAATTTTATTTTGAATAGTTCCTATTGCTGTAGCTTCAAGTTTACTAATCTTTTATCTTTTGAAATACTTTAATATGGAATCAATCTCACCTTCTTTAGGTTTTATCTGATACACTGTAGATTTCATCTCTAGAAGTTCAATATTACTTCTGGAAAAAAATTCCTTTTTTTTAAGTCAGTCATCTGAAGATAAAGCTTAATTTCAAACACCTGAGATACAGTTACAATTACTTTAATGTCCTTGTTTGCTAGTTTTAGCATTTAAGTCAGTTCTGGTTCAGTTTCTACTGTTGATAACTCTCAACTTCCTAGTTTTATTCCATGCCTGGTAATGTTTGAATGTTAACCATTGTACATGTCACCTTGTTGAGTGAGGGATATTATTATTTTTTTCTTCTTAATGTTGTTACTAGGGTTATCACTGGGGTTTGGTGCCTGCATAATGAATCCACCATCCGTGATAGCCATTTCTTTTCTTTTTTTTTTTTAACCTTCATTTGATAAGACAGAATTAAATGGGCAATAGTGATAGAGAGGAATAAAGACAAAAAGAGACATCTGCAGTACTTGCTTCACCACTCATAAAGTGAGTGGGGTCTTGAACCTGGGTCCTTGAAATTTTGTATTTTTAAAAATATTTTTGAAATACTTCCAGGATGTGGTGAAGTTCCTGGAAGTGATTTGATCATTTCAAGTTTTAAGATTTATTATTTTCTGAGCCTGTCTGGTACAGTGTTCAGGATAGAGCTAATTATTCCTTACTGCTGAGAGAAGACCTTTCTGAGTATTCCATATGAACTTTTAGTCAGAAAGAGGAAGTATTCCTAGCCCCATAAGATGGTCAGTCAACATACCCTTTAATCCTTCTGGCTAGCTCTTCCCTTATTTTGAGGAGATTCCTCACATGCATATGCTGGCTGTTCCCCAAGACTTTGTTCATCTAATACTAAGAAGGGGAGGGGAGTAAAGTAAATTTGAGACACAAGACTGAAAGGTTTGAATCAGGGAGATCTGGGACCAATCTACCAAATCATGCAAAGGTAACTTTTGTGCTTTTGTTATAGTATTGAGAAAATGAAGGAATAGGGATTTGAGGAGGCTTACCATGCAGAGCTGGTTGATACGAGAGCTGGGATTTTCAGATGAAGGCAACCTGACTTACCTAGCCCTGCTCTAACACAGCCCTGTCAACCTTTGTGCTCATGTACCAAGCAGCAGGTATGTTCAGGAAGTGGTTTTGCACCCATTTCTGGTGTGAAATCATCCAGGGCACAGTAGAGGGAATAACAGATACCTTACGCTTTGCCATGCATAGAGACCCAAGTTGTTGGGGTTTGGGTGATGGCATACCTGGTTAAGTACACATATGACAATGCACAAGGACCTGGGTTCAAGCTCCTGGTCCTCACCTGCAGTGGGGGGAGTGGGGGTAAGCTTCACAAATGGTGCTGCAGGTGTTCTTCCTGTCTCTCTCCATCTCTGTCTTCCCTTACCTTCTTGATTTCTCTATCTATCTATCTATCTATCTATCTATCATCATCATCATAAAAAACAATGAAGTGGAGGAGAAGGAGGAAAACTCTAAAAAAGACCCAAATTAGAATGGATCTGTGCTGTTTTCTTCTTTGGCTCTCTTTTCCTTCCTTCTATCTTGAGAAAAAGACATGTAGATGTCCACTAGAAGTGATGAATTCATGCTGTATGGGGCAGGGCATGGCAATAATGCAAGGAAATATAGAATTAGTTATGTTTTGACTTTGCTATTGATGAGATATTTCCTCAGAGTTTCCCTTAGCTTCAAAAGTAATCTCCATTGTACCTCTGGGTGTTTTTCCTATGAAATTAAAACATATATTGTGGTGAAATTTTTTTTTTTTTGCTTTCTTCCACTTCTGTGACACCAAAGCATTTGCTGTTAAAGAATGCCTGTTCCCTAAATTACAAAATGTGAACAGAATTCCCAAGGGGGGGCAAATTAGTACTAGCGCAATCTTTGCCATATTCCCCTATATAAGTGTATAGATACACCACCCATGACTCAGTTTTCTACATGTCACTCTAAATGACAAGTGAGCCTAAGAAGTAATTTTCTTCATCGCAAATTTTCATCACATTTTGTTTCAGTTAAAAAGTAAGCAAGCCTTCAAGGATCAGTGAGACCAAATCTAATAAGTGAAAGGACACAGACACCTCTGGCATTGGCTTCCCAAAGTCTTGGCTTTTATCAGCAGTTAGGGGTTGAGGGAAGTGTGGCTGGGAGGACAGTAGAGAGAGAGCTCAGGAGGGGGCTGCATGTTTAGACAGGGTGGGGCTGGGAAACTGTCCCAGAAGGCCCACCCTGGATCTGGGCTGTAAGAACAGTAAACACAGGGTAGACTCCCATGTCCTTGGGAGGAAGGGACCATCACAAGCTTGTTGGTAGAAGGGAACTGTATGGCCTTCACAATGACTCTAAGGCTGGTGTCATCTCACCCTGAGGTCATCCTCATACATGGGTTTCTTACACGCCAGATGGTTTCTACCCCTGAGCTGGCTGGCAGAGACTCCTCTTGTCCCAGTTGGCCTACACCTACAGGCCAGAGACTGCGGGAAGAAAGTTCACTTGGAAGAAAGAAGGAGGGAGTTTCATCCCAGCCCTACTTGGGCAGCTGCACTGGGCAGATGGGGAACAAAGAGTCCTGAATCCTCGTTTTGGCCCTGCCACTTAGGCCTGGGCAGAGGCCAGCACCAATCATCTCATCTAAAAAAGTGAGCAGTTACAGCCGGAGGAAACTTAGAGATTATCTAATTAAGGCAAGTCAGGATTCTAAAAACCAAAAGAAATATACAAGGAGCTGTTGTTCAGTCCAAATAGAATGTTCAGGATATTCAAAATGCCCTGTGGTTGTGTTTTTTTTTTTTTCTACCCTTAGAAATAACTGTTCTACAGTAGGAAATGCTCTTGGAAGTTAGTAAACTTCATGTGGTTTAGTGACCTGACCTGGGCAGGTGGAAAAACCAAGTTCCAGGATGGAGTATGAGGACCTGCTTACAGAGTTTATGGTCTTTCTTGTGGGATATGGCTTTTAGGAGGATAATTTTGACTCACATTTCATCTAACCCTTACCATGATCAAGTAACTATTGTGTTCTCTTAGCAACAGAGAGACATTCTGAGAAATAAGTTCTTATGTCAGCTGCAAAGGCCACAACTAGAGAGGCCGCTTGCTCACTGGCATAGGAAGAACCACATGACAGGGATGGAGTATATATATATAAAAAAAAAAAACAGGTTTCAGGGGCCAGGTAGTGGCACAACTGGTTAAGCATACACATTACAGTGTGCAAGGACCCAGGTACAAGCCCCTGGTCCCCACCTGCAGAGGGGAAACTTTACAAGTGGTGAAACAGGGCTGCAGGCATCTAGGCATCTCTCTCCCTCTCTACCTTCCTTCCACTCTAGGTTTCTCTCTTTCTGAATCCAATAATAAGTTAAATAATAAAATAAAAATAAAAAATGGGTTTATTTCTCCACACCGAGAGAAAATGCTGAAGGAGGGGAATCCTGATGATGAAGGTGGCAAAAGATCCCCAAGACAGAACCCTGCAGCAAAATTATTTTAAAGATTTGTTTCTGAGAAAAAGAGAACCAGAAGTGGCCAGGTTGTAGTGGAGCAGGTTAAGTGCACATGGTGTCAAGCACAAGGACTGGTGTTAAGGATCCTGGTTTGAGCCCCTAGCTCCCCACCTGTGGGGGGAAGGGGGGGTCACTTCTCAAGCAGTGAAGCAGGTCTGCAGGTGTCTGTCTTTCTCTCTACCTCTCTGTCTCCCCCCTCTTGATTTCTCTCTGTCCTATCCAACAACAAGGGCAATAAGGACAATAAAAAAAGAAAAGGAAAGGAAAGGGAAGGGAAGGGAAGGGAAGGGAAGGGAAGGGAAGGGAAGGGAAGGGAAGGGAAGGGAAGGGAAGGGAAGGGAAGGGAAGGGAAGGGAAGAAAAAAAGAAAAGAAAAGAAAAGAAAAGAAAAGAAAAGAAAAGAAAAGAAAAGAAAAGAAAAGAAGAGAAAAGGAGAGCCAGAACATCACTGTGGCATTTGCCATGACAAGGATCAAACTTGGGACCTCATGCTTTGACAGCCCAATACTTTACCCACCATGCTACCTTCTGAGCAGCTGCAGCAGAATTTTATAACCTTCTGATTCTGAGTCTAGGTCTAGGCTGTGACATAGATCTTGGCTTGGCCAATAAGGTTAGGTTGATCAGGACATGCAGGAAGTAAGTAAGGTAAAGGGGACAATTAGAGTTTGAAGTTTCATTAGTTCCTTATCCTGAAATAATCATTGTAGTCAAACCATTCCCTATCAATAAACATGAGGCCTATTAAACTGTCACCTTCTTAAGTATATAGTCAGAGGTTGTTCTTTGCAGGTGACTGCTTGACTTTTTCTTCAGACGTCACAGTCTTAGACATGTTCAGGACCCTCAAATATTTGCTGACCACTCACAAGTGGTCTTAGATGCTAGAAGACACTGGTGCCACACCTAGGATACTCCTTATGCTAATAATGTGATTTTTTTCTTGAGCAGACTTCTTAGAGTGTAATTACACAAAACTAGATGGTATAGCCTACTGCACACTTAAGCTATATGCTGTAACCCTGAAACCTCACCCCCAAAGGCACAGGGCTACTTAACTTTGCTCTAGAGAGCAGGAGACAACCTGACACTGAGAAACTGGCAGAAGATACTGCATGTCTCTTCCACTCTATTTGTGGACATTGTTTTCAGAAATTAAGGAAAACCCATTATGATGTAGGAGACTACATGGTACACCTACCTAGTCCCTGCTTGCCTTTTACCTTCAGGGGATATAACGGAGTTTAAGAACTAGCACAAGGGAGGAAAACCATCAAAATCCCAAAGGCCAGATTACTTGATGGCCTCAAGGTCCTCCTGTTCATCACATAGCTCTCTTTTCTTTCAAGAAATACAGAAGATTCCTTTCCCTCCTACCTGTAAAAAATTCTCCAAAGCAACAAGAGGAAGATTTAAGCAATTCCTGACTCCATAGTAAACAAGACTGCAATACCCGAGCTTTTCTCAAGAGCTTTGTGTGACATTGTTTGGCTTTCCAGTGTACCAGTGGACCCTAGTTGGCCTTTAGTCTGTTTGGGACAATTATCCTATATACATTCTGCAACTGAGCAAGAGATTCTATGTACAGATAGTATATATAGGTCTAATGTACAGATGTCTATTGGTTGCACTTTTATGATAAAGACTCTGAGCCTCAAAGAGGTAAAGTTGCCTACTGTTGCCGAGTAAACTATCAGCTTAGCCTTTAGGATTAGACTAGTTAGAACTAGTCATGTTCCCCGGAATCTTCAGTTTTTCTTTGTCCTCAGGCTGGTCTCCATCCTTCCACATCCTGCTTATGCCCTTCCTCTCCTGCCTGGAGCATTCTCAATACACAAATGATATGTTTCAAGCACTTATATACTCCATACACCGCACACACACATACACACACACACACACACACACACACACACACACACACACACACACAATGTTTAGATGAAAAAGTTAATGGAATTTGAATCACTCATGTAGGGCATTTTTCTCTCGATAGCAACTTTCAAAAAGAGAGCTAAAGAAAATGATATCTTTGCTGGAGAATAACTATTAAAGAGAGAAAAAGGAAGCTTGCTCTATTTTGACAATTTAACTATGCAGTTTGATCATGTGGATTAAGTTAAATTTTTATAGTTTTTCATGACACTTAGAAGAGTTAGGGTAGTCTGGCTACATGTACTACTTATAATTATATACTTAATTGTTTTTGGATTTATTTTATTTATTTCATAGGAGAGAGAACCAGAGTATTAATCTGTCCTATGCAATGCTGGTTATCAAACTTGAAACCTCATACTTGTAAGTCTAGAATTCTCTCACAGTCTTATGTCCCGGACCATACTACCTCTGCTCTTTTTTTTTTTTATTGTGCACCTGCTATGTGCTCACATGTGCTAGTATTCCCAGAGTGAGTTAACATTATGAAAAAGTGAGAACTGCAATGAGAGCCTTTCAAAGAGAGCTTAATCTAGTCTGTAGCTTTGAAACGGCTTCCTATAAGACATGATTTTTAAGCTCGTTTCCCAGGAAGAATTACATGCAGGGTCAGAAGCCCCCAACTTACAGAAATCACATTGCTATACCTCTCAACTCATATAAGAAATAAGGCCAAGGGGTTGGGTGATGGCACATCTGGTTAAGTGCACATATTACAATGCACAAGGACCTGGGTTCAAGCTCCAGTCCCCATCTGCAGGGGAAAAGCTTTGTGAGTAGTGAAGCAAGTCTGCATGTGTCTCTTTCTCTCTCCCTATCTCTCCCTTCCCTCTCAATTTCTGACTGTCTTTATCCACTAAATAAAGATAATAAAATAAAAAAAGAGAAAGAAAGAGAGAAAGGAAGGAAGGAAGAAAGAAAGAGATGAGGCCAAGTTTGTGTGTGTGTGTGGGGGGGGGCTTTTTGGACCAGGAAAATAGTACAATGGTTCAATGGTTTATATAATAAATTTTCATGCCTGAGGTTATGAGATCTTAGGTTCATTCAATCCACTGAAAGCCAGAACTGAGCAGTGGTGCTGTATAATAATTTGATTTTTCCTATTATGTTAAAATGTTATAACTAAATTAACTACTTAAACCATTTTTAAATGTGTAACTTCTTTGCACTCACAGTGCCAAGCTCTCATGACTGGTGTGTGTGTGTTTTTTATCAGAGCACTGTTCAGCTCTTGCTTATGGTGATACTAGAAATTGAACCTTAGACTTTGGATCCTCAGAAGTGAAAACCTTTTGCATAGCCATTATGTTATCTCCCCAGCCTGCTACTAAATATTTCTAAAACTGTTCCATCACTCCAAGAAAAATTCTAAAGCCAGTAGATATTATCACCAAATTCTGTTTCCTGATCACATGGTAACCTCTACGTCTACTTTCTTTTCTAAGAACTTGCATAGTCTAAATAGTTCATATAAGTGGTCATTCACTATCTCTTTGTGTTTTTTTCACTTAGCATGTTTTCAAGGCTTATCCCAATGGTAGCATGTCTCAGGACCCCATCCCTTTTTCATAACTAAATAAACATAAAGGCATAATCTTTTATATGCCTTTACCACTTCCCATTACTCTGTTGAAGGACACTTGGGTTGCTTTCACCTTTTAGCTACTACCATTGATAATTCAGAACACATAGTTATATGAATTTAAATCTGTTTCAATTATTTTATGTCATATGACTCTGTGTTGAGCTCCCTTGGAACATCCACACTATTTTGCACAGAAGCTCCATGCTTATATTGTCATCAGCAGCATATGCTGTTTCCAGTTTCCCCATACTCTTGTCAATGCTTATTATTCTCTTTTTTAAATTATAGTCATTTTAGTGGCTTAGTTGGTATGTAATGATGATTTATATTTGTTTCCCTAAATGCTACATGGAGCATCTTTTCATGTGCTTATTGACAATATATATGTATCTTATTTGGAGAAATCTCTTCAAGTATGTTACTCATTTTTTAAAATAGGTTGTTGGTCATTTTACTGTTGAGTTTTGGAAGTGTTTAAATATATTATGGATGTTGATAATTTATCAGAGATATTACTTGCAAATGTGTAGGTTGTCTTTTCACTTGTGTGTGTGTGTATGTGTGTGTGTGTGTGTAAGAATGTTTATTAAAGAAAAACTTCAAGGGTTAAAAAGAGTAATCAATCATGAGTTTGCTTAGGAACTAGTACCTCCTCTCTAAAGGGAAGGGCTCTGGGGAAGAAGACAAGAAAGGAAAAACTAAGGCGTTGTTTTTTTTTTTCGCTTTCTTGATTTTTTTACTGTTACTTTAAAAATATAAATATTTATTTATTTATTTATCTACACAATAGGGAGCAGAGAGAGGCAACCAGAGCACCACTCTAGCATGTGTAATGTCAGGATAAAATTTTAAATCTCATGCTATTAAGTCCACTCTGTTATCTCTCAGGTTTTAATATTGTACCTTAGGTGGGGGTACATAGCACAATAGTTATGCAAAGAGACTCTCATGCCTGAGGCTCTGAAGTCTCAAGTTCAATCCCTCACACCACCATAAACCAGAGCTTATCAGTGCTCTGGGGTGTGTGTGTGTGGGGGGGGGAAGTTGAAGAATTGATATTATACCTTGAAGGAAAATTAAAAAAAAATTAAGTCCAATTTATCAACTTATTGTTCCTGCCTTCGTGTGCTTTCATTGTACTCACTTGCTAGGACTGCCATAATAAAATGCCTCTGGTTTTCTGCTTTGCCATAACAAAAATGCCTTTGGTTTCCTGACTGACTGCTGGCAGATGGCTTTCCTTTTGCTACCTCTTCACAGTCTTTCCTTTGCACATTATACCCGCCCCTCTCTCTCCCTAACACACACACAATTGTGAGTGTGTGTGTGTCTTCTTAAAAGGAGACTAGTCATATTATATTTGGGCTTATCTCTATGATTTCATTTAGCCTTCATAAACACATTAAAGACCCTACTTCAAAATACAGTCACATTTTGAGGTGCCAGGGATTAGATCATCATCATTTGAAATTGAGGGGACACACAATTAGGCTGTTATAAAATTTTATCTATAACATTAATTTTTAATTTCAACAAATATTTATTAACTATCAACAAATATTTATTGACTGTTTAGTCACTAGCAATGCGTAAATAGGTAAATGAAATACTTTTGCCTGAAGGAAGCTTACTTTCTTGTTAAGAAAGATACAGAATAAAACAAATGAAGTTGATAAAGTTTGCTAGTAGCAACATCTGTAAAAGAAAATGAAATAAATATAAATTTTTTTTAAAAGTGCCCCAATATGATAGGATTGTGATGAGGAGAGAGAGAAGTTTTTTAGAAGGAGGGATCAGAGCAATCCTCTGTAAGCAAGGGGCTAATGTTTCAACCGTCAACTGAGTTACAAGGAACTAGTTATTTATTTTTTAATTTAATATAATGTTTATTACTGATTTAATAATGTGCTACAAGACTATAAGATTACAGAATCACAAATTTCTGTGCCACCCACACCCAAATAAAACTACTCTAGTTCTCACAAAAGTTTTTAGAGACAGTTTGGCTACTTCTATTTTGTTTTTCCTTTGCAAGTTCATGTGTTGCAATGATCTCTATTCCACACATGAGTGAAGGGATCCAGCAGTTGTCTGTTTTCTCCTGACTTCACTTAGCATAATCACCCTCAATTCCATCTCTTTTGTCTCAAAGGACTGTATCATTTTTTTTTTATCTGCAGAGTAGTACTACATTGAATATATATCCCATTACTTCTTTATCCATTCGAATATATATCCCATTACTTCTTTATCCATTCATCCATCAATGGGCATTTAAGTTGCTTCCTATCCTTGGGTGAGAACTAATTATTTAAATATTTAGGGAAGACCTGGAAAGAGAGCTCACTGGGAGGGGAACATGCCTCACCATGTAGTCTGTATGGCATGGCCCTGTTGTCACATAGGAGGGGAAGCTTTGGTGCTATATTGTATTTCCCTCTCTCTCTGTACCACTATCCCTGGATGGAAAACGTCACCTAGAAGTAGTGAGATCACACGTGTGTAAGCCTCCATCAAAGCATAAATAAGTAAATAAATAAATATCTGAGGAAGTTCAGTCTAGTTATACAGGAAACCTCATGCTTGGTTCTAACCAACTTATTCATAATGGTTAATTAGGTTCCCTCTCTCCCTCTCCCCACCCCCCCCCCAATGTGCTTATTTTATGTGACAATGGGAAATGAACTAAGGGCCTTGCCATGTGTGATGTCATCAGGCAACCTTCCCAGAAAGAATCAAAAGCAGATGAGGGCGAGTGGGAGAAACATGCACAGGGGTGGAGGAGAAGAGAAAGAGAGAGAGAGAAGCAGAGACAACACAGCACCAACCCACCATCCATGGAGTTCATTTTGGTACTGTCCATGCTATTCTTGTGTGGTGCTAAGAATTGAGCCCGGAACCTCACACCTGGTAAAGTGTATTGTTTACTCACAGAGCTATCTCCCATCTTCTGATTAAGATTTGTCAAAGACTTCTTAAAAATAAAAAAGCAAAAAACAAACAAACAAAAAAATGAGGGCCAGGCAGTGGAGCAACCTGTTAAGCACACACATTATAGTGCTCAAGGACCCAGGTTCAAGCCCCTGGTCCCCACCTGCAGGGATAAAGCTTCACAAGTGGTAAAGCAGTACTGCAGCTCTATGTCTCTCTTCATTCTCTGTTTCCCCCTTACCTCTCAATGTCTCTTTGTCTCTATTTATTTATTAAATATTTATTTATTCCCTTTTGATGCCCTTGTTGTTTTATTGTTGTAGCTATTATTGTTGTTATTTGTGTTATTGGTGTTGTTATTGGTGTTATTGTTGTTATTGGTGTCGTTGTTGTTGGATAGGACAGAGAGAAATGGAGGAGGGGAAGACAGAAAGGGGGAGAGAAAAATAAATACCTGCAGACCTACTTCACCAACTATGAAGCGAACCCCCTGCAGGTCGGGAGGCAGGGGCTCAAACCGGGATCTTTCCGCTGGTCCTTGAGCTTTGTTCCATGTGTGCTTAATCCGCTGTAATACCACCCAACTCCCTTCTGTCTCTATTTAATAATAAATAAATAGATAAATAAGATTTATGTCCAGTTCTCCCGCCTTCTTCTTGAAAATAAAATAGTATTATGCATTTTAAGAATAACCAGCCAAGTTGAACAACTCAGCATTTCATCACTAGTGGAAGAAAAGGTAAAGTGGGAAGGGGGATACAATTCATATTTATTTATGTATCAAGTTTATGGAATCTTTGGCAGCCTTAAAGAGGTAATCAAATGACATTAATTTGACCAGTATTTTGACAAGCTGCCCTGGAATGTAGGTTCCTAGAATTGCTTAAAATCAATAAACAACATTCTTACTTGGGTAAAGTGGCAGGCACCCTGATCAGCTCTCCTGGCAGAGAATATAATGCATGTATAATATACATTCCAGACCCCAGACCCAGCCTGGCCACAGTGGGATTTCTGGGTGGCCTAAGAGAAACAGGATGAAACACTTGGTCTTTGGTGGACTTGCCTAATGACTATCGAAATGACAAATTGTCTCTGGTCCCCAGAGCTGTATGGCTCAGTGTACAAGTCACATTCCACTGTGGCAAGATTGCAGGGAACCAAACCCAGTTCTCAGCATCCTTTTGGACATTAGACCAAATTCTCCTTGAGAAAGCACCACCCAAAAACAAACACACCCAAAACACACTGCATTCTTCACAGTGCAACTCCCAAATAGTTGTATTTCTCAGCACAATCCTATCTCTTGAAAAACGCAGAGAAGACCCTTCTCTGTGGAGAAGAGTTCATTGATGATGCTACAGGAATCAGCACTCTTTTTCTAATTTGAACAGCAGAGAAAAATGTCTCTTTGAGGCTCTCTTCCACTCCAGGCATGGAGTCTTAAGTACCAATTTTATTTGCCTAATCTTTGCTCATAGTATTTTGTTCATCCAGGGAATTTCCTGTATTCTCCCTCCTGCTTCTGTGTCCACCCCACATCCCCCCGTAACTCTCATCAGTTACATGTTATGTTTCTAAATAGGAGGTCCACATCTTACTCTTCTTTAGCACTACCACAGTGCTTCCAATGAGAGAAACACATGGATTTTCTATAAGTTTTATAGCAGACAAGTCAGGTGAATTATGAAAGCTGTTTCATACTGTGCATGTGCTTTTGCAAAGTTTGGTGTTATTGTTATTGGTTTATGCAGAAATTTAATAAAGTTAGTATTAACATCATCTCTCTGTACTAGGTAGATATTTTAGGGAAAAAAACACAATTTCTATATTTTCAAAAGAAAGGGATAAAAGTTGTAGAACTTATTAAAAAAAGTTTTTGCTACTCAAGGAAATTGACATAAGAAATTACACAATTTGCATACTGTCTGAGTATTTTTAAGTCACAGATTTGAGGCTTGATGGAATAAACCTGAAAGGAACTGTTCTTTATTAAAACTTAAGACTTGAGTTTTATTTTGCAGGGGAGTTTCAGACAAGATATTTGTGTATGAATAGTAACACTATAAATTATTATTTTCTTTTGATAAGACAGAGAGAAATCTAGAGAGGAGGGGGAGACAGAGAGATGGAGAGAAAGGTAGACACTGGCAGACCTGCTTCACTGCCTGTGAAGTGACCCCCCTGCCTGCAGGTGGGGAGCTGAGGGCTCAAACAGGAATCCTTATACAGGTCCTTGCACTTTGTAGTATGTATGCTTAACTCACTGCACTACTACCCAGACCCATTAAATTATTTTTAATGTAAACATTTTGAATTTAATTCTGCACACTAAAAGGAATGAAAATGCTCACTTACTGTCTCAGAGGGAATTAATATTAAGGAAATCATTTCAATAGACAAAAAACAAAGCCGCAAAACAAAAAAGAGTTATGTTTGATTAACATATGCACCTCCTATATTAATAGTTTTACTTTGAGATTGACAGGGAACTGGGGACAGACACATCCTGACCTCAGAGAAGCATTTGAGAAATTGTCACTGATAGGCATGTATACAGATCTATGATATGAGAACTAAATGTAGGAACCCCTACATTTAGCATAATCATAGATGACCAAGTATGCTGACTAATGACTTTTTGTCAGCTCAGTGGGAGGTCTGCCACAGAATGACAGAGAGAGTGCTCCCTGGCCTTGTCCTGTTTGTCTTTTTTTTTTTTATCATCAGTTATTTGGCTTGAAAGTATACTGATCACATTTTCAGCTGTTACAGTGTGAGGGGATTACTAATAGCATAGTCAGAACCAAGACCCAAGGAACTGAACAGGCAGACCAATGAATTGAAAATTAGAAAATGCTATCAGGGGAGGGGGTGGGATATGGAGATTGGGTGGTGGGAATTGTGTGGAGTTGTACCCCTCCTACCCTATGGTTTTGTTAATTAATCCTTTCTTAAATAAAAATAAATAAATAAAAATAAAAATTAGAAAATGATATGCAACAGGGGGAAAAGGGAGTCTTGACTTGGGGGGCTCATAGTAAAATAAATAAGTTAACCATGGGAAATAAGAGACTTAGGGAATAAGAGAAAGACATCTAATTTTTCCCCCCGTCTACTTCCAGGACAAATATGGAGCTTTAGAATGATGAAGACATACAAATAAGTGTTGATGAGGTCTGACACTTGCATCAGAGTAAAGGGCAGTAGGAGGGCGGAACTGTGTCTCACATTTCCAAAGATCCATAAAAACTACAGAGGAGGGGGTCGGGCGGTGGCGCAGTGGGTTAAGCGCATGTGGCGCAAAGCGCAGGGACCAGCATAAGGATCCCGGTTCGAGCCCCCGGCTCCCCACCTGCAGGGGAGTCGCTTCAAGGCAGTGAAGCAGGTCTGCAGGTGTCTATCTTTCTCTCCCCCTCTCTGTCTTCCCCTCCTCTCTCCATTTCTCTCTGTCCTATCCAACAACGAACAACATCAACAATGGCAATAATAATAACAACAACAAGGGCAACAAAAGGGGGAAAAAATGGCCTCCAGGAGCGGTGGACTCATGGTGCAGGCACCGAGCCCAGCAGTAACCCTGGAGGAAAAAAAATAAAACTACAGAGAAATCAGAGGAAGATCAATGAAAGGGAAAGGAACACCAGCAGACACTAATTCTTACCCTATACCTAGAATGTGCTATGCTGGGAACTTTATATTTTATTCCCCCAAACCCTGTGGCATAAGCATTCTGTCCATCAATTTATGCATGAGGAGGTTAAGATTCGTAATTGCAGGAACTTGCTCAAAGATTAATGACTAGCAAAGGGCCAGACTGAGATTTTGAGTCTCAAACTATGCACTACCCACACTGAAACTGCTTTCTTCTCTGGATAAACCATCTGAATTGATTGAGGACACAACCATGTCTTCATATATTTCAAGCATTAATGTACAAAGGAAGAGATTATTATTAATTATATGTGTTTCCAGAGACTCAGACTAATGCATTTGATGCAATTTCATAAGCCAACCAATTTCTGTTTAATTTAAGAAAGTCAGAATGAGTAGAAATTATCTAACAGTGCAAAAGGTCTGTTCCCTAAATCTTATGTATTCTTTTACTGGAGTTACTTAAGCAGAGAGTAGAGGGTCATCTATCCTCAATATATGGAAAAAAAAATTTGTTACCTTCCTCCTTAGTACTCAAAGACACGCATAATCCCATCCAACAGAAAACCTGAGTCTAAAAGTCAAACCCACAAGAAATTTCAACACATTCAGAAAGGATCCATTAGCCAAGTTCTCTACTTCAATGCTTTTGATTCCTGCTTTTGTACCCCATGTAATATCCCAGCTTATGTATTGCCCTTATGATCACATTACTTAATCTCTCTATCATCATTTTCCCCAGGTGAAAATGGGATTATATTGCCTGTTTCAAATGGTTGTGCATAACACTGCATTAGACTTACATTAACAAATTATTAAGCACCATTCCCAGGTTATAAAAAAATTTCAATGAATGTTAATGGTTGAGAATAAGATCATTGTGACTATAGTTGTAATAAAAAGAGTAAATTGCATTCTCCTTTCCCTTCTTCCTTTATATTTTAATGCTTCAAACAAAAAATTTAACCAGCTCAGCAAGGAATCTGAAACTTGGATGGACCAGTGCTAGCACTCTTAAGTTCTGCTGTTTATCTTAAAATTAAGTTAGTTCTGGCAGAGTACCAGAAATTTTCAGGAAGTTTCAGAATATAAATCAGGAACCAAGAACCCTTTCCATTCGTGTCTTTTGCCTTCTACCTTCTTTTATCCCTAATTGTGGGAGACATATCATTTTAGCAAATTCAGTGCAAAGTGAGACTCCTCCAGTCACCCCCATGTGCTAATCCCTACCCTCAACAATACTTCCCCACATACATACATTCCTAAAAGGAGAGTGTGATTGAGAACTTGATGTGTTGTCCTTCCAGATTTAATTGCTGCCATCCAATCAGAGAGTTCCAATTTCACTCTTCTATTTATGTCTTTAGCAACAATATGAAGTATTACCATTTTACATGTGATGGCTTCAGATGTCAGAGAGGTAGGACATTCTCCTATAGGTAGTAGTACCCTAGTCATTGGGAAGAACTTTGCTCTAAGTCTCTTGACTCTTATCCCAACATTGGATACCTTCAGGTTATTTAAACTAGCCTTCTCACAATAGCATAAAGAATCATGGAAAAAGCCATGAAATCAAAAGAGAATTTATTTGTATTTGATTTGAATGTTTTTCCTTTTCCATCCTTCTCTAGAGAAAATAAATTTATAAATATCTGTAAAAGTCATAACTCTGTGCCCAAAGACTTGCACACAAGAATATGTCAAAATTATTTCCTTGAAATATAAGACAAAACAATACAGTTAAATATTTGGTGTCTTGTGTTAATAAAATATGATTTTGACATGTCCTAATTTCCAGTTAGTTTAGTCTTTTCCTACCACTAACTCATGGGAGGAGTTCAAAATGCTGCAATTCAGAGGAAGAAAATGTTTGTCTTTTTCCATATGATGCCCTTTTCTGGGAGTTGTTTACTTAATAATCAAAATCAGACTTTTTTTTTTTTTTTGCAGACTTGGCAAGTGGCTACCAGTTTTGAGTCCATTCTGATTTGATTAATTGAACCACAGAGAAGACACTGAAGCAAAACTGACTAAATGTGTTTTTTTTCCTCTTTTTTAAAGCTAAATATTTGGTCTTTGCTGAATTCTTATTGCCCATCTATATGAGACCATAGTGTTATATATTCTTGAATCTACTGTTGAAGTTAGAGCATTTCACATTTCATTTTGTGACACTTTCTCTTCCTGATAGATAAATTACTGGATTTTTAATTCAGAGTTCACAGTACACAAGATGATCAGACCTAGGTTGACATGTCTGTGGCAAGTCCTTGGAGTAGCAGACTGGCCCTTCCATATGTCACAAGATGGCATGTGGTCAGATTATGCAGACCAGGGTTTCCCAGGCAACCAACCCTGTGCTCTCTGGGGATTCCTTGGGAAAAGGAAAAAGAGATGTTGGATATGAGAGGTCTGGAGCCACCATGTCTGGGAGCCATTGTTCGCTTTCTTTTGTCTTCTTCCTTGCACTCCCCATCATTTTAACAGGATCTTCAATGTGGGGGAAGCATTCCATCTCTGGGATTTGAGATGGTTCTCTGGGGTACAGGGGATCCAGAAAAGAAAAAAAAATACATCAAGGTGAAGTTATTTTAAAATTTATAAGGTGAGCCAAATTGCATAATAATATAAATTGTTCAGGTTATAATATTTAGTTAAAAGTAAAAATATAATATTAGTATGGAAAATATTGGGTTTGGTTTCAGAAATGTCAACCATTCTGGTTTTTCTATTTACATAGGTTTTTTTTTATTCCTCAACAGCAATGATATTGATATCTAACAAAACATTTTCCTTCAAATTTACAAAATGTGCATATCTATCTACACCTGTATATATAACAAAGTGATCTCCCTTGCCTTTTTTCAAGAAGGAAGTATTGTTTGCTAGAGGCAAAATGGAAGGGGAGGGGGAGAGAGATACTTATAAATTGCCTTCTAGCTTATATTTACAAAAGTTCATCTGGATTCAAGGTCACCGGTATTTTTTTAAATTTATTTATAAAATAAAAATATCGACAAGACCATAAAATAAGAGAGGTACAATTACATACAATTCCCACTACCAGAGTTACATATCCCATCTCCTCCCTTTTAAGCTTTCCTATTCTTTAACCCTCTGAGAGCATGGATCTAGCATCTATAAGGGGTGCAGAAGGTGGGAGGTCTGGCTTCTGTAATTGCTTCTCTACTGAACATGGGCGTTGGCAGGTCGATCCATACTCCCAGCCTGTTTCTGTCTTTCCCTAGTGGGGCCAGGCTCTGGAGAGAGTATCTCCAAATAAATACCTTAGTTATTTTACTCAGCCTTTCGTCCACTGCTGCTGCTGATTCTCTTCCCTCCCTCCCCCTTCTTCTTTCTGTAAATGGGAGAGCATTAGTATCTTCCTGTCAGAATTCTTTTTTTCTTTTTCTTTTCTTTTCTTTTTTAAACAAACCATTGCTCAGCTCTGACTGATGGTGATACAGGGGATTGAACCTAGGACTTTGGAGCCTCAGGCATTAGTCTCTTTGTGTAACAATTATGCTATCTACCAACAAAAACCCCCTCTTATTTTTTTTTTTGAAAGCCAAATGACTGATGCTTACAAAATTCATAGCTGACTTCCCAGAATAAAATAAACATCCATTAAATAGTAGCTATCATTTATTCTTCTTCTCATGATGCTTATACTCATTTAAAGGGAAAGGGAAAGTTCAGAGTTATGGTACCTATGGACCTCAGAGTCCTTATAAACACCTTGTGCAATTGTCTTTCATGAAAATTAGTCCCTTGTAATTGGCAAGTTTTCAGGGCAGGTCCCTTATTTGGAAACTCCCTTCTAGGTAGAGCCAGCTCTTTGATTTTTTTTTTCCCTTTCTCTCTTTCTGTCCCCCCCCCCCCCTCAGAGCACTGCTCAACTCTGGCTTATGGTGGTGCAGGGGACTGAACCTGAGACTTTGGAGCCTCAGGCATGGGAGTCTCTTTGCATAACCATTATGCTATCTATTCCCTGAGCCAGCTCTTTGTGGGGACATCTTTGGAGTTAAAACAAACAAACAAACAAAAAAACCTTCCCTCATTTTTCAGGGTACATCTAGTATTCATGGCCTGTTATTCTTCTTTTCCCAGAGAGTCAAAGAGGAAGTAAAAATTCTTTCTGTCAATCATAGTAGGAACATACATATTTCTAGACAGTTATACACTAATGCCATGAATCACTTTTTTTAATATTTATTTTATTTTATTTATTTCATGAGGGGAAGTAGAGAGACCAGAATGACACTCTGCCACATGCAGACCCAGGTATTGAACTTGGGACATCATGCCAACAAGTTCAATGCTCTATTACTGTGCCACTCCTGACTCCACCCGTGAAACATTTTTAAAGTTTTCTTTCTAATAACAAGCCTGGCTTTTGCTGTTAAAAACAAACACACATCTAAAATCCAGGTCATGTATCACCTTCTAGAGACATTCGTTTGTCCAGCCATTTTGGAGTCTATTAGAATACAGGATACTCGGGGGCCAGGTGGTGGCACATCTGGTTGAGCGCTCAGTTTACAATGTACAAGGACCAGAGTTCAAGCCCTCCGTCTCCACCTGCAGTAGGAAAGCTTTGCGAGTGGTGAAGCAGGGCTACAAGTGTCTCTCTGTCTCTCTCCCTCTCTATTGATTTCCCTTCCCTCTTGATTTCTGTCTCTATCCAATAAATAAATAAAGATAATAATAAAATATTTTTAAAATACAGGATACTCTCCATTTTAATTTTTTTTGCTAAAGTGCATTGTGAGATAGTTCTAAAAATATGAAGCCTTCCAAAATAATATGAATTTTGTTAAAAAATGGTAACTTTGTATATGGTAATCTCTGATGGAGCAATTAGCATACTCTATTTTGATTAATGTAACACAAGATAATACTTCCTTATAGAATAACAAAGATAGTCTAATATGTCTTTAAAAAAAAACTTACTATCTATCCTCCTATGTGTTGGTGTGGGAGATAAAGTGTTGGACTTTCAGGCACAAGGTCCTGAGTTCAATTCCTGACATCACATGTGCCAGAGTAGTGTTCTAATTCTCTCTCTCTCATTAATAGTTTGAAAATAGATTGTGTATTATCCAATCCATGGTTTACTCATATAATAGCTACATTAATAATAGTGTGCCTTTCTTGAGTCTTTAGGGTAATGACTGCTAAGTTTTTTTTATAAAGTATTTTTTTATTGTTGTTGTAGTTATTATTGTTGTTATTGATGTCGTCGTTGTTAGATAGGACAGAGAGAAATGGAGAGAGGCGGGGAAGACAGAGAGGGGGAGAAAAAGACAGACACCTGCAGACCTGCTTCACCACCTGTGAGGTGATTTCCCTACAGGTGGGAAGCCGGGGGCTTGAATCGGGATCCTTAAGCAGGTCCTTGCACTTTGCACCACGTGTCCTTAACCCGCTGCGCTACCGCCCAACTCCCGATTGCTAAGTTTTATTGAGTATTTGCTACGTGGGAAATGCTACATCATACAGCCCTCAGTGTGTGTGTGTGTGTGTGTGTGTGTGTGAGTGTGTGTGAGTGTGTGTGTGTGTGTGTGTGTGTGTGTGTGTGTGAGAGAGAGAGAGAGAGAGAGAGGGAGAGAGAACTGGACTTGTGTGGAGGAGATACTATAATGAATGTTTAAAAAAAACTTTCATGCTTGAGGTTCTAAAGTCTTGGGTTCAATTCCTGACATCAGCCTATGAGCACAGTATGAAATTACACAAACTCACAAAGGATTGTGTGTGCATCCTAACTTGCTTAAGTGTGTGTGGGGGGTAATTCTCCACTTTCCCTTATCCCTTGGATCCTTGCCATGCTGCCTCCAACATGGGGAGCCTAATTCTGCTGTGGATCTCTCTCTCTCTCTTTCTCTCTTTCTATCTCTCTCTCTCGTGCTTTTTCTTTTTCCTGCTCCTCTCTTTCCTGGCTCCCTCTATTCTTGCACGCGGCTCAGCTCCCCAGGACCCGCCATGCTACCTTTCACTGGAAAGACTGAACACGTGGAGCAGAACTTTGGTAACTAACTTGTGGACATCTGCGTCTGGTCTATTTTTACCCCTGCAGATATTTGCCTCTGCACCTTACCTAATAATTGCCACGTAATAACTCTTGATTGTCTTAAACCCACACCAAGCCCCTCCGAAGTCTTTTTTTTTTAATTAAAATACCTCACACCACTACAAGCCAGACTGAGAAATGCTATGATTAAAAATAATGTTCAGGGGGGAGAATACAGGTCCAAGAAGCATGACAGAGGTCTTAGTGGGGACTGTATTGTTATATGGAAAACTGAGAAATTTTATACATGGACAAACTTTTGTATTTACTGTTGAATGTAAATCATTAATTCCCCAATAAAGAAATTTTAAAAAATTAAGTAAATAAATAAACTTTTTAAAATGCCAAAAAAACAATGTTTAGAAATAAGCCTATAAAAAAGAATGACATAGACTGCTTCCCCCATTGTGCATATGGAGTACTGAGTATGAGAGAAAATAAGTAACTTGTTCAGATGACATAACCAGAGTTTTATCCCCAAATATTCTGTTCTCTTCTGTTTTCACTTCTTTTCTTCCTCTTCATGCTGTTATACAAACATTTGTTTTGAGCCTTTGTTGTTGTCAACTGAAATAAAAGCTCTCAATAAAAGCCAGGCAGAATTTCTTAGATAATCAAACTGAGTGTGTGGGCTAGGAACAGACTTTACAATGAGAGAGCTGTCCCACTACTGAAAAGTTTGAGATTAAGTACTTGAGAAAAGAAAGAGAATTGTCAGTTTCTTGCATCAAACAGGATAGTGATCAGTAATAGTACAAGAAGTTCTAACAGTGTTGCTGGTAGTTGTTTCTCCAGTTAGAAGTATGCAATGTTTCTTGATTTCCTTTCCTTCCTGACATGGGGATTTTAAAATTTTTCCTCCAGGGTTATTGCTGGGGCTCATTGCTGGCACTATGAATCCACTGCTCCTGGCAGCCTCTTTTTTTTTTTTCTGTTATTTAATAGGACAGAGAGAAATTGGGGAATGAAAGAGAGAGAGAGAGTCAGAGAGACACCTAAAGACCTGCTCCTCTGCTCCTGAAACAGACCTCCTGCAGATAGGAATCTGAGTCTTGAACCTGGATCCTTGCATGGGTCCTGTGCACTTAATATTGTGTGCTTAACTGGGTGCGCCACTGCCCAGCTCCCAGGATGTGAATTTTTTTTTAAAGAAATTTGTTTTTATTTTATTTTATGTTTTATAATGTTTATTTATTCCCTTTTGTTGCCTTTGTTTTATTATTGTAGTTATTGTTGCTGATGTCGTCGCCGTCGTTGAATAGGGCAGAGAGAAATGGAGAGAGGAGGGGAAGACAGAGAGGGGGAGAGAAAGATAGACACCTGCAGACCTGCTTCACTGCTTGTGGATCGACTCCCCTGAAGGTGGGGAGTCGAGGGCTCGAACTGGGATCCTTATGCAGGTCCTTGCACTTGGTGCCACTGTGCTTAACCTGCTGCGCTACCACTTGACTTCCAGCATGTGAATTTTTATATGACTTCTTAACTGCACAGGGCCAGACTAATTTTGGCTCTGGTCTATGTGAGGCTCTCACACTTTTTTAGCCTGTTAGGCCAGGGAGAAGGTCCCAAAATGAAGTCTCAGCCCATTCTGCATAGAGTCCCTCCAGGATGGATACTGGGATCTGTTGTCTTGTCATGCTACATCTCTTGGTGGGCTTCACTCCCAAGACAGCACCACTTCCAGTACTGATATTTCTAGCCCAAATCTTTTTTTCTGAGGTTCTTTGCCAGGTTTACATCTATAAGTCTCAGGAATGATGGAAGTTTAACTTGTTGTTGTTGTTTGTTATAGATACAGAGAAGGCAGAGAGAGTAAAAGAGACCCCAGCACTGAAGCTCCCTTCAGTGTGGTGGGTGTGGGGCTTGAACCTGTGTCATGCACATGGCAAAGCAGCACACTTTACAAGTGAGCTGACTTACTGACCCAAAACCTCAACATCTGAACTTACTTTTTATGAGAGATTGGAAGAAAGCAAGAAAGAGAGATCAGACAATTGCTTGATTCTGGCACATATAGTGCACAGGGTTGAACCTGAGGCCTCTGGCTTGCAGGCCCCATATTCTACTGCTAATCTATCCGCCACTCTCCAGCTCAGCATTCTAAAATCCTTATTCTTTGTGTTTCACCATCCACAGTGTCTCAAACCTGATGTCTTTAGAGATGTGACCTCACTGACTGGTATGCCCATTTCTTTAGCTATGGCCCCTAGAACAGCCCTCATTTCCAACCCTTTGTCTCCCTCATCCCAGGCCCCATTATGGGTTCTTCCCAAGACCTCTCTATATCTTCACCTCCAAACCACCTTGCCCTCCATGCCTCAGTTCTGATCTGGACATCTGTAATATCCTCCTATGTGTACTTGACTGTCATGTCCCATGCCAGTTCCTTTTTTACACACCAATGAGAGTGGGGTTTCTGCAAATGTCCATCTGTTCACATTGCTCCACCCATCCTGAAACTTTTCAGTAGCTGCCATAGCTCTTAGGATTAAGACCAACATCTTAACAGGATTTCCATTTCTTTTACATATTCTGTCTGATGCTTCTCTGCTCTCTGGCCTCTAGCTTCAGCTACTTTTTTTTTCTCACTTCCCAGAAAAGCCACTGTCATCCAGATATAAAAACTCAATGTGTATTTTTCTCTCTTGCCTGAAAAACCACCTTCTTTCCATCATTTACCAATATGTCTATGTCTCCTCTATATCTCAATTTACAACTAGATAAGGTCTATACATTTTATCCAAAATATCTTAAATAATTGGCTCACATATATTTATTTGTATGTCTATTGCCTTAGTGTCCATTCTCTTGGCCAGAAGAAAAGCTTATATGAACAAGCTTATATGTCTTTTTATTTACTATTATCTATTCCTATGGCTGGAACAGAGCCTATCACAGAATAGTAATTTGTACAAAAACACAGTGATAAAGCATAACAGGATTTTTCCATAATTAAGCAAACTTGTTAGTGGGGGAAAAGCAACCTCTGTTTCTAGTGCTAATGGTCAGAACCAACTGTTGCTTACTAAAAACTCTAACACTGTACATGACAGTATGGTACTCTGATATCTGTCTGTCTCTATCTCTTTCATAAAATAAATGAGGCTTGTGGGGGGTTGTCACCAAAGTTATCGCTGGACCTCAGTGCCTACATGCCTCCACTTCTCCTGGAGGTCATTTTTTTTTCTTTTTCTTTCTTTATTTTTGATAGCAGGTGAGAGGCAGAGCGATGGGGGAGAGAGGAAGAGAGAGAGAGAGACCTGCAGCACTGCTCCACTACTAATGAAGCTTCCCCCATGTGGTTGGGGACTGGTAGCTTGAACCTAGGTATTTGCACATAGTAATGTGTGCACTCTACTAGGTGTGCCACCACTGGCCCCACATAAATAAAATTTTGTAAAGCTCTTATTAAAAGATTTAAGAGGTGTGGGTGTGTTAAAAATGTGCACTTCTGGTGTGTTCCCTATTGCTGCTGCAGCTGTTAGTGGTCTAGGGACCACATTTTGAGAACCACTGTGTTGGTCCATGTAAATTTTTTGGAAGACAGTTCTTCCATCTGTGCATTCCAAACATTTTTGAGGAACTGTCCCTTCTTCATTGACGACACTAGGTACGGCATGGATGCCACCAAAGACAGGCCAGGTTAGCTGTTTTTTTTTAGGCATTTCCAGACCTGGGAAAAACTTCCATGCTTTAGCCTCTGTGCCTGTGTGGCCAAGAGGGAGTCATTTTCCAGCCAGGGTTTGTTTTCTGGCAAGATTCACCTGGTTCTCAAAAGAAAATGGGGAAAGCTTGGGTTTCAAACATCTTTAGCTGAGGAATTAGTCCTAAAGTGATGCAGAGTAATAAAGCATGAACTGAGACCAGACACTGTCATTCATAGCCAGCGTACCCTCCAAAGCTGGCAAGGGGCCAGGTTGGAGCCAGGTGCCTCTCTTGGATCTGAGTCAAGTGCCCTGCGGCCACCTACGGAGCACTTAGGTAGACTCCTGCAGCTCCATCTGCCCTGGCTGATTGCTATTTCAGGTCCCACCAAAGGGATCCCAGCTGGCTGGCGGGGGTCCAACTGCTCAGACTCGCCCCTCTTCTCATGTGTGCTGCCCCCAGGGAGGACAGGCAGGACCCGCCCGCAGGAAAATGACAGTTGCTCTGCCTCCTTTACTTGGAGCTTACCTTACAGAGGTATTGTTTACACATGATTACAGTGTTTGTAACTTATTATCCTGGGCCTGCTGACTGTCAAAAGAAACAGGAGTGGCACACAACCAAAGTCAAGATAGAAGTTTTTACAGGAAATGAAATAAAATAATAGAACTTTTTTTTTTTTTTTTTTTTTTAGGAAGGGAGGGAGGAGGAGGTAGGTTGAAGTGGGAGAAGAGCAACTGTACACAGCAACAGGGTATTTATAACATGTCCTGCATGCAGGTGAGCTCATTGGTTTCAAGCTAGGATCACAAACTGACTTCAAGTGCAATACAGGAGGCAGGCAGGTGACATGCTGTTTGCCCAGAGGGCATGTGTTTGAGTACACACACATCTGGTTGAATTGAAGGCAGAGAATTTGTGCATACCCTATTAAATATTTTATAAGTACTCAAGTGCAGTGGCACCTCACAAACATTCAACTGCTGTGCTGCTTGTGCCAAGGACATACTTCCAATGGACTGCTCTAAGCCAATGGGTGAGCATGGTGGTGATACAAAGGCAGACCCATTCCTAGAAGACATAGACTTCTCTCATGGATAGTTTTAAAAGCTTTATGGTCTCTCCAGTGGCCATATGGAACCTTCCTTATATTTCCAGAAGGGTAAGATGCTTTCAATCAGTAACCCTTCACTTGGGGGTCAGACCCATGTCATGGTCTCATGGACTTCTTGACTCTTCTCCACTTCTTATAAGTGATAATGCCCCTGAGATCCTTTAGCACTCACTCCTTCTCAGAAAATCAATGAAATGTAAGGTTACAGAGCCTTCATCACCTATGTGAAGAAATGCAGACCTTGACTGAAAAGATGTGGTTTGAGATCCCAGGAAATGGAAATGTGTTCTTGTTTCTTTTGTCAGTTAGTTCAAGGTCACATCATCAACATCAGTCTGCCAGGGTTTTCTGCTACCCAGTAAATCTTCCCGCCAATGCACTCTCTCTTTTCTTCTTCCCCTTCCTTCTCTGCTTCTTCTTCTCCTCCTTCTCCTTCTTGTTCCTCCTCCTCCTCCTTCTTCTCTTCCTTCTTCTTCAAACTCAAGTAACAGTTGAACATCTCTAAAATCACTCACCATAGCCAAGGTCATTCTTATGAGTCTAGCTGGAAAGCCTACTATATGGTGACATCATTAAAAGCACAAAATGACATGACATACAAAATCTCCACACTGACCTTATGATCTGGACACTATGATTTCCAATTACTTTTTAGCTGGTAAGTAGTTTATTGCCATAGCTTTGAACTAGGGAACAAGGAACAAAGTTAGATAATGCGTTGCCTTAGGAAAGTTATTCAGCCTCTCTCTGAACTGTGCTATTATTGATTTAGAAATGAAGATGGAGAGGGAGAAATGGTAGCATTATAGACCTTCTGTGAAGATTATGTATGATAATGTTGCATATGTGAAGAGTTAACTTGAGATTTGGGTGTATACTGCTATTATAAACATTTTTGTCTCTACCATAACTTTGTTTCAACATATAGACATATTTTAATATTTAAGTCGATTGTCCCCTGGACATGCAGAATCTGTTCCTAGCTGAGAATCACCATTTAAGATAGAATGAATATATTCCAGTTTTTCGAGGGTTTTGTTTGCTTGACTAGTAGATCTGACTGTATTTTTGGGTGAAAGAGATTAGAGCATTCTCAGTGTTAGCATTTGCAGTTCTGGGGTTTGAGCCTGGTATCTCAGTTATACAGGTTCTATGCTCTATGCTCGAATGCTGTGCTATCTCCCTGGCTCTTTTTGAAAAGAAAAAAAATATTTATTTATTTTATTATTATTTTATTTTTATTTTTATTATATTTATTTGTTTTCCCTTTTGTTGCCCTTGTTGTTGTTTTTTATTGTTGTTGATGTTGTTGTTGTTGGAGAAGACAGAGAGAAGTGGAGAGAGGAGGGGAAGACAGAGAGGGGGAGAGAAAGATAGACACCTGCAGACCTGCTTCACTGCTTGTGAAGTGACTCCCCTGCAGGTGGGGAGCCGGGGGGCTCAAACCCAGATCCTTACGCCAGTCCTTGCATTTAGCGCCACATGCACTTAACCTGCTGCACTACCCGCCTGACTCCCAAAAGATTTGTTTATTTTTATGAGAGAGAAAGGGTTTAGCTTTTATATTTTAGCAATGGATAGCAACAACAGCCTTTGTTTTATTTCCCCTTGAACTCAGCCTGCTGGTGAACATTTTTGCCATCTGAGCAGAAGAATATTCTCATAGCTGTGAGTTAATCTCTCTCCAGTTTATTTTCACTTGTGGAAGCTGGGTGAGCAGAAGGGCAGGTGAGGGCAGGAGCTGAAACATCTGTGCTGCTGTTATCCTGTTTTCTGAAGAGGGAGGCTGGGAGTGCAGGACTTTTTATTTCTGCAGAGCACATTAATGAGTTATTTAATATGTTAAGATAGACCTGGAACTGAACAGGGGGTAGAGGTTAAATTGCTCTGCATAGAAAGCCAGAAAGGAGAGGGAGGAAGGCCTTCAGGGCTGTAGATGCCACTAGCAATGTGGTGGGTGGCCAAGGGACTTATAAGAAGGCTGATCTGGTATCACTATGACTTCGTTTAGGCCTCTGGATTGTGAACTCATTTGATGGTGGTAATGGTTGAATAGCATCATGGATACCCTCAATGCCACTGAGTCATACCCTTTAAAATGGTGAAAAGGCCAAATGGTGACTCATCCAGTAGAGTAGATACCTTGTGCAGGAGGTCCTGAGTTTGAGCCCCAGTACCACGTAGGAGTGCCATGGATGGCACCAGCAGAATTCCAGAGATGATGGAGCAGTGCTGTAGGGTCTTTCCTCTTTCTCTGTATGTCTCTTTCTCAAAATAAAGAATGGAAAAATGGGTTGAAGCAAGACAACTCTGCAGTATCATGTGTGTGTGAGGTTCACTCCCTAGTACAGCATAGTAAAAATGATAAAATTAAAAGCATAGAATAGTAAATTTCATGTTACATATATTTATGACTATTAATTTTAATGGTTTTCTTGTTTCTTCTCTCTCTCCCTCTCTCTCTCACTCACTCACTCACTCACTCACTGCTCAGCTCTGGCTTATGGCAGTACTGGTGATTGAACCTGGGAAGTTAGAACCTCAGGCATGAGAGTCATTTGCATAGCCATTATGCTATTTCCCTAGATTTTTTTTTTATTTTAATGTTTTTTAAAACTACTTGTTGACAGAAACAACAGAAACAGAGAGAAATCGAGAGGCTAAGGGAGAAATAGGGAGAGAGACAGTGAGACACCTGCAGCCCTGCTCCACTGCTCATGAACTTTCCTCCCTATAGGTGAAGATGGCAGCGGGAAGAGGGTGGTTTGAACCTGGGTCCTTGCTCATGGTGATGTGTGCTCTTAACCAGGTGAACCACCCAGCTGTGTTATTTTCAACCAAAGCAGTGCTTAGCCCTGGCTTGTGGTGGTATCAGGGTTTGAATTTGGTCTTTCCAAGCCTCAGAAGCCCTAGGACTACACTACTGCTGGTGCTGTCTTCCCAGCTGTGTGACAGGTTTTATTTATTTATTTATTTAATCAGAATGAGACAAGAGAGAAAAAAAGCATCACTTTGACATATGGGTGCTGGGGGTTGAACTCAGGAGTTCACACTTAATGGCCTAATGTTTGATCCACTGTGCCATCTCCTGAGCATTGGCTAATTATTTTATGTATCAACTGGGCTGGGCTAGGAGATTCCCAGATAACTGGTAAAACATTGTGTATGAGTGTGTCTGTGAATGTGTTTCTGGCAGCTATTAGCATCTGAATAGGTGGAATGAGTACAGAGGGGAGCCCTAACCAGTCTTGTATTGTCTGAGAGCCTGAATGTAAGGAAAAGTTCAAAGGGAGATGACTTTGTTCTCTTTCCTTGAGCTAAGATACCAACCTTCTCAGCCAAGCCACTCAGAGAACTGATCTTCATTTCTCTGGGCTCAAACTGGCCCATTGAGACACCGGTTCCCTGGTTCTTCTGAGTCAGACTGGAACTATAGCACTGGCTTTGCTCAATCTCCAGCTTGCAGATGTGACAGATCTTTGGACTTCTCAGTAATTATGATTATTCAAATTGCTCATTCATCCTTCTTTCTGTGCATTTATAATAGAGATAGTCTGTTGCTTCTTTAGCAAATCTTAATACAGGGAGTTGGGCGGTAGCACAGTGGGCTAAGCGCATGTGGCGCAAAGCACAAGGATCCCGGTTTGAGCCCCCGGCTCCCCACCTGCAGGGGAATCGCTTCACAGGCGGTGAAGCAGGTCTGCAGGTGTCTGTCTTTCTCTCCCCCTCTCTGTCTTCCCCTCCTCTCTCCATTTCTCTCTGTCCTATCCAACAACAATGACATCAATAATAACTACAACAATAAAACAACAAGGACAACAAAAGGGGATAAATAAATAAATAAATAAATGTAAAAAAAATTAAAAAAAAGAAAATCTTAATACAGTGCTTTACTACAAATACATATATAAGTCCCCCAACTTTAGTAATAACTGGTACATACACAAAAGAGATAAAAATGCCCAGAAAGATTAGTCTATGTTCAAACTTAGAACTTACCAATTGCTGTTTATATTACCTATCTCAAAAGGTTCTTGCAAGACTCAAAGAAGCTAAATAGTTAGTCATACCATTTTTTTTCTCTAGTGTAGTTAATTTCTTAAGTATTATTATTATTTGTCACTATAGTTATGGCTGGGGTTCCACACATGCACATGATTCCACCATTCCTTGGAGACCTTTTTTTTAATAGGTCATGGCAAGTATAAAGTGAAGCAAGAGAGAGAGAGAGACAGAGAAGAGAATGAGAAATGAAGGAAAAGAGAGACAGAGAAGAGACTAAGAACTCTGCTCCACCCCTCATGACATTTTCTCATGAAGGTGCTCTCATGTGGTGGCCAGAGACTTGAACCTGGTCCTTCCATATGATAAACTGTGTATTTTACTGACTGAGCCATATCCTAGTTCCAGCGGTTTCTCCAAAGTTTTATGATTATAATTTTTTTAATTTTCAGCTAGGGTAGTAAAGGGGGGGGGAAGAGAGAGAAAACTGTTCATCTGTGGCATCAGTGGCTCCAGGGATGGGATCTGGGAGTTCATGCATGCATGTCCTACCACTGAGCTACCTCCCAAGCTTCAAATTTTGTTTTCTGATGTTACCTTTTCATACCCTATTCCCTCTTCTTCACCTGCTAAATGGCTTACTTGTTTTCGCATTCTGTTACACCTATTTGATAGTCAATGTCTCTGGTTTTGTTCTTTTTCTTTTCTTTTAAAAAATATTTTATTTATTTATTAGTGAGAATTATAGGAGGAGAGAGAGAAAGAACCAGACATTACACCAGTACATGTGCTGCTGGGGGTTGAACTCCGGACCTCATGCTTGAGAGTTCAGTGCTTTATCTATTGCGCCACCTCCTAGATCACTTGGTTTTGTTCTTTTTTCTTCATTTATTTCTTTTCTTTTTTTTATTGTTGTTGTAGTTATTATTATTATTATTGATGTTGTCATTGTTAGTTAGGACAGAGAGAAATGGAGAGAGGAGGGGAAGACAGAGAGGAGGAGAGAAAGATAATCACCTGCAGACTTGTTTCACTGTCTGTGAAGCGACTCCCCTGCAGGCGGGGAGCCGAGGGCTCGAACTGGGATCCTTACACTGGTGCTTGCGCTTTGCACCACATGTGCTTGACCCACTGCACTAGGGCCCAACTCCCCCTTTCTTTCTTTTCTTTCTTTGTTTTTGTTGGTGGTGGTCTTCAGGGTTATCACTGGGGCTCACTATGCATCCACTCTCCTGTTGGCCATTTTTTCCCTATTTTATTGAATAGAACAGAGAGAAATTGAGAAAGGATGGGGAGATAAAGAGGGAGAGACAATGATATATACCTGCAGACCTGCTTCACTGTTCTTGAAGCATCCTTCCTGCAAGTAAGGAGGCTAAGGGCCTGAACCTGAATCCTTACCCAGGTCCTTGTGCTTCATACTATGTGCGTTTAACCGGGTACGCCACTGTCTGGCCCCCTGGTTTTTTAAAATTTATTTATTTATAAAATAGAAACACTGACAAGACCATAGGTTAAGAGGGGTACAATTCCCACCACCAGAGCTCTGTATTTCATGCCCTCCAAGGATAGCTTCCCTATTTTTTAACGTCGTGGGAGTATGGACCCAGGGTCATTATGGGATGCAGAAGGTGGAAGGTCTGACTTCTGTAGTTGCTTCTGCACTGAAAATGAGTGTTGACAGGTCGATCCATACTCCCAGCCTGTCTCTCTTTCCCTAGTGGGGCAGGGCTCTGAGGAAGTGGAGCTCCAGGACACGTTGCTGGGGTCATCTGTCCAGGGAAGTGTGGTTGGCATCATGTTAGCATCTGAAACCTGGTGACTGAAAAAGAGTTAACATATAAAGATGTACAAATTGTTGATTAATCATGAATCTAAAGGCTGGAATATTGCAGATGAAGATTTGGGGTCTCCGTTTTGGAAATAGCTAGTAGGTCTATTTTAGGTATATATTCCAAAGGACCCATGACTTTACTAGTTTTTGTCTGAGCCTGACATCTGATATGCAGATGAACCCAGGTTATTGTATGGGGAGATGATGTCATGACTGGAAAAAGGGCTAGAAAGCTGGATCAGGGAAGAGAGTAGCTCCCCAAAATGGGAAAAGTGCATAAATATTGTTGACTGTAAACCCCATCGATTTGATCTAATCTGGGGCGCATATTCAGCATTGAAGCCTATGTAACCTCTACATCCCTGTATGTCCAAACTTATATTCTGTGGTGGAACATTCTAAGTTGCTCCAATTTCAGGACTCTTCTTCTTCAGGTGGTAGATGGAGTATGTTATCCAGTCCCCCTTTGGAGGATGGAATATTCTCTACCATGGATCCACATTGAGGGCAAAGTCCTATGGGGGCCCACAAAGGGGCCTATTGTATTGTTCCTGATGGAGATGACCAGTGATAATGGAGAAAGGGATCTATTCGAGGTCTATGTTCATTGTGTTTGTGTGGGAATCCCAGGACTCCCTGACTAGGGCCCCAGATGATGGGGTGGCCTGATAATGACTAAAGAGTCATCATTAAAGTATGCCAGTCTCTTGCCCTTATTCAGCTTTTGTGGTTCTTACAAGGTTAGCTTTGGAGTGATTGAAGGAAGTGTAATAGTAAGTAGGAGAGGAGGGTATCTAGGTCTAAGTAGAAACTATTTCATTAGGTACTTTAAGGTGTATTTTTACGTCTTTCTACTTGCTTGACATTCCATGCCTGATGTCTCTGGACACATTCCGAAGTGAAGCATGCCAAGGTGGTACTCATTGCGTTGAATGGGTTGGGGTCAGCAGATGCATTATCAGTTGCATGCTAGAAAGTAAGCCCTACCCTAGAGGTTCCAGGACTGGGGGAAATTTGGCCCCCTGATTTTGTTCTTTAAATTTTTGTTCTCTTAAACTTCCTCTTTCCTCCCTCTAGCTCATTCTGGCTTTTGGCTTTTCTTAATTATTTTCTCCTATAATTCACACATGTAAATGCCATCTTGGGTCAGGACTGTGATTTCCCCAGATGAGTTCTCTGGCGACCAGGGATAGCCTATATGACAAACAGCCTTTCTGGTATGATGCTTCCAAACACTGTCCATCCCCAGCTCAGTCTTGTCTGGTCAAACTCTCAGAGACAGCTGTACACAGTCATCTGCAGGTGACCTTCACTGTGGCAGGACTAGAGGTGGCAAGTATCCACTGTCCTAACACTCAATGCTCTCCATAAATGATGGAGATAGGGCCCTCACTGGTGTGTTTTCTGGAAGACAGTACACATGGTCTCAAGTCAGTCCAAATGATCTCAGGTAATTACTTATGTATGTATTAAATATTTCTACTTACCTTTTCCAAGTTAGGAAGGTATTTTTGCAGGATACATTAGTGTGCCTTTACATGTGCACAGTGCCAAGTAAACAATTATTGAGCAGGAATGACTTTTATCATGGTAGTTCTTACTATTTGCTTCTCAGCCAAACAAGTCTCTCTCTCCTACTACTCAGGACTTCCTGAGATAAACCTTCACCTGGTGCCCCCGCTTTTCTGGCTCTGTGTCATGTCGCTGATTACAATATCCTATTGTATCAATCTGAATTCTAAGTAGTAGCTCTTGAGAAAGGATACAGTCTTGCAAGTCATATGTTTTGTGTTTTGCAATCACCTGGTGTGTGAGTGGTAATACCTAGGTAATTTGAAGTGGAATAAAAGGTGTTTACACAACATGTAGTGTTGTTTTATCCAGGCTGGCTTCATGGGCGGGTAACAGAGACGACCAGAGACATAAGGCTGGGCTGAGAACGCAGTTTAATCTTTATTCACAAACGGGCAAATCACCACACCATGTGCTTTTCTCCATCATCCTCTCTCCACCGCTGCTGCTGGGACTCTGCCTGTCCTTAGCATAGGGGGTGGGGAGAAAGCTGGGAGCGAAACTAGCAAGGGGCAAACCAATTCTTCTCAGAGGTTGGGGGGGGGAGCAAGGGAACATACCAACAATGTAGGGTCAGCAAAGTATCAGAGAGTTCACCTAGACAGTGCCTGCTTTGCCATGCAGAACACCCAGATACAAGCCTGAAGGAAACTTTGAAGCTGTGCTCTTATTAATATTCTCTCCATCTCTCTCTCCTCTCCTCTCCTCTCCTCTCCTCTCCTCTCCTCTCCTCTCCTCTCCTCTCCTCTCCTCTCCTGTCTCTCTCTCTTGCTCTCTCCCTGAAAAATTGCCCCATAACAGTGAAGCCCCAGTGATGACTATATATATATATATATATATATATATATATATATATATATGAAATATATTATTCAAGTTCCTTTGTATTGTAAGATATGAGGTAAAAAGCACACTCCAAACTAGTGCTTTTAAAAATTGACTTGCTTTGTGCCTGCAAATGGATGATGAGTAAGGATAAAGGCAGAGCCTGATATAAGTGTCCTGTATTAGCTCTGTCACCTTGGCCAGTGACCTCACCTATCAGTGAGTCCCAGATCCCCTATCTGTTCAAGGGCATCAATAGCAAGCCCCCATGCTGGTGCTAGAGAATTAAGTAAGAAGGGAGCGGATGGTGGTGCACCTGGTTAAGCACACAGTACTATGTGCAGGGACCCAGGTTTGAGCCCCTCCTCCCCATCTTCAGGGAAGATGCTTCAGGAGCAGTGAAGCAGGTCTGCAGGTGTTTATCATCTCTCTATCTGTCTGTCTCTCTTCTCCTCCTCTGTTAAATTATCCCTGTCCTGTCCATTAAAATGGTGGGGGGGGGAGAGAGAGAAAATGGCTACAAGGGGTGGGGGTAGATAACATAATGGTTTTGGAAATAAACTCTAATGTCTTAGGCTCCAAAATCCCAGGTTCAGTCCCTCAAACCACCATGAGTCAGAGCTGATCAGTACTCTCGTTAAAAAAAAAACAAAATAGAAAAGAAAAAATGGCTGGCTGCCAGGAGCAGTGGACTTGCAGTGCTGGCACTGAGCCCCAGTTAACCCTGGAGGTGAGGGTGGAGGGGGCTGGTATCGAATGAGGTATCCTATAAAATTTTCCCCAGCATAATATTGGGTCCAGAATAACCCACAGAATACCAGCCCCCACTTCTTCTGAAGTGTAGGGAAGTAGAGAAGATGTACTCCAGCAGCTATTATTTGCTATAGCTCCGCTGTCACTCAACAAAGGATGCTTCCACATTTTTGTTAAGTATTTTATGTTATTTGCTTGCAGTGGATTATGTCCACCTTTAACAATGAGGATTGTACAGTGAGTTGTAATAGCTGCAACATATTTCATGCACTAGTAGTCAAAAGAAGCAGCACACAGAAGCATACAGTAAGTCCTCACTTGACCTCATTGATAAGATTTTGGAAAATGCTACTTTAATGAGGGAAATGGCATTGAACAAAACATTGTTGAAGGACAGCAAAGCAGTGGAGGGGAGATACGCTGTTATTTGCAGTCATCTTGAGGCATGGATAATGAATTATTCTCTTATCTTTTTGTACTTCTTAGTATTTAAAATAAAAAAATATTTGCATTGGGATATGGAATATGTTCTGGTGGTGGAAATTGTGTTGAATTGTACCCTTCTTATCCTGTGGTCTTGTCAATGTTTCCATTTCATAAATAAAATTTTTTTTAAAAAATCACTTTTTAATAGGCTGTCAAAATAGCTCACTTGCACACTGCACTGTCACACATGCTACCTAGGTTCAAGCCCTGCCCCCACCACACCAGAGGAAATTTCAGTGTTAGGTGTTATCTCTATATCTCTATCTCTCTCTATTTCTATTTCTTTCTCTTTATCAGAAAAAAGTTAGCCTGGATCAGTGAGGCACCAATGAATAAAAAAAAGAAATTCTCACAATAGACCTACTTGCCAATTATACTGTAAATGTGGCTATGTATTTGCTTTGTCTTTTGGTGGAGAGTTATTTTGTTTTGTTTTTGTCTGCATTCTCCTTCTGTGCTTTTAAACCAGAGAAGTGTTTCATAATGAAAGCAGTGTGTTCAAAGCTACACAGTTTTAAGAGATCTTTCATTTACTATATAGTTAACTCATTGGGCAGAGCAATATTTAGGCAATTCTGGAGAAGTAGCTTTTTTCTCCCCCCCAAGACATGAGGGAGCACAAGGGTAGGAAGGGGGAGTTTCAATTGTAATGATTTTCCTCTGTGTCATCTAGCAGTTTTCCAGGGCTTTTTCATTATGGCAGCACTGGGCCATTTGAGGTACCTGCTTTCTAATCAGCCCTGGCCGCCTTCCAGTCAGTCTCAGCGGAAACTCACAAGGCACAGGGTTTAATTGGGGCCACCCACCATGGAAGCGCTTCCCCCCTTTGTCCAGAGAGATGGAAGCTCTTAATGCAATGCACATAAAAACGTCCAGCACTGCTGGGCAGGCACAGGCAGGCTCTGATGTCCCCAGGCTGTTATTAAGTTCCAGTTCAATGTGAACTTTTCAGAGAGACTCCTGTCGCACCAGCCAGACCCTAGAACTCCACAGAAAGAGAGCACTGGAAAGTATTGGTTTGCAGTCTGGATACAACTCCTGGTATTTGAAACCTCTCCACATAGATCCTAGACTTCTTTAAAAATACAAACCAAGGGGGTGAGGTGGTAGCACATCCAGCTGAGCACACAGTTACCATGTGCCAGGACCCAGGTTTGAGCCCCTAAGCCCTACTTACAAGGCAGAAAGCTTCATAAGTGGTGAAGCAAGTGTGTCAGGTGTCTCCCCTTTTCTCTCCCTCTTTGCCCTCAACTTTTCTGTATTGTTAAATAAAAGCCAATAAAAGGAAAAAAGAAAAATGCTGCTTTGAGCAGTGAACTTACCATGTAGCACCAAGCCCCAGAAATAGCCTTGGTTGCAATTATTTAAAAAAAAAAAAACAAAAAAACCCTGAAAACTAGTCCATCCATCCCCCTCCACCCACCCACCCAAATTCCATCACCTCCTTTTCTATTATCCCTCTGGTACCTTGGATTTCTTAAGTCAGTTCCTTGCAAAACATCCATTTAGTTCTAATAATAAATTTTAAATGGTCCGCCCCTTGAAATGGTTCCTTGTAGTAGTGTGGACACATCTGTCTCAAGTCTGTGATGGGTCAAGTGACAACACCACTTCTGGAAGTAAATTGCCTGTGGATTGGGGTGCGGACTGTACACCTAGCTCCCAGCAAGGCAGTGCTTGCCTAACAGGCTAGATGGAGCCTCTGTAAGGCCAGGTAATGGCAGTGATACAGATCAGTCAAGGGAGCTGTGACTTCTTTGTGTGCTTCAAATTGGAAATGTTTCCTTTGGATAGGACTCTGGCCTCTGCCAACCTCCTCATGGCTGTGCTCCCTAGGTAGCACAGCCAGCACCCCAGAAATGAAGGGGATGCTTGCTCTGCCTGCCTCCATGACAGCAGTCAAATGGAAAGAGGGGCAAGCATGATAATAAACTTTAGGGGAGCAAAGGTTCACCAGAGTCCAGATTTGCATCTGGTAAAATGTGCCCCACTGCCTGGCGCCTTGTATCAGTTTCTATCTGAAAAAAATCATCCTGGAGCAGTAAACCCTGGATGATGACCAAGAAACAAACACATTCAGGGGACTAGAGAGGCAGTGTGTTTTGAGACTGGTGTCTTCATGCAGAGACAAGCAGTGATTACTTTCAAGATTGCTGTGTCTTAAAGATAGTAGGGAAGTAGTAATCTGTTTCTGTGCTTTGTGTGCTCTAGAACAATATCATTCCAAGCATTTTGAATTTAACAATGCCTATATCTAGTTATTTGCAAAACAGCTCTGAGAGGAACACAAACCAAGCCACATAGTGGTTGGATCTTTTTCCAGGAATATCACCAGAGAGGGCCGTTCTAGCCGGAATGAATTTGAAGGATCAGAAATTCTTAGGCTACAGTTTTTTTAAATAAAGGTGTGTGTGTGTGTGTGTGTGTGTTTGTGTGTGTTGTTTCTTCTTAACCTCTTGGTGCTATTTCATACCATGATAGGGATGCAGTCATTTTCCACAATCCCAATGTTATTTGCCTAATCTGCTTTCACCTCTCTCCATGGAGCTCTCCTGGTTGCTCCTATGTGGTGCCAAAACTTGAACCCAGGGTCTTTTGCTCAGTAAGGTGTCTGCCAAGTAAGCTGTCTCCCAACCTCTGGGAATTTCCAAAGTGGGTTTAATGACCAGTTGACACTGTTCCCTTGCTCCTTCACCTGTGATAGCTTAATATTCTGGGCATGTAGCAGCATAATGGAGAGCAGTTTTGGAATATATATATATATATATATATCAGACATATACATATGTCTGATAAATAGCTTTTAAAAAGAGTGTGTGTTCAGAGCTTGGGACAGAACTTCTTTTCTGGAAAAACAGATCTGGAAATCATCAGCAAGTCAGGTGGTATTTGAATGCACAGGAACAGAAAAGATAATGGATGAGAAAAGATAACGGATCAGAAGGGAATCTGAGAGCATTCATAATTAAGGACATATAAGAAGTAAAGAAAGTGATAACTATAGGAGAATAAAAATTTAACTCCTGGAAATACGAATTGAGCCAAAGACTGATTTCATGAAAGGGGTTCTGACTTGTGGATAGAAGGTGCCTTTGGAGAAAAAGCAAAACCAAAAAACAAACAAACAAAAACCTTTATGTGCACAAAGAAAGAAGTCTCTCTTAGAGGTATCTACTTCTCTGGTCTGGGGAAGATCAAATCTCCTTATCTTTTTCCTTGGAGAAGGTGGGACTTAAACCTGCATACCTTTATTTTACCTTATCTTTCTTTGGTGACTTCCAGAACTGGCTTCCTCTTACTTCCCCCCAACCTTTGTTTTAGCCAAGAATGTTTAAACCATGACTTAAAACCATGTGGGTGAGTTGCTCAGCTTTGCAGGGTATCTCCCATGTGTATCAGAGAGATTAATCAAACAACCTTCTCCAAGTTTGTTATTTAAGTCCTTTTTTAAACTTTATTTATTTTATTTGATAGGACAGAGAAAATTTTAGGCAGGAGGGGGATAGAATAGGAGAGGCATAGAAACACCTGCAGCATAGATTTCCCACTTGTAAAGTTTTCCCTCTTCAGGTGGGGACCAGGGACTTGAACCTGGGTCACTGTGATGTATGCACTTAACCGGGTGTGCCACTGCTCTGCCAGTTAGAGCCATTTTCCATTTGTGATTAATAGTGGTTTATAAGATTACAGAGTATAATTTCACACTGCACTCACCACCAGATTTCTGTGTTCTCAATCCCCCAGTGATAGCCACCATGGTTTTCCAAGTCATAGTGACAGTTTACTTGTTTTGTTTGTTTGGTTTTTGCAAATTCGTATGTTTTGGTTACCTAGATTCCACATACAATTGAAACTGTTTGCTCAGTAGTTGTCTTTCACCTCCTTGCTTGCCGGGCTAGCTTCGCGGGCAGGAGAGAGAAGACCAGGGACTCATGGCTGAGCTGGGAACGCAGTTCAATCTTTATTGAGTGGGAATGAAGTTCGATCTTTCTCTAATCACAATCCTGTCCTTATATATCTCCTGAGGCGGAAGTGTCAGGTTGGAAGAGGATTTACATAGGATAAGGGGTAGGGAGAAGGAAAAAGTGTGCAAACCATTGGGGATTAAACCAATGCGAACAAAACAATTATTATGTAAATAGACCACAAGCAATGCAGCAGAAGGGGTCTTAGAAGCAGAATTTAGAAGCAGACCAACACTTGCTTATTTTACTAAGCATAATCACCTCCAGTCGCATCCGTTTTGTCCTAAAGGATATAAAATCATCTCTTTTGACTGCAGAGTAGTATTCCATGGAATAAATATCCTATAACTTCTTTATATAGTTATCTGTAATTGGGCATTTTGGCTGCTTCAACTATTTGGTTATTGTAAATAAAGCATCTATGAACTTAAGGGTACATATGTCCCTTCAAGTCAGTGTTTGCATTTATCCTATGCATAAATGCCTAAGAGCGGTATTGCTGGATCATAAATTAATTCCATTTTTATTTGTTTAAGGACTTTCCATACAGTCTTCTAGAGAGGCTTCACCAGTTTGCATTCCCACCAACAGTGCAGCAGTGTGCTTTTTTCTCTATAACCTCATCAACGTCTACTATGTCCTGTTATGTCCTCACAGGTGTGAGATGGTATTTCAGTGTAGTTTCAATTTGCATTGCTCTAATGAGAACTGAAGTGGATTATTTTATCATATGTCTGTGAGTCATGCATTTCTCATCTTTAGAAAACTGTCTATTCAGTTCTTCAGACCTAATTTTTATTGTTTTTTCCCCTTTGTTTAGTTTAGCTGTACACACACACACACACACACACACACACACTTGATAAATTTCTTGTTGGATATGTGATGAGCAAATATCTTCTCCCATGCTTGTTTACTTGTTCAGCATCTCAAGAACTCAAAAGTGTCAGGATGATTACTTTTGTGTCCCAACACAGGTAAATATTAAACAAGAAAGAAAGAAACATGACAAAGTGATGGCCTGGAATCTAGGGAGGGAAGAGTGTTTGGAAAAGCTGGCAGTGGTCATTAGTTTTAAATCCTGCAATTACTTAAAGATAGACACTGCCAATGCTTCTATTATTATAATATTTTAATGTTTCCGATGAAGGGGACAGGGGTCTACATCTTTATATTTCTCTGTGTTTTAAATTAATTATTGTATAGAAATCAAGAGGGAAAAGGGGAGATAGAGAGGGAAAGAGAAATAGAGACACCTGCAGCAGTGCTGAACCACTTGTGAAGCTTTCCCTCTGCAGATGAGGACTCAGGGCTTGGTCCATGTGCATGATGATGTGGCCTCAACCAGATGCTCCACTGCCTGTCCCCAAACCTACTGTTTTTATTACCAGAGCACTATTTATTTTTTTAACTTATTATGATTTAATAATGTTTAACAAAATTGTAAGATAACAGGAGTACAATTCCACAGTTCCCACCACCAGAGTCCCATGTCCCATGCCCACCTTTGGAAGCTTCCTATTCTTTTTAAAATTTTTTATTTCCTTTTTGTTTTTATTTGCCCTTGTTGTTTTTATTGTTGTTGTAGTTATTATTGCTGTTGATGTTGTTGATGCTGTATAGGACAGAAAAGAATGGAGAGAGGAGGGAAAGACAGAGTGGGGAGAGAAAGATAGATACCTGCAGACCTGCTTCACCACCTGTGAAGTGACTCCCCTGCAGGTGGGGAGCCGGGGGCTCGAACCTGGATCCTTATGCCGTTCCTTGCGCTTTGCGCCATGTGCGCTTAAACCACTGCACTATTGCCTGACTCCCAGAAGCTACCTATTCTTTATATCTCTCTGGGGGTATGGACCAAAATTTCCCATGGGGTGCAAAAAGTGGAAGGTCTGTATTCTGTAATTGCTTTTCCACTGAACATGTTGGCAGGTCAGTCCATACCCCCAGCCTGTTTCTATCTTTTCCTAGTAGGGCAGGGCTCTGGAGAGGTGAGGTTCCAGGACACATTGGGGAGGTTGTCTGCCCAGGGAAGTCAGGATAGCATCATAGTAGCTTTTGCAACTTGGTGGCTGAAAGACGGTAAGAGATAAAGTAAATTGTTCATTAAAAATGATCCCAAAGTTAGGAATAGAGCAAATAGAATACTAAGGGTCTTCATGTGGTAAGAATCTAGGAAATATATTTTAGGTATATTCCATGTAGACCATGATTTTAATTATTGAGCCTGATGGCTAACATGCAAGTGGACTAAAAGTATTGGCTGGGAAGATGGTGTCAGAGTTGAGAAAAGGATTAGAAGGATCAGAAACAGGGAAGAGTATAGCTCCAAAATATGAGAAAAGCACATAAATACCATTAACTGTTAACCCCATTGATCTGACCTAGGGCCCATGTCTATTCATATTTAGCACGGGAACCTGTGTATCCTCTGAGTCCCTGTCAGTCTAAGCTCGCAGTCCATAGTCACAGTTAAAAGCATTCTAGGTTGCGTACATTTCAGGACCAGTCTTCCTTGAGTGGCAAAGTATGTTGACCCAGCCTCCCTTTGGAGAGTGGTGCAGGCCCTATCATTGCTGCTCTACAGTGAGGGCAAGTCGATCCATATCTCTAGCCTGTTTCTATCTTTCCCTAGTGGGGTAGGACTCTGGAGAGATGGGGTTCCAGGACACATTAGTGAGATCATCCAGGGAAGTCAGCTTGGCATTGTGGTAGCATCTGCAATTTAGTGGATGAAAAAGCATTAAGATATAAAGCAGAACAAATTGTTTAATAATCAGGAACCTAAAGGTAAGACCTGAGCAGGTGAGATTTGGGGTCCCCATTGTGGAAAAAGCTAGTAGGTCTATTTTAGGTACATTCCAAGGGGCCCATGTCTTTACCAATGCTTGCCTGAGTCTGACAGCTAACATGCAGGTGTGGGCTAAAGGTATTGTCTGGGGAGATGGTGTCAGAGTTGGAAATAGAACTGGAAAGCTAGGTCAGGGCAGAAAGTAAGTAAGGAGCTCTCAAATATGGGGAAAGTATATAAATACCATTAACTGTAAATCCATCGATCTGATCTAGGACCCATGTCCATTCATATTCAGCACAGGAGCCTATAACCTCTGCATCCCTATTGGTCTGAACTCATATTCCATGGTCATAGCTAAAAAACATTTTAGGCTGCATTCATTTTTAGAACCAGTCTTCCTTGAGTGGCAGAATATTTTGACCCAGCTTCCCTTCAGAGAGTGAGGCAGTCCCTACCATTGTTATTCCACATTGAGGGCAAGGTCCTATAGAACGGAGATGAGCAGCAGTAGTGGAAAGAGGCATCTGTTAGAGATCTAGGCCTATCGTATCTATGTGGGAATCCCAGGATTCCCCAACTAGAGCCCCAGATGATGGGGTGGCTTAGTAGTGACCAAAAGAGCCATCATTAAAGTATGCTGGTCTCTTGCCTTCATCCAGCTTTTGTAGTCCTTTCTTTGTCTGACAAGGTTAGCCATAGAGTGATTGAGAAAAATGGAATAGGAAGTATGTGAGGAGGGTATCTATGTCTAAGTAGAAACTATTTGATTAAGTATTTTATGGTGTCATTTTTAGCTCCTTCTACTTGCTTGCTGCACTTATTAAGTCACTGCAAACTGTTGTGCACTTTTACTTTAAGGTATTTATTTTCCCCTAACTTATCGATACATGTGCTCTCTCTCACTGGGCTGTAGAATATATCTAGGTTTGGTTAGGAAATGTGCTACCTGAAATGGAATTAAGGAGTCCTATGAGCTAGCAAAGGTCTCACCAGAGTAATGGAGCTGAATGGTTAACATCCCACGCCTGGTGTCTCTGGACACTGTCCGAAGTGAAATATGTTGAGGTGGTACTGGTTGCATTGATTTGTCTGAGATCATCAGATGCAATATTAAGTGGTATGGATCAAGAGAAGCATGAAGGAAAATGAGTCATGCCCCAGAGGTTCCAGGTGAAATAGGGGTTTTATAGAGAATGGGGAAGGTTCCTGTTGTCTTAGAGTTTAAGAAGGCAATAGTTAGTTACTGTTATAATCAAGTTATTTGGGAATTTGGTTTACCTTGAAAATCCCATGGTTAGGATTTACTGCACCATATATTTTGGATAAATACAGAGAAATTGGAGAGAAGGGAGAAAATGAGACAGAAAGAGACAGATACCTGTAGCACCGTTTCACTACTTGTGAAGCTTAACCACTTCAGATTGGAACCAGGAGCTTGAACCTAGGGCTTTGTGAACTGTAGTGTGTGAGCTCACCCAGGCACACCACCAACTGGCCCCATTCGGTAGCTTTATTTGGTTATATCAGGAATGCCCAGGCGTTGGTTCAAAGACAAATGTCTAAACCTCATCCCAGGCACACTTAATTGGAATATTCTTAGGGATGGAAGTTGAATATAGGTCTAACAATTCCCTGGATGATTTTGCTTAGTTGTAGTGGGTCCCAGCCCTAGTGATTCCCAGCTCAGGGATGACTGACTGGCTATTGTTTGAGATGGAGATTAGGTCAGGAAGCTAAGCCTACAAGTGATGAGGTCATAGTAATAGAAAGTGAAGAGAGGATTTAGGTAGACAAAAGTTATCTCCCTTTTTTAGGCGGCTTGATATTTTCGAGAGCTTTTGGCAAAGTGTATATTCTACTCTTCCAAGGTACAGAGTTCAGAACCTGGCCTTGAGTTTGTGGAAATAAGTGGTCTGGTTCTAGTACTGACTCTTCAGCCTTGGGCAAACTAACTACTCTCTTAATAGTAGGGCTTGGGAAAGGGCTAAAAACACCTCAGGGAAACCATGGGGGCGTGTGTGTGTGTGTGTGTGTGTGTGTGTGTGTGTGTGTGTGTGTGTGTGTGTGTGTGTGTGTGTGTGTGTGTATGTGTGTGTGTCCTGAACCAGATTAATGGAAGGAAACTGAGAAAGGACAGATTCTCATCAGACAAGTACAGCTTGCAAAGGGAAGAAATTGATGTTCAAGTCTAAGTAAGAAAGTGTGATGAAAGACAATTTCATGTGAACAGGGAGAATAGTTGATTCCTAAACTGCATTTAGTGACAATCTGTTTACAAAGTAAGTTGTTTAACTAAAAGGTTCTCCCTTCTATTGAAGTCAAATGTGGGCTCCCTGCCTGGTGTCACAGAAAGCCAAACATTGTCACACCAGCTTTTGCATGAAAAGTAAAGACTCACTTGTTGCAAGAACAATGCTCCAATCAATCTTCCTGTTCCCTTCTTCCCTCAGGGGATATTTATACAGGTAGGAGTGGGTGGGTTGGGAAACCAGAAGGTGGGTTCTGAGGCAAATAGGGGAGGGACTTAAGGCTATCAGTTTGTCTGGTTTTCTAAACTATAGCCTCTGGGATTTCTTTCTGATGGATTTTCCATTAATCCCCTCCTAAAATAAAGTTTATAAGAGGTCTTAATTGTTCTGAAGGACTGAGGCAAGCAGGAACAAGGTTATGTTTGGGGGGGAGGGTACTCTGTTAGTTATCCTCTTGCTTTCCAAATTCAGTTTTTGCATATTAATGGTTGCTTGTAAAACACTTCCTGGAAGCATTACTGAGTGTTTATTTGAATGCCTGCCCCCATTCATCATCATTAGGTCATCTGACTTTCTAGAGCCTTGTCAGGCAATCCTGTCTTTTGGGGTCATGGTGTATTGGAGGGAATTTATGGGCCAGTTTGTTTTCCCTCATGTTTCAAAATTCATCACCACCCATAATCCCAAAAAGAATTGAGAAGAGAGCATGATTTTGAGGAATTTTAAACTTTATTCAGGAAAATTGAGAACATGCACATATTAGGGAGAGAGAGAGAGAAAGAAAGAGAGAGAGAGACAGAGACCCCTCTACTCATATGATGACCAGGGCTCACCTAGGCAGAGAAGCCATACCCACAGGTCTAGTTTATAACACCTAAGCCCTGCCTTCACCTTTCCAAGCCACGCCTGTCATTACTCCCATTTCCTGTGCAGCAATTTCCTTACCCCCAGACACACAGCCTAGGGAACTTGTGTTCTAACATGGTGCAGCAGTGTCTGTCCCCCCTCCCATACTTCCTGACATTTCTGACCTCAACAATGGTTTGACACTATCACTAGACTAAAAAGGACAAATAAAAAGTTGAGCCAGGGAGATATAATAATTATTTCAAAGACTTTCATGTCTGAGCCTCCAAGACCTAAACTCAAGATGAATCCCTGGTACTAGCATAAACCAGAAAAGTACTCTAGTAAAAAACAAACAAATAAAATATACACACACACACACCTGCTGCTGCATGTCATTTGACTGAATTTCACTATTTTGTGTGGCGGACACCATATTTTTCTATGTTTCTGTAAAGAAGGTAGAAATAGCCTGGGTCTACTATGCTGACATTTTTCACCTTTTCACACCACCTGTTTTTTGTTTTTTTAGGGCTATATTGTTCACTGTTTCCCTATTTCAGGCATGCAGGTCTTTTGCATAACTACCATACTGTCTCACTGGGCTTCTATTTCTTAAACATTGGCCATAAGGCAGTCTTTCCCTCTTAGGGCTTTAAGGAGGTAAATCCTTTCTCTTTTTCTCTCACCACTATGCTGAAACAAGTTCAAGCTTGTTTTCTGTTTTACCCTACTCTAGTTTTGGATGTGTGGATTTGTATGTACATCTTAAATTTGGGCAAAAAGTTATTTTCTACAGGCAACCGTGAGGGTCCAGCCTTAAGTCACTAGAGTTGGGTAATATCCCTCTTTCCTTTGCATGGAAAGAAAAGGAGAAATTAAAGGGTCAGTAAAAGCATAGAAATTCAGCTGTGGTGGGAGAAGAGCTGAATATTTCCTACTTTCTCTGGGAGAGGAGTTTGTATTTTAGTGGATTAGAGACCAAGGAAAAGTAAACAAATAACAAGGATTGTCATGCTTTTCTTGTTCTGGCCAAAAGGAGATACATGTTTTATGGCATAATATTTTGTTTTAAAAAGAGAGAGGTTAAATCTATGTTGGTGTGAAGAGTAGAGAAACTCATGTCTGGATTTGTATTGTGGTTTTAAAAGAGGGAGGGGGATTTAAGAGTAAATTGTGTCATTTCTCAAGATTTCCCACCATTAGCTCCATTCCTTTTCCCAGTCTCCCTTCCTCTCTTCCTTCTTACAAATATCAATATTTACTGCATGCCAGATGTGTGCCTGCCTTTGGACTAGGCTAAAACACAACTGGAATCCTTTCTCTCCCACTGATTTATGTAATGGACTGAAAGGGGTTTTTTTTTGTTATCTTTATTTATTTGGTAGAGATAGTAAAAAATTGAGAGGAGGGGGGATAGAAAGGGAGAAAGACACCTGCAGCACTGTTTCAACACTCATGAAGCCTTTCCCCTGCAGGTGGGGACCAGGGGCTCGAACCTGGCTTCTTGCTCATTGTAATGTGTTTAACTAGGTGCACCACTCCCAGCCCCTGGACTGAAAGTTTTTAGCTCCATCCCCAAATTCATATGCTGAAACTTAACCCCAAAGTGATGATATTTGAATGTGAGGATTTGGGGAGTTCATTAGGTTATGCGGACAAAGTCTTCATGTGTAGGATTAGTGCCTTATAAAAGAGATGTCAGAACTCTTTGTTATGGATAATTCATGACTCCCCTTGGACCTTCTAGGTCCCTTAGGAACCAAACACAAGAGTGGTTAGTGAGTATAGGAACCATTAGAATGTTAAGAAAATTTATTTGGATGAGAATTAAGGGTAAGAAAGTTTAGGAAATACTACACTTTCCAAAGGGTGTAGGGGAGCAGGGGAGTTAAGGAAAGGAAGAAAAAAAAAAAGGGGGGGGGGAAGAGGTGAAGCAGTTTAGTATTGTATGGATTTTTTTTTTTTTTGATTTTTAGTCCCACTGCCTTGTCCTCTCTCTTATACAGGGTTGTCAGAAAAGTCATGCCATATTTTTCCATGTTGTCCTATGAAATGTGTCGCGACTTTTCCAGCAACTTGATAATTGGTCAGATTGTATTTAAGCTCCTGGTTCACTCCTTAGTAATTGGCTTACCTGGTACTGGTAAAGCTGGATCCTTGTGGCTGGGCTGGTTTTCAGGGGGTCTTGGCTGCAGGTGAGTACCAATCTGCATGCCTTTTTCTGAGCAAATGTGTGCCACTCCCCATACCTAGGGTGCATGTTTCCTTTCATTGTATTTCTATCACCATGACCCTTCTGCCATGTGAGAACATGGAAAAAAGATGTAAGCCAGGGAGCAGGTTCACACCAGACATTGGATCTGGCTGTGCCTTATTCTGGGACTTTCCAGCTTGCAGAACTCTGAGAAATAAATGTGTGTTATGTACAAGCCAGCCAACATGTAGCATTGTTACAGCAGCCAAAAAAAAAAATGGAGGGAGATTACTGTGAGCTTTAAATATTCATTATAGTGTCTTAGACAATATTTTAAAAGATTTGTTTTTATGACAATAGGAAACAGTGAGTACTACTCAGTTCTGGCATATGGCAGTACAGGTATTGAACCTGGAACCATCTCCCCCAGTCTTAGTTTTACATTCTGAAAATCAGTAAAGATGTACATTGCCATGTAATTCAGGAGCATGTGCAGTTTTGCAATTCACAACTGAAAAGATAGGATCATGTGCTCATGACTCTCTGTCACCATCTAGAGGCAATTTATACATATTGCAGGGCTAGTCCCTGGACCATGGAATGTATAAAACTATCCCATTCCAAGTTATGGCTTTGCAGTGATTACCTATCAACCCTACAGAAGCAACTAGATTCGATCATCTTCAAATGGATGGAATTTGAAGTATTTATCTCCCTATCTAAAACATGTGAGAAAAGGGTCTTGATTTCTGTAAAATCATAGAGGGCTGGGATCTACATGGAGTGCTGATAACACTTTAGGGCTAGAGGACTGCAGAGTCATTGGTGGAAATCCCACAAGTTCAAGAGTTGGTCTCCAGCTGACTTCATGGGTGGACACTCAAGGAATATTTGTCCAGTGAGCTGAAAGTCTATGAGACACCATTAGATAGAAAGTCCATGCTGTTAGACTGGGATTCAGACAGTTCACATAGTGGCAAATTTGCTCTGTAGATACCCTCTGGCAATGTCATATTTTGTTACCATTTTGAGCACCTACTGGGCAAGATCAGAGAGGTTGCTAAACCTCCTACAGTGCACTGGGCAGCCCCCATGTTGAAGAATCACCCAGTCGTAGATGCCATAATGCAAAGGCCGAGTAACACCAAGGTCTAGCATAGATTGTAGCTAAGAGTTGTTCTGAGATCGTTCCTGACCTTGATGAGTTAGTAACTAAGGTTCTGGTCTCAACAGGGAGACATTAACGAAGTATGGAGGACTTTGTGGCTGGAGAAATATCTTGTCTGAAGTTCCTAGTTTTATCCCTAGTATCTCAAGTATCAGAGTGGTGCTCTGACTTCTCTCTCTCTGACTGCCTCTGACATGAAATTCTCCCTTTTATGTAATAAACTAGATCTTAAAATATATATGGAGGACTTCATGCAGATGTATGTTAATGGAGAGCTTTAAGTGACGGGATATGCTTCTTTACAGCAAGTGTAGGTCAGTCACCCTTCCAGTTTCCTTTAGTGTTTGTGTTTACTGGATAATGAGTCACAGTACAATAATCTTTTTATTTATGTATTTTTTTGCCAAAGCACTGCTCAGCTCTGGTTTGTGTTGGTGCAGGGGATTAAACCTGCCTGTGACCTCAGAGTCTCAGGCATGAAAACTTGTTTGTATAACCATTAAGCTATCTCCCCTGCCCCTGAACCAAAATTTCTATGGTGCAGGACTTCAAAAGGGACATTTTAAGCCAGGATCACTGGTGATTTTGCTGCACACTGAAATTTTACATAGAAGATATATATATATGCTCTTACCTTTAAAACCCACTTATAAAGTGCTCAGAAAAGTAGGCTGGATTAAACCTTGGGCTAACTAGCCTTTTGATATATTTATTCCTATTTTTCAGATTGTAAAATGACCACAAGAGCTGAAACATTAGAGGGGAAACCCAAGTGCTTTGTTTAACTTAGGTTTTCTTACTATGAAATCAGTCATTCCCATAGGCAAAAGTTGTACCATTGTTTTGCTTTCATGTTGTAACCAACAAAAGAGACTATGCATGCTGACCTGTTATTTATTCTAAACTGTGGCATGAACAGTATCTTAACCACCTTGGTCTTTGTATAACCAGAACAAGGTATCTGGTCACATTTCACTGCCATCACTCTGGACCTGCTCACCTCCATTCTAATAATAGCTCCCTAACTTGTCCCTCTCCAGGTATGCCTCAGCACATCCAAACCAACCCACACAAGACTTAAGTGTGACCAAGGGGTGGGGAACCAACCATTTTCCTGCCAAGGGCCATTTGGACATTTATAACATCATTCATGGTCCATACAAAATTACCAACTTAAAATTTAGCACTTAATGTTGCTATGAAAAAAATTCCTAGATTTATTGAATTTCGAGTCCCACATGCAGTTGCCTTGGCAAGACCAGACCAAATGACTTCAGAAGACTCACATGGCTCTTGGGTTAAATATTCCCCACCCACTCTTACTTTAAAATGTTGTTGAAGGGTGGGGGAGATAGCATAACGGTTATGCAAAGAGATTCTAATGCCTGGTGCTCCAAAGTTCCGGATTCAATTCTCCCACACCATCAGAAGCCAGAACTGAGTGCTCTAGTTTTTTTTTTTTTCTTTTAAAAAAAAGGTTGCTACTTATACATACACTTTCTCTCTTTTTAAAAATATTTAATTTTTTTTTATTATTGGTAGAGACAGAGTGAAATTGAGAGGTGAAGGGGAGAGACAGACACCTACAGCTCTACTTCACTACTCATGAAGTTTTCCCTCTGCAGGTGGCTTGAATCCAGAGACTTGAACCCTGGTCCTTGCACACTGTAATGTGTGCCACCACCTGGCCCCAAACACATACACTTTCCCTAATACCTTAAATATATCAATTTGGTACAGGCTTCTTAGCTTTCAAGATCCTGGTCTGGTTTCTGTTGTTTCTAACTCTTTGATCTGTAACTTGTGAGACCACATCCCTCTCTCCTCCCAATGATTTAGATCACACACACACACACACACACACACACACACACACACACACAGAGTTTGTGTGTGTATAGAGAAAGAGATATTAGTCTTTTCCATCTTATTTGAAATGCCAGGTCCTAAGAGAAATCTTACTAAGCATACAGTCTTACCACCCCCCCCAACAAAATTAGATTCTGTTTCTATTTTTTCATTTGTGTATTTATTTATTATTTTAAATCAGAACACTACTAAGCTCTGGCTATCGCTGAGGTGAGGAATGAAAACTTGGGACCATTTGCATGGAAGTCCCTTGAGCTATCACTGTGTTATCTCTCTAGTTTTCCTAATTTAAAAGCCTAATCACTTGAGTACTATAGCACCACTGAGCACCTTTCTTTCCCATTGGCTTGGGAGATTATATTTTGTTCACCACTGTAGCGGGGCTAGTAAACGTATAAAGAGTAAATAAACATGCACAAAACAGACAAGAGAGTGCCCATTTGGTTATGATCCATTTTCGTAGTTATCAGGAGGGAGAGAAAGATCTGGAAGATGCGCTACCTCTGCAGGCCCATGCTATGCTCCCCAAGCTCGATGTGCTTCCTGCAGGCTGGTCTGGGCAGGCAGGTCAAAAGGTTAATCTGGGTAGTGAGGCTACAGTCTGCTCAGCTGAATCCAGTTTCTTAAGGAGTTAACAATTCCCACCTGGAAAGGAGAGCGCCCTAGGTAAAGGAGAGAAAGCAGGAGCAATAGCCTCGAGGTTTGGCAGACTTGCCAGGTGACTTGTAGAAGAGAATTTCAGCACAGGTAGCGAAAGGCCGTCCGCTCACTTACCTGGGTTTCCCCGCTTTTCAAAATTCATCCCTCCCAGCACTTCAATGACGTTTACCAAGCCTGACCCAGGGCGCTCCCCTCCCTTTCTCCGCGCGGGGTCCCTCCCACCCCGCCGTCCTCACCCAGTCTCCCCTCCCCCAGCCCCCTCCTTCCCAGCCCGAGCGTGCTATCCCACGCCCTTGCACCAGCCCGGGGGCTCGGCCGGGCCCGGGAGCCGCTGGTCGCCAATCACCATGCGGTGAAGAGGCGGCGCTCACTTCCAGTGCGCTGGGGAGCCAGCTGGCGCCGCTTTCCCCGGGAGCCCCAGGCGGGCGCACAGACTGGCGTGCCGACCAGCGGGAGGGCACCCGCAGCCCCCTGGCAGCCACCTCTCCCAGGCCTGGGGACACCCCCCCACACACACTCACGCCCAGTCCTCCCCGGGGAGCTGCAAGTCTCAGATCTTCTGGCTCCTGCAAGGACAGCAAGGGAGGCTAGTGAGAGGCAGGCAGAAGGGGGAGCCCCGGCCCGCCCCGCCCCGCCCCGCCAGCGATGTGACCCGAGCGGCTCGCACCTGGCGCCGCACCTGGAGGACCGCGCTCCGGGGCGCCGGGGAGAATGCGCGCCGCTCGTGCGCTCCGCCCGCCGCTTCCCGCAGCCAGCACCTGACCATGGAGCGCGCGCTCCCCGCCGCAGGCTCGGCTCCGCGGGGGGGTCCAGCGGGACTGGGGCGCGTGGCCAAGGCAGGTGTCCAGCGCCTAGGGGCGCGCGGGGTGAGAGAGTGCGGGAATGGGGGCAGTAGGGGGCATTCAGCCTTGCAGTCCACGTGTGGTGGTGACACCTTTTCTCTTGCAGGCGCTCCAGCTGTGCTGCCTCTGCTATTCGTTGGTCGCAGCAGCCTTAGCCAGTGACAACAGCGGAGACGGTGGCGGTGGCAGCAGTGCATTAGATGATGGTTCGTATTTCCCCTCTACCCCCAGCCCCGGAAGGGCCTTTCCGGGCGTTTTTTGCCCCCCTCCCCCCATAAGATAAACGCGCCCCAACCTGACAGGTGTGTGTGCGCGCTTGCTGGAAATGGTTCCTGTCTGGAGAGGAAAGGGGATATAGCAAAGACTTTATCAAAAGAATCAGCGCCTCAAGCTGCAAGTCACATAAATGAGAAAACAATACTTTCTCTCGTTCACAGATGGCTTGTTGTTATTATTATTTTAACTGTGGCGAAAAAGTAGAAAATAACCATGGACTAGACGGCTAATATCAAAAGGTCTCCTTCCTAACTTTCTGCTTTTTCTGGGAAAGTCTGCAGGAACTGTTGGGGGAGGGTGTGTGTGTGTACATGAAAGCACAGGTGAGCCTTGTTTTCCTCCTCTTATCTTTCCTCTTTGTTATGTTCCTTTCTTCCCCTCTTCTCAGTACTTTTCTCTGTCTTTGTGTCTTGGATTACCACAGACCCCTTTTCCAGAGAGTCAAAATCAGGTAGTTCGAGTTCTCTGGGAACTGTATGTATGTCTTCTGAGGTTCCAAAATATCCTTCCTTTTCTGTCATTTATTAACTTCCCCATAGTGCCCAGAAGGGAAAAAAAAAAAATCAAATTTCCATTGTTTCCCACCAGCTACAGGAGCCTAGCTGACTGCTGCTCCAACTTTGATGTGCCTAATGCTGCCTTAAAGAAAAGCTTTGCTGAGCTGGGACAACGGATTATTGGAGATAGGGGGAGCTGTACCTGGGAGTGGAGGTAGTGAAAGGACAACTGGAGAGGCTAGTGTAGTTTCTGGAACAGCCCTTCAGGTTTCATCAAGATCAAGTGACTGGAGGTCTCCTCTGTCCAAGCCACCACCTTGTAAGAACCCCGCCTTCTGTCAGGCCCAAAGCAAATCAGTCAGGAGTTCTGCCTGCTCTGCTCCCTTCAAAGACTGAATATTGCTCTCAGCCTGCTCATCATTTCCTTGGAAACAAACTAGTAGCAGGTGTCTGTGTGGGTTGGGGGTGGTCCTTTTAGCGCTGATGCCATGGAAGTTTGGCTGGGTAACCTTTCCACATGAGTTACCCAGCTAAAAGCAGGCAGGGTTTTAGATAGTTTTGGACAAGGAGGTAATAAACAATTATTGTAAAGTCTCTGGAGCATGTGCCAGGGATGGTTTTCAGAGTTAAACATTAGTATTGTGGAGGCTTTTTTTTTTTAATTAGGGGAGGAGAGAGGATTTTGCTATGAAAAAGCTGCATTTAATCAAGAGCACATACCTGTAAAGCAGGGTAATTATTTTTAAGAAGAGAATTATTATACTGCTTAACCCTCCTCCCACAACCCCCAGCACTGCTAAACCCTGGCTTGTGGTGGTGGGGAGTGAGGGTGGGAGGATAATGTGGGGCATTGAACCTGGGAATTTGGAACCTCAGGCATAAAAGTATTTGCAAAACTATTATGTTAATTTCCCCCATTGCAAAGTCTATTTTTAAACCTCAAGAGAACGCCCATAGCATAATGGTTATGCAAAGAGACTCTCATGCCTGAGGCTCTAAATCCCCAAGTTCTGTTCCTAGCACCACCATAAATCAGAGCTGATTTTTGGTTAAAAAAAGAGAGAAAATACTTTCTCATGTATTGAGATTAAGATGTATTGACAGAGAGAGAGAGAGGAGACACAAGCATTAGTCTGGGACATAGGATTTTGGGACTTGAACTGGGGACCTTGTGCTAAAAAATTCAAGGCTTTATGCACTGCACACTGTATCACCTCCCTCAGTTATTTATTTATTTATTTGCCTCCAGGGTTTTATCTCTGGGCTTGGTGCCTGTGGCTATTTTTTTTTTTGGTGGTGGTTGTTGGATAAGATAGAGAGGTTGAGAGAGGAAGGGAAGACAGAGAGGGGGAGAGAAAGATAGACACCTGCAGGTAGGGAGCTGGGGGCTTGAACTGAGATCTTTGCACAGGTTAGGGTTAGGTTCAAGTTTCAAGTTAAAATGGAAACTAGAGGAGAGCTAGGACACAAATTTGTAAGAGTGAGAGAAAGGATTCTCATTTGAGCAGTAGGAGACTGAGATAGTTCATCACATAAGAAAACAGTTGAAGATAAATGATTTTTCTTCTAAATATAGACCCAATTAGAATATCACCCATAGATTCTATTAGTAAGAGGGCTTCTGTTAATGCCTTAGTTGTGGGAGGTTGTTGACTGTTCACTATTTGAGGAAAAGGGAAACTTCTTTTCCTCTTCCAATTACCAAGGAGCCAAGTGACTCAAACATGCCTTAGTTATTTGGAATCTTTCTAAACACTCTCCAAATTAGTTTCCCATTCTATGCCTAGAAAGTGGAAATGTAGAGTGTTTTGTAATGCACTGAGAGCATATACAAAATAATTTAGTGGGGTGATGCTTTTCAGCTTCAATGTTTTATGATAGAGAACAGTGTGGTGATTCAAACTTTTTTCAGGCAGTATTTTTTTTTAACCTCCTCCTCCTCCTGCTGAAAAAACAGCAATTAATGCTGCTCTAGGGAGCACTGGTGAAGGTATTTCTAAACATGCCACTCCAGGTATCCCCCAGTCAGACACTCCCCCACCAACATGTCTGAGCAATTTTCACATCAGATTATTTAGGGTGAAGTCTGACAATTTCAAGGCACTTTTATGCATCCACTGTATTTTATGCTTACAATAAATGCAGTTGTCCCTGTGAAAGCTCACAGTGAAGTGCTGAGAGGGCTGGACCTTTTTTGTCATTTAGAATTACTAGAAACACGAAACTGCTGTTACATGTTGATTATTTGCAATATCATCTCAAATATCTTAACACTCTGAGCTTCCATTTGCAGTTTAAGCTCCCCTTCCTCGCCCAAATACACTCCCAATTTGTTTAGCCCACAAAGATGCTATTCTCCTGGAAACTTTTGTGTTGCTTTGTGGTTTTATGCTTATTAATTTTGTCTCCAAAATACCAGTTTTTACATAGGGGTGGCTTCACAGCCCACATATAAAAAGATCAGCTAGCTTTGCAGACTGTGGGTGTTGCGGCATTTCCCACAAACCTTTTTGCCCTGCATCAGGATTGTAGTTGACTTGTAGTTTTTTTTTTTTTTTTTTTTTTTTTACTGGAGTTACCAGAACACAAAGCTCACTGCAAAGATCACAAGGTTCTCCACCTGCTGGATTGTGTTTCACCCAGATGCAAGCAATAGGAGCAAGCAAAGACCTGCTTGCATTGGGCATCACCCTCTGCCTGACTGTTGGGAGGTGAACTTTGTGGCCTGGGGTGCTGACTGCAAACTCTCTTCCCACTGCAGATTACATCTTTGTCACGCCAGTGCAGGTGGACTCCGGCGGAGCCTACATTACCCATGACATTTTGCACAGCAGCAGCCGGAAAAAGCGATCAGCCAACAGCTCCTTGCATTACCGATTTTCAGCATTTGGACAGGAAATACATTTAGATCTTAAGCCTTCGGCGATTTTGAGCCATCATTTTATGGTCCAGGTACTTGGGAAAGATGGTGCTTCAGAAACTCTAGACCCCAACCCCGAGGTGCAGCAGTGCTTCTATCAGGGATTTGTCCGAAATGACAGCTTCTCCTCGGTCGCTGTGTCTACGTGTGCCGGCTTGGTGAGTAACCTGCACTCAGAGGCGACTCCCTCTTTCATGTGTTTTCTATAACTCAGATGAACAGATGTGTGCAATATTAAGTGTTCTTCCAGCCAACTCGACACATTCACACTGTCAGCTTTGATACTTAGAATATTCTCTATTGAATTAATCTAATCTGCTCCCAGAAAAAAATATAATAGAACTTTAATTACCATTTAGAACATTCTTTTTGATGTTTAATGGTCTGGGCTCTTTCATTCTCCACATTTGAGATGATCCTTAAGGAAATTAACTTGATGGATGCCATTTGCTTTGTAAAGTCTTGAGAGACTAGACTTTATATATATAAATCTAACAAGCTGCATGCCTCTACACTGCTTTAAAACAGGAAAACTATATTTTAGTGCAAAGTTGCATTCGGCAGCCCTGTTAATCCCTCCCTTCACTGCAGAAAAGACATCTTTTTGTTTTCTTTTAGTGAATCTGTTTGGGTTATCCTGTTCACATCCTTTGTGAATGTGGCATGCTCCAGAGTTGGCAGGATTCAGAGTAGCATCTAGGGAGGCAGGGCACTTAAAAGCATTCAGAACGAGTGTAATTTCCTCTTTGTGTCATCCTCATCTGCTGAACTGCAGGCAGATAATACTGGTGTAAATGATACTTGCCTCTGGATTTAATCAAATACTTATCCAAGGCAGGAAGTAGTGGCATTTGGGGTTTGTGATACAAGAAGAGTCTTGAACAGACTGAAGAGTTTGTGTGTGTTGAGACATATGATAGTCATGCTTTGGGATGACTGCGAGGAAGGAAAAGTGTGAGGAAGCTCAGCTCAGGGTGTAATGCACATGGTATTTGAGGACACAGAGCAAGTGTATCTAATACCCACATTCTTAGCTAATTGTAGCTTTAATTCATTGAACTTTTTGTCACATTGTGGTCTAAAATTTAGCTGAGACTTTTCATCACAACCAAAGTTATAGAATTCTCTGGTGTAGCCTTGGAAGTTAAGAGTGCAGCAAAGGATGAACAGTCCCCAACTAAACTTGATCTATTTTAGTGATCATCATGACCCGCTTAATGACCTATGTTATAATATAGCCATACATGCATGTGTATACCCACACATAAGAAAAGATCTTGGTTTTACTGAGATGATTTCATAGATGGATACAGATAGATATAGTCAGCTCATATTTGTGACCTTGGGAGAACCACTGCAGTTTCCAGTGGAGGGAATGGGGACACAGAACTCTGGTGACGGCAATGGTGTGGAATTATATCCCTGTTATCTTATAATTTTTTAATCCGATATGAAATCACTAATAAAAGAAATTGTACTGCTGCGAACATAGATATATACATATCTTTTTGGATGGATGTGTTTGGTTCCTTAGGCTATATCTCCAGGAGAGGAATTTCAGGGTCATAGGGTAGGTCCACTTCTAACCTTCTGAGAGTTCTCCAGACTTCTCCATAGAGGTTGGACCAAATTCCATTCTCACCAGCAATATAGGAGAGTTCCTTTTCCTCTGCAACCTCTCCAGCATTTGTTGTTACTATCTTTTCTGATGTAAAGTATCTTCCTGTAATTCTCTCCTGATATTAGTGTTTGAAAATCTTCCAAAGGAGTTTAGGTACCCACAACAGTGGCTGAAACTACCCCCACTCCACAAAGCACTATGGTGAAGGGCGGTCACATAGGATTATTTCTCATACCAGCACTTACTAGTAGGACCATGGGCAAGTTACTAATCTCTCTGTACTGTTTTCTTCACCCCTAACATGGAGAAAGAAAAAGGGTTTAATTTATAGGACTGTGGGGATTTAATGACTTTTTTTTTTTTACCAGAGCACTACTCAGCTCTGGCTTATGGTGGTATGTTTGGTTGAACCTGAGACTTGAGAGGGCCTCAGGCATAAGAGTCTGTTTGCATAATCATTGTACTATCTACCCCTGCCCGATTTAATGACTTCTTTTAAGGTTTTTTTTATTTACTGCATGAAAGATTGATATTGAGAGGAGAGGCCAAAGAACCACTCTGGCATATTCGATATAGGGATTATACCAGTGGCCTCATGCATGCAGGTCCTCTCCTAGGCCTCACTGACTGAGTCATGCTCCATAACAGTGAATGGCTTGTTATGTGAAAAGTGCTGCAGCAGTTTCTGGCACAGAATAGTTAACTCAGCAGTTGCAGTTCCAGCGAAACTTAGTCTTTTCAAATTTTACTCTCTAGGACTCTACCCTGTGAGTCCTAGCAAATCTGACCTGTTGTCTCATGTTATCAGGTTACTTCTCCTATCGAAGAGATTTACTTTTAAACAGGGAACAAGTAATCTTTTACTTCTTAAGCATAAATCAAGTTAATTTGCATCATGGTGCCATCATGTCATAATTGTTTGATCACAGGCAGATGCAAAAGATGTAATTGATAGCTATAACTCCTATGTATAAGATGGCTTGTAAATTATAAATTGGAATTTTGAAGCTCAGATCTTGTCCTTACTGTGCAGCAAGCTAGTTGCACATAAGTAGATTTATTATTAATAATAATAATTATTATTTATTTATTATTAGGCCTGTTTACTTTCCTGCACCATGTAAAATGACCACTGTCAACTGCAGACATCTGCTTCTAATTATCCAATGTATTGTCCCTGGCAGGATCCTCTTGATATAGGGAAGAGAGACTCAAGTATATCCTCATAGTATCAGCTACTTTTAATGACCCTGTCTAACATTGCAAAAGATAAACATATTCAATTAAACAGCAAGAAAAAAGACAAAACCACAACTGAGAAGCTGAGGCCCTGCTATTTTTATAATATTGTGTTGAAGTATAATATATATACAGAAGAATACAAAGCCCACAGAGTAAAGTCTAGTGAAATCTTACAATATTCTTTTTTTAAATTTATTTATGTTTATTTTTTATAAAAAGGAAACATTGACAAAACCATAGGATAAGAGGGGTACAACTCCATACAATTCCCACCATCCAAACTCCACATCTCATCCCCTCCCCTGATAGCTTTCCTATTCTTTATCCCTCTGGGAGTATGGACCCAGGGTCATTATGGGGTGCAGAAGGTGAAAGGTCTGGCTTCTGTAATTGCTTCCCCGCTGAACATGGGCATTGACAGGTGGATCCATACTCCCTAACCTGTCTCTCTTTCCCTAGTGGGGTGGGGCTCTGGGGAAGCAGGGCTCCAGGACACATTGGTGGAGTCGTCTGTCCAGGGAAGTCTGGTTGGCATCAATCTTATAATATTCTTATAGTCATCTGACTAAACAGAACATTATCAGAAAAATATCTTACCTGATTAAACAGGATATGTACCAGAAAATTCCTCTGAGTTCCTTTCCCATACTACCAGCCTAAAGCAACTTCTGTTCTAATTTCTGGGTATAGCTTAATTTTGCATATCTTTCAATTTTATAGAAATAGTATCATACAGTCTTGCTCTGTATAGTCTATAATACTTTCATCTAATTGCTAATAGACATTCACAATCTGGGACTATAACAACAACAAATATCCTTTATATGCCTTTTGGTAAATAGATGGACACATTCTATTGGAAGCATACTAGAGAATGAAGTTACTAGGATTTAAGACACATCTTAGGATATAGGACTCAGCTTTAATATATTCTGCTATATAGCTGTTTTCTAAGTGGCAGTACTAATAGTCATTGCCATCAGCAGTGTATGAGGGTTCCAGTTGCTCTACCTCACTACCAATACTTGCTATTGTCAACTGTTTCCATTTTAGCCACTAATGGGTGTAAAGTGGTACCTCATGGGTTTAGTTTGCATTATTCTGGTGGTTTATAAAGTTGAATACACCTAGGGGTTGAGTGGTGGTGCACCTGGTTAAGTGCACACATTACAGTGTGCAAGGGCCTGGGTTCAAGCCCCCAGTCCCCACTTGATGGGTGAAAGCTTCATGAGTGGTGAGGCAGGGCTGCAGGTGTCTCTCTCCCTATCTCTCTTCCCCCTCTTTCTCAATTTCTGGCTGTCTCTCTCCAATAAATAAAGATAATAATAGAAAGTTGAATACACCTTGTTGTGCTTATCAGCCACTTGTCTACATCTACCTAGTTAGTGAGTAAGAAATTATGTGAATGTTTTTAGCTTAAATTGTGCTTTTCCCTTTTTCCCTTTTTCTCTGGGTGGAACAAGATTTCTGAGGAAAAATGCCTACCAACTTCACACTTTTGCTGTTCTGGCTTTGAATCACTAGTAGTGATTCTGTTTTTGAAACTTGACCAAGTAGCAGTTTAGCACTGTGAGACTCTACATTGAGAGAACATTTCATTGGGGCCATTGCTATACAGAGATGAGAGAAATAGTCTCATCAAAAGGAATAGTGTCTTCATCCTTCTGACTACTTGAAGCCCACTGACACTTTAGTCAAACAAAGGGTTCCTACTTTCTCTGAACTTAACTAATGAAATAGATTCAGAAAACTGAATGATTTCACAAATCCAGCACAGAGACAAGCTTTTAAACATGCCTATTAGATTTGTCAAAATTCACATGCTACAAAAAAAAAACTAAAACTCTTCTTCCATTAATGTATACACTGGCATAAAATAAATGGTGACTAAGTAGCAATCTTCTGCCTCTACATCAGTATTTCACCAAGAGTGGGGCTAGATAACTGGCACCAGAGTGTCTTTGGAGGTTGTACTGATGTCTTAGTGTTCATGCAGCATATAATGGTAGAGTAGTAAGTCGAATTCAAATAGCATAGCATCTAGAAGAAAGTTATCTTGATGCTAGAGAAACCCAGAAGAGTGTGAGATATGATGAAAGGATTATAATGGTGAAACAGCTACATGCATACATATTTATTTCAGCTAGAATTTCTCTAGCCAAGACTTTCCCTCACTGATTCAGAATTTAAAACTATGTTAAAAGTATTTTCTTAAAATGTACCCATAACCCAAAATGGACAGTTCTCTCCTAGGAGTTAAGTAAGCAGCTATTTACTTGGGAAAATTCATAATGCAGGAGTTGATAACATCACTGAGTGAAATCTGCCTGTCATTATGTCTGAGCATAATTATTTGGACATTTCTGATTGCCATTCAGTGCAATACCTTTCCAATTCACTACTGTCCCCTACACTCAACTTCTTTGATTTTTTTAAAATTATCTTTATTATTTATTGCATAGAGACAGCCAGAAATTGAGAGGGAAGGGGGAAAAAGAGAGGGAGAGACCTGCAGCACTGTTTCACCACTTGGAAAGCTTGCCCCCTGCAGGTAGGGACCTGGGACTTGAACCTAGGTTCTTGCACATTGTAACATGCACGCTCAACCAGATGCACCACCAGCCAGCCCCTTATACCCAACTTTTTTTTGAAGATATTTGACTTTGCTGCCTTTTTTTCTCAGAATCTCCAAGTTAGTGACTAAGCTAATCTAATCACTGTCATGTATAGCCTTTCTACAATATCCACTGCCATTTTAGGGAGACTCGTAATTTTTACTTTTTTGTATTATTTTTTTTTAATTTTTTATTTATAAAAAGGAAACTGACTAAACCATAGGATAAGAAGGGTACAACTTCACACAATTTCCACCACCAGAACTCTGTATTCCATTCCCTTCCCTGTTAGCTTTCCTGTTCTTTAACCCTCTGGGATTATGGACCCAAGGTCCTTCTGGGATACGGAAGGTGGAAGGTCTGGCTTCTGTAATTGCTTCCCCGTTGAACATGGGTGTTGACAGGTCAATCCATATTCCCAGCCTGTCTTTCTCTTTCCCTAGTGGGGTGGGGCTCTGGGGAAGAGAGCTCCAGGACACATTGGTGGGGTTGTCTGTCCAGGGAAGTCTGGTCGGCATCCTGCTAGCATCTGGAACCTAGTGGTTGAAAAGAGAGTTAACACCCAAAGCCAAACAAATTGTTGAACAATCATGGACCTAAAGGCTGGAATTGTGAAGGTGAAGAGTTGGGGGGTCCTCCATTTTGTAGATAGCTAGTAGGATATTTTAGTTATATTCCAAAGGGCCTGTGGCTATACTAGGTTTTTTTTGTTGTTTTTTTTTTTTTGCCTGAGCCTGAAATCTGATAAGCATGTGGATCCAAGTTATTGTCTAGGGAGATGATGTCATGGCTGGAAAAGGAACAGAAAGCTGGATCCGGGAAGAGAGTAGCTCCCAAATATGGGAAAGGTATATAAATATTGTTGATTGTAAACTCCATCAATTTGATCTGATCTGGGCCCCATATTCAGCTTAGGAACCTATGTGACCTCTGCATCCCTATAGATCTAAGCTCACATTCTGTGGTCATAAGTAGGAACATTCCAAACTGCCCCAATATCAGTACCCATCTTCCTCAGGTGTAGCATAGAGTGTATTGTCCAGCCTCCCTTTGGAGGGTGAAACATTCTCTACCATTGATGATCCAAGTTGAGGGCAAGGTCCTATGGGAGTCCACAAAGGGGTCTATTATGTTTTTCCTGATAGAAATGACCAGTAACAATGGAGAGAGGGATTTATTCGAGGTCTAGGCCCATCATGTCTGTTTGGGAATCTCAGGACTCCATGATTAGGGTCCTGGGTGATGGGGTGGCCTGATAGTGACTAAAGAATCATCCTTAAAGCATGCCAGTCTCTTGCCATTATTCAGCTTTTGCAGTCCTTGCTTTGATAAGGTTAGCTTGGGAGTAAGTGAGGGAAATGTAATAGGAAGTAGGTGAGAAGAGTATCTAAATCTTAAGTAGTCACTATTTCATTATGAACTTGATACTAATTCATTGCACACTATTGTGTATTTTTGCTTTCAGGTATATATTTTGCCCTAATTTCTGGATACATGTGAACATATGCTCTATCTTACAGGACCTGGTTGATATCTAGGTTTTGGGACTTTATTAGGAAGTGAACCTCGTGGAATGGAATTAGGGAATACTATGAAATGAAAGGTCTCACCCGAGTAATGAGAGTGAAGGGTTGACATTCTGTGCCTGGTGTCTCTGGACACAGTCTGAAGTGAAGCATGCTGAGGTGGTACTTGTTGTGTTGATTAGGTTGGGATCAGCAGATGCAATATCATTTGGTATGAATTGAGAGAAGCATGCAGGAAAATAAGCCCCACTCTAGAGGTTCCAGGACTGGGGGAAATACAGGCTGTATAGAGAAAGCAGAAGGTTCCTGCTGTCTTAGGATTTAAGAAGACAATAGATATTGTTATAATCACATTATTGGGCAATTGGGTTAACTTTGAAATATTCCTTTGTTTAAGCACAGGTGGTGCTAAGCACAAGGACCTGCATAAGGATCGTGGTTCAAGCCCTGGCTCCCCACCTGCAGGGGTGTCGCTTCACAAGCGGTGAAACAGGTCTGCAGGTGTCTATCTTTCTCTCCCTCTCTCTGTCTTCCCCTCCTCTCTCCATTTCTCTCTGTCCTATCCAACAACAATGACAACAATAATAACTACAACAATAAAACAACAAGGGCAACAAAAGGGAATAAATAAATAAATATAAAATATATAAAAAAAGAAATATTCCTTTGTTAGGACTTGCTGTATCATATACAACATCACCATAATTTATGTCCTTTAACATTATTTTTATATAGCTGTGCCACCCGGTTGCTTCTACTTTTTGTATTTCTTAAAAGTAATACTGTCTATAGCATTAAAGTTCAGATTAAAGTATTAAAATTCAACAATTTTATTAACATCACTGCAAAATCTGTTTTCCCCTTCCCTCCTTTCACTCATTCAACAATCTCCCTCACCTCTGGTAACTCTATTTTGTTTTCTGTATCTAACATTTTATAGGATTTTTTTTTTTGCTCGCTCATTTGCTTTGCTTCTTTATTGTCTACATATATGTGAAATCATATGGTATTTATCTTTTGATTCATTTAATCTAGGTTACTGCCCTCTAATGTCCATCTGTGTTGCTGAAGATGGCAGGATTTCATTTTTTGTAGCTGTGTAGTATTCTATTTTTATATATCATATCTTTATTTACTCACCTATCAATAAGTACTCAAGTTGTTTCCCTATCATGACTATTGTAAATAATTCTGCAGAGGATATGGGACGCCTGTTTCTTTTTGAATTGATCTTTTTGCATTCTTCAAGTAAATATCCAGTTTGCTTATTGAAATAATAAGTAATTGATAATAAAGCATCTTAATCTTTTTTTTTTTTTTTGAGAACCCATTCCTACCAACAATGCATAAGGATTATTTTTTCTCTGTATCCTCACCAGCATTTGTTTCTTGTGGTAATAGTCATTCTTGTAGGTAAGAGCTCATGTCTTACTGCTGTTTTGATTTACATTTCCCTAATCAGTGATGAATGTCATTCATGTGCATGTGGGCCATGTTTATGGGAATATTTTTTTAAGCATGGTAGTGAGAAGAAATGAAACTATGGGTTGAGGATCGCACTGGTGCATAGTCTCCATTGACTGATTCTGTTCAGCCAGAGTACTGTGTCCTGTATTAGCACATCTGTAAGACTGTCTTGGTCCAATCAGCCTTAAACAAATGTAGCAAGGGCTGCTCCTAGGAAGAGGCAGGCACGTTACATCATCCAAACTTTAAACTTTGGGTCTTGCATAATCTTTTTCCTTTTCCTTCCTGGAGTCTAGAGGGTCTGTCTCAATTTTGACAAGAAGGAAAGGGGTCAGAGGAGCACAAAGTCTTAATGATTTGATTATAGCTTTGTGACCCAGACTGCCAGGAGGTGCTCTCTAGTCTCCATTCCTGATGCACCATCCAACTTTGTCACTTGGCTTCCCTTCATTTCTCTTTTCTTTGTTAGCAACAGTTAAACCATAAGTGGCATTCCTCCTCCATGGCTGGCTGCTCTAATGTCCCCATTGAATCTTTCTTAGTGGTGGCCTTTTTAGACTGTAACAGCAGTGACCCATTCTCCCAAGAGCTTGGATCCCTTCAAGGAACTTTAGAAGCAGTTGGGTTTCAAAAGGCTCCAGGAGTCTTTGATCTCCCTTTGGAGAAGTGTTTTATGACTCAGAAAGCTTAGCTTCTGAGTTGTGGCTTGCTGGTCACTCTTTAGAAAGCGCATTTCCATTCATAAAAAGGCTGAAGTTAAATGACCTTCATCTAGAGAGAAGCCAGACCCTGCTCTTTTGTAGAACCATGTCAGCTAGCAGGGGTGTGCTGAATTACATGTTGCTCCTTCAGACTTTTCAATCACTTGAGAGGATCATATGAAAGTAAGGATTTTAATAGATTGTACTGACAAGTTTTTTAATATAGGCTGCTCTAATGTGGAGAAGTTTTCCTGGGTTATGCATCAGAGTTTTTTTTGTTGGTGTTGTTCTGCTTTGTTTTTGTGGAGTTAGCGCCTCATGTATACATGGTTTTACTCTTGGCCCGCTGTTTCCATGGGGGAGGGGAAGAACACCATAGCTCCAGAACTTTCCTGGTGTCATGGCCCCTCCCATATCATGCCTATTTGGTAACGTGTGCTGTACTGCCTGCACCACCACCACCACCCCCATCATATTTGGTAAGCTCTCTGAGGGTTTTTTTTTTTTTTAATGTGTGCCATCTTCGGCCATGACTGGTGAGAATAACTGTTTGCCTAAAGTAGCATTTAGGCAAACATCTATTTATGTATAAATGTGGACAGATAGTTGTAGAGAAATGGTTGGCCCATGTCTACAACTTTAGGAGAACTGTGGTGGATTGCAGAGGGGAGAGTGAAGATTCAGAACTCTGGTGGTGGGAATGCTGTATATTCAAATCCCTGTCCACATGTGATTCTGTAATAAAAAAAAATTAAATTAAATTTAAAAAAGAAGAAAATCCCCAGCAGAAAATACTGCCAAAAAAAGTAGCATTTCAAGCAAATTGGTTTTTATGGCCCCCAAATCAAGAGCCACTCTTTCATTTTTTCACCCAGATTTATATATTACTAACATTTTGTTCTTCTTTTCTTTAAAGACCTGTTGTCTTTCTTCACATTTACAGATATTAAAAGTATAGTTTCACTCCTGCATATGTGTGTGTGCGTATATGCAAGTATACATGCGTATGTATGTAAACAATGTAGCATATCTACCATGTACGCTTCTACCTACTCCCCTTCCACATTCTCAATTTCTTTATTAACCACCATAGTTTTCAGGGTTTATTTATTTATCTTTTGTTTTTACCAGAGCACTGCTCAGTTCTAGCTTATGTGGTGGTGGTGGTGGTGGGGTGGTCTTTGAGGCTTCAGACTTGAGTCTCTTTGCCTCTCTATCTCTCTGTCACTATAAGAAAAAGAAAGATAAAAGAAAAACAAAATTGGTCACTGGGAGCAGTAGAGTCTTCATCTGGACACCCACCCTATGTGATAACTTCGACTATAATAATAACAACAATTAAGGAAGAAAGAAAGAGTAGTACTCAAATTGTATTAGCCATTACTTCGCCTGAAGTTTTTGGTGGCAAAGAGGGGGGATGCTTAAAAAAGAATATTTCCAATTTTCTTCCTTATAACTTCAGAGACATCTGTGTTATCCTTTGAAATGCTGCCTATGAATTCTCTTCTGATGAATGTATTGGTTTCCAGTTTTGCTGAACTGCCCGCACCACCCCCCACATCATATTTGGTAAGCTCTCTGGTGCTCACATGGGACACTGACCCTGACCTGAAGTTAATGTGACACACTCAATACCATTGTCACCCTCGTACAAAATGAATAATCACGGGGATGGATCATTTAATCTTTGTTCTTTTTTAAATTTTTTTTATCTTTATTATTTATTGGACAGGGACAGCCAGAAATCGAGAGGGAAGGGATGACAGAGAGGGAGAGAGACACGTGCAATGCTGCTTCACCACTCTCAAAGCTTTCCCCCTGTAGGTGGGGGCAGGGGGTTCAAACCTGGGTTCTTGTGCATTGTAACATGTGCACTCAACAAGGTGCACCACCACCCAGCCCCCATCTTTGTTCTTCATAAGCCCAAAAAAGTCAGTTACTACACTATAGAAAAGATACCTGAAAGTAGGGGGTTTTGTTTGTTTTTTATTATTTTTGTTTTGTTTGCAAGTAGTGCTAAGACAATCATTTAGAAGGAGTTCATTCCAGGATGACATGTGTGCTGGGAAAATCATGGGGTTTACCACCATCAGCAAGCAAAGATTTAGGAGACAATGGTACTGATTAATTCCTGAAGTCCAAAAATAAACAGACCTGGCCATAGCACTGCATGGAAAGGCTTTCAGCATCCAGAATACCTGCTGGGCTCTCCATGCACACAAACCAGGAGTTCCTCTTCAGTTCTATCCCATTATTCCCACAAAAGTCTGTTCCCACAGTTGTTCTGTCAAGTTACAGGACAGAGTTCCCTCAAATTCCAGAATGGGAATCCGGTGGGGGTGTTATGTCTGGATGGCAGACTGACTTCTCCTGAAGGGGCGGATGCCTTTGATGTACCTAAGGATTTCATTTTCAGCTGACATCTTTTGATTGCTTATTCATGCCGTGGAGCTTTGAAATATTTTATCTGCCCTTTTCCTCACTCCATGTCAAAGGGGCATGCTTTCTTTAATAAATTATATAGTGCACATCACCAATGTACTACAAGTCAGCTACACGCACACCCTCACTTGAGAGATGACACTTGAAAGGAATTGAGATAAGCTTGTAAGGGGAGATCATCTGGCTCATGATTTACTCCCAACAATTTTCTCTGCTCTCCTACACCAGAGTGCTTTTCAATGTCTCTGGGCTCATTTCTGTAGTTTTTTACAGTCTCTCATCTCACTTGACTAAATCACTTTATCATTGTCAAGAAATAAAGGAGGAGTTACTCCTAAATTAATTGCTCTCTGTATGATGGAGACAAATTTTCCACCTTGGTTATGGATCTTGTACCTCTTTATACAGAACAAATGTGATGAAGGGAAAATGTTACATGTACTTTAAGTAGACAAATAATTTTCTGTCTCAGTCTTATCTCAGGGTTTTGTACTCATGGTTTTCTGTAAAATACATCAAAGTGTAAGACAAATTCTGTTCTTTTTTAAAGTAGTTTTTGGGGGTGTAAAGCAAATGTTAATTTCTGCTCAATACCACATACTTAACACACTCTTTTTTGTTAAATATTATCTCTGGATCTTAATATATGAAACTTTTAAAGACATCCTATGTCCAAGTCCCATCCAGACTAATGAAAGCAAAATGTCTGAGGATAGAGCCCACGCAACTGCATGGTGTAGATTCCACAGTAGGCTTTCTTGCATAATCAAGATTGAGACTCTTGGTCTAGAGAAATAGCAGAGCTTTAGATATGCTGTCACCTTAGAGATGCCTCATGTAGTAGTTGAAAGGGTCCAGACAGTAAGTTTAAACACATTAACTTTTTTTTTTTTTAGAAGTATGTCTCTTTCACAGACGTGTTGTATCATCTTGGCAAATGTCTTCCTTTTGAGGATATTTTCTTTTGAAATAATTTTCTATCCTCCCAAGAAAGTGAAAAAGGAAAACAGTTGCCTTGTATCCTTAACCCAGTTATGGGATATTATTTGAGAATTTAGTCCTCTCATATGTTTATCTGGAGGTAAACACAACAGGCTTCAACAAGCAGCTTTGAGAATTGCTTGAGATAATGTTAACATAGAAATTATAGTAGGTAGTTTTTTTTTATTGATTTTAATAGTTATTGACTAGACCATAGGATAAGAGGGGTACAGTTCCATACAATTACCACCATCAGAGTTCTGTATGTCATCCCCTCCGCTAGAAGATTCCCAATTCTTTATCCCTCTGGGTGTATGGACCCAAGGTCATTATGGGGTGAAGAAGGTGGGAGGTCTGGCTTCTGTAATTGCTTCTCTGCTAGACATGGGCATTAACAAGTCGAGCCATACTCCCATCTTGTTTCTATCTTTTCCTAGTGGGGCAGGGCTCTGGGGAGATGGGGTTCCAGGACACATTAGTGAGGTCATCTGCCCAGGGAAGTCAGGTTGGTGTTATGGTAGCATCTACAACTTGGTGGTTGAAAAACATTAGGATATAAAGCAGAACAAATTCTTTAATAATCAGGAACCTAAAGGTAAGACCTGAGCAGGTGTGATTTGGGGTCCCCATTGTGGAAAAAGCTAGTAGGTCTATTTTAGGTACATTCCAAGGGGTCCATGTCTTTACCAATGCTTGCCTGAGCCTGACAGCTAACATGCAGGTGTGGGCTAAAGGTATTGTCTGGGGAGATGGTGTCAGACTTGGAAATAGAACTGGAAAGCTGGGTCAGGGCAGAAATCAGTAGCTCTCAAATATGGGAAAAATGTATAAATACCATTAACTGTAAATCCCATCGATCTGATCTGGGACCCATGTCCATTCATATTCAGCACAGGAGCTTGTGTAACCTCTGCATGACTGTGTAACCCTGTTGGTCTGAACTCATATTCCATGGTCATAGCTAAGAGCATTCTAGGCTGCACTCATTTCAAGACCTGTCTCCTCGAGTGGCAGAGTATTTTGATCCAGCCTCGCTTCAGAGAGTGGGGCAGTCCCTATCATTGTTGTTCCACATTGAGGGCAAGGTCCTGTAGAGGTCCACAAGAGGGTCCAAGATGTTGTTCCTAATGGAGAGAAGCATCTGTTAGAAGTCTAGGCCTATTATATCTATGTGGGAATCCCAGGATTCCCTGACTAGGGCATTTTTTTTCTCTCGTCATTGGGGCTTCACTGCTCCAAGTCTACTTCTTCAGATAGAAAGGCAAAGACCCAACTCCAACTGCTGTGGTGTGGTAGTCTCTCTTTCACTCTCTGATTCTCTGTTTTTGGAGAGATAGATAGATCGATAGATAGATAGAGAGAGAGAGGAGGAGATATGATGCTATAGCACTAAAGTTTCCTTCAGTGCAGTGGAGGCCAGGGTGGGACCTAGGCCATGCCCATTGGTTGGTAGAATTCAAAATCAGCCCTCACCTTACCAGAATGGCCACAAACTTCATTCAATGATCCACCACTCTGTAGGTGATAGGGGAAGAGATTTTGCAAATGTCCTCAAGGCCTCACATCAGGTGATGTTAAGGTAGGGAGATTTTTCTGGGCTTGTCTGACCTTATCATATGCTTGTATAAAATCAGGACAGGCTAGGGATATTCACAGCTGGGATGGGAGAGAGGAGCTACCCTTGGAGAGTCCCCCTTTCTGACTTCAGAGATGGAGGAGTCATATTACAACAGATGCAGGTGGCTCTGGATGCTGAGAGAACCTGTAGCTGATAGCCAACTGAAAATGAGGCCTCAGCCAACAACTGAATTACTTGGAAATGGATTCTTTCCCAGAGCTTCTAGAAAGGAAAGCAGCCTGGCTGACACCCTGGTTTTGGCTTTAAGAAGTAGAGAATCTAATCACACTGTCTGTACTTCACACTTGCAGAACTGGAGTGGATAAGAGTGTTATTTTTAAGCTGCTAAGATTGTACAGCTATAAAATAATGAATACAAAAGACTTCCTTAGTGCCTGTCCTGTAAGTGTGACACAGAGGGAGTGTGTTGCAGTTCATGCATTCACAACAGTGGGAGTTGCCTTTCACTTATCCACATCCATTCATCCACCCTTTCTTCCATTCATTTACTCATCTAGCGACTTGCTTTATCTGAAGTGTTTCATCAACTATTTAGACTACTTCATTGGACATCTGGACAATGGGTTTAAGGTGAAGCAGTTCTTCTTCTAGCATTTGCCCTTCTTCCGTAGCCAGTCAACAGCGTCAGGTTGAGCCTGATGTAAAGTTTCGAGACCTCCTTTGAATCTGGAGAGGTGGCAGTCATTGACTATGTGGGTCATAGTCTGTCTGTAGCCGCAGGGGCAGTTCGGATCGTCTCTGGCTCCCCAGCGATGGAACATAGCTGCACACCGGCCATGGCCTGTTCGATAGCGATTGAGGAGGGCCCAATCATAACGAGCTAGGTCAAAGCCGGGTTGACGCTTGCAGGGGTCTGTGATGAGGTGTTTGTTCTTTACCTCAGCTGACTGTCAACTCTGTTTCCAAGAGTATGGAACAGAGAAGTTCAGTGTAGGCGTAGGGGACCAGATTGGGTGATGAGACGTCAAGTGTTGGACAGGGTGGGCGAAGATATCCGCGTATATTGGCAGGTCCGGTCGAGCGTAGACGTGGGAAATGAACTTAGATGATGCTGCATCCCGACGAATATCTGGCGGGGCGATGTTGCTAAGAACTGGCAGCCATGGAACATATATATACATATATATACATATGTATGTATCTTTAGATATATATGTATTAGATATATATGTATTTAGATATATATGTATTAGATATATATGTATCTTTAGATAGTCACTATTTAAGCTTGTGTAACTCAGTGTTTCTCAAAGACTTTTTTTTTTTTTCTTACTCATAGATGTTTTATCTACACACTGACCTACTACCACTACTGGCTTTTTTTAGTGGAATCTTTGGGGTGCTGTCCTATGTATTCTAGGGTAGTTATCAACATCCGAAACTTCTACCTATTAGATACCAATGGCAGTTTCCAGTTGGACTGCCATCGAAACTGCTTTCAGATATGGGCAATTGGCCCCTGTTGACATCATTGTCCTCATCTGGGAACCACTGATAAAGCCAAATCACATTTGGCTTCTTTAATACAATGCACTTATGTCAATTTATTCTTTTCAGAGTGGGCTTGCTGTTGATTTCAGTGTCATTAAAAATAATGACTTCTGGTACTTCATCTACTTTGGAGGAACTTAGCTGGGGAAACTGTTTCTGAATGTTTCTATTCCTTGGGTAATAGAATGGATTGGGTGCAGAAGACATGTCTGTAAATAAAAAATATTTATTTTTTACATATATATGTATATATATGTATATGTCTATATATGTATACACACACACACACACACACACACACACACACACAAATACATTAAGCCAGAGCATTGCTCAGCTTTGGCTTATGGTGGTGCTAGGGACTGAACCTGAAACTTCAGAGCCTCAGGCATGAGAATCTTTTGCATAACCACTCTGCTCTAATTTCCATGCTAGATTTTTTTTTTTTCCTACAGAGTTATTGCTGGGGCTCAGTCTGCGCTATGAATCTGCTGTTCCTGTGGCCATTTTTTCAATTTTTTTTATAGGACAGAGAAATTGAGAGGGGAGGGAAAGATAGGGAAAGAAAAAGATAAAACACCTGCAGACTTGCTTTACCACTTGTAAAGCAACCCCTCACTGCAGGTGGGGAACCAGGGGCTTGAACCCAGATCCCTGTGTTTCGTACTATGTGTGCTTAATTTGGTGTGCTACTGCCTGGCCCCCTAGAAATATTTAAAAAATATATTTGTTTTTCAGTTTCACAGCCAAGCCAGACTACTGAAAATAATTGGATCTATTCAAGAAACAGATGAATTTATGGTGAAACTTACCCTTACATTTTTTTTATCAGGAAGTGGGTCAAGCTTTGTGGAAGTAGGTTAACTTTGATAAAAGTTTAAATGTCCTCTGTGTTCTCTTGACCTATAAGAATGAGAGCAGTGGCACTTCTGTGATGGTATATTCTGTTTTCAGAATGTATGCTCAAGTCTGAAAACCTTATAATGGCATATTGGAGTTTTCTATCTACTATGCACAGTTGAGTAATTTATAATTTTGCTTCTTTAAGCATCTGAATTCTCCACTGTCCCAAAGAGACAAGAAATTCTATTTACAAGTCATATAGAAATTTATCAGATTTTTAAGACAAGGAACATAATATGTCTTCTGCATAGACTCATCTACTGACTTTCATTTCTTTAGTCCTCCATCCCTTCAACCCATCTTTCCATCTCTTTTACCCACTCATCTATTCATCCACATCCAGCCAGTCATATACCCATAATTCACTCCTTTTTCTCCTCCTCCTTCCTCTCTTCTTAATTTTATTTGGGGTTTAGTGAATTATAGTACAGTTGTTGACACGAGTCCACCTTTTCTTCTGTTCCTCCCTCCATCCATCAATTCACCCATCCTTCTAACCCAAAATACTCTTTCCCAACCTACTATGTCCCCTATAGTACTATGAAATATCATGGGAATATGAAAATGATAATGTCCAGTTTCAAGTATGTTTCAATATAAGTGTGGAGAGTAATGATCATAAGACTATAAATATATAAGGACAGTGTGACAAAATTAATACTGTGGCTAAGGGGTTATGGTTGTTTAAAGCACAGATAAGGAAATGAAGAAAAACCTCTTAATATGATAACTAACATGTAAGTAATAATGTATTAAATATTAATTGATTTAATTATTCTATCAGCATATAATTATATAACAACCTTTATAAACATTCATATAAATTTCCTTGCTCACTGGTTAATTTAAAATATACCCTGGGGGAGGGCAACGAAATAGCTCATTTGAATGCTATACTGCTCTGCCATGTACATGAGCCAATTTCAATCTCATCCCCCAGTGCATTGAAGGAAACTCCAGTTGCTGTGGTCTCTCTTTTTCTTTTGTCCTCCTTCTATCTTAATAAAATAATACTAAAGAAATAAAAATATATCAAAAGGGCTGCATTGGTGACTCATTGATAAAGTGTCTGCCTTACATATGTAAGGTTCTGGGTCAATTTCAATCACCACATAAAAACAAATTACACTCAGTTCTGATGACTTCCTTTCACATTCATGCTATATTTTAGCATCCAAGCCACTCATCTCTCACCTGGATTCCTACAACAACTTCCTATCTGATGATTTCATTTCTGCATCCCTATAGTCAGATCTTGTTTCTTCTATTTACCTCTTTTCTCCCATCCCTGCTTAGTTTCTGAGATCAGAAACACGAGATCGGGCGTGTTCCAGGTGGTATGGCCATAGACTATTTACTTCTTTTCTATTTATACTTCTTTAAGTCTTTCTATTTACTTCTTTACTTCCTACTTCTATTTTTTTTAGGTACCCCCCCAAATGTGGTGCCAGGGGTCAAACCTGCCTCACATATGTACTCTACCATCGAGTCCCATTCCCTGAGAGGTTACTTCACCGTCCTCTTCTTTAGCAGCTGTGGCTTCCCACAAACCAGAATGTGTAACCCACATTGTTTACTTTGGCCTTCAAGGTGCTTTTGGATCTTGCCCCTTTAACTTCATTTCCTATCTCTTCTTCCATGGTATACTTCTCATAGCCCTTCTGGCTTCACTGCTTCTCAATGTCCCCAGACCCCCTATACCTGTGAATTTGCACTTTGAGTCCTCTTCCCTCAAGTATTCTCTTGGTTTCTTCTGTCACTTCCTGTGTCCTTTGATTCTCTCTTTTTTTTAATGGTTAGATATTGCTCTCTTTTATTATCTTTATCTATTTATTGGAGACAGAAATCAAGAGTGATAGAGAGGGAAAGAGAGACAGAGACACCTGCAACACTGCTTCACCACTGCAAAGCTTGCTCCCTGCATGTAGGGATCGGGGGCTTGAACCCAGGTCCTGTACATTATAACATGCACCTAACCAGGCACACCACAACCCAGCCCCTACCTTTCAATTCTCTGTGAAAACCTCATTGTAGAAAATTTTGTTCTGCCTATCCCTTTGCCTTGATTTACTTTTCTTCGTGATAAATTCAGTACCTACTTTTCTTATGGGCATACATCTGCCTTATTTTCTTAGGTAACTGCCCTGTGAGGTCTAGAACTTCACCTCTGATATCCATGGCTACTCTCCAGTGGCTAAGTGGTGCCTGGCAAATAGTTAGCACCTAGCTAACTATATAGCATGCATATAATTCAACATCCTGGTAACTCAGAAATAAATTACTCATTTCTGTGTTTGGAATATATCATGAATTGGGTATTTCTCATGAATGCATTAATTTATTCATTGGAAATCTCATCATTTAGGCATCTTTGGACATATAATTTTTATTTTCTCTAGGGTTATTGCTGGGACTTGGCACTTGCACTATGAATCCACTGCTTCTAGAGGCTATTTTTTCCCTTTTGTTGTCCTTGTTGTTTATCGTTGTTGTTATTATTGCTGTTGTTGTTGCTGGATAGGACAGAGAGAAATCGAGAGAGGAGGGGAAGACAGAGGGGAGATAAAGACACCTGCAGACCTGCATCACCATTTGTGAAGTGACTCCCATACAAGTGGGGAACTGGGGGTTCCCAAACCTGGATCCTTTCAGCAGTTCTGGGCTTCATGCCATGTGCATTTAACCTGCTGCATTACTGCCCTTCCCCCCCAATTTTTTTTATTGTAATGTCAGTTTTTCACTTAAATGTTTCAGGTGGATGGCATTATAATCAGAATGTATGTATTCTGGTATGTTTACCTCTGAAAGTCTTCTTTCTTTTTTAAAAAATTTTTTATTTAAGAAAGGATAAATTAACAAAACCATAGGGTAGAAAGGGTACAACCCCACACAATTCCCACCACCCAATTTCCATATCCCATCCCCTCCCCTGATAGCTTTCCCATTCTCTAGCCCTCTGGGAGCATGGACCCAGGGTCATTGTGGGTTGCAGAAGTTGGGAGGTCTGGCTTCTGTAATTGCTTCCCCGCTGAACATGGGCGTTGACTGGTCGGTCCATACTCCCAGTCTGCCTCTCTCTTTCCCTAGTAGGGTGAGTCTCTGGGGAAGCGGAGCTCTAGGACATATTGGTGGGGTCTTCAGTCCAGGGAAGCCTGGCCGGCATCCTGATGGCATCTGGAACCTGGTGGCTGAAAAGAAAGCCAAACAAATTGTTGAAGAATCATGGACCCAAAGGTTGGAATAGTGGAGAGGAAGTGTTGGGGGGGGGGGTACTCACTGCAAACTCTAGTGTACTTCTGCTTTCAGGCATATATTTTGCAGTAGTTTATGGATAACGTGTGAACATATGCTCTCTCTCACAGACCCTGGTGTATATCTAGGTTTTGGGACTTTGTTAGAAAGTGATCCACCTGGGATGGAATTGGAGAATGCTATGAAAGGAAAGGTCTCACCCAAGTAATGAAGCTGAAGGGTTGTCATTCCACACCTAAAGTCTCTGGACACAGTCTGAGCTGAAGCATGTTGAGGTGGCACTCATTGCATTGATTAGGTTGCGACTGGCTGATGCAATATTATTTGATATGGATTGGGAGAGGCATGCAGGAAAGTGGGCCCTATCCTAAGGTTCCAGGACTGGGAGAAATATAGTGGAGATGTGAGGTTCCTGCTGTCTTAGGGTTCAAAAAGACAATGGATAGTTAACATTATCATCACATTGTTTGGTAATTGGGTTAACTTTGAAAAGTCCTTTTGTTAGGGTTTGCTGTATAGTACCCAGTATCTTGTAAATAGCTGTGCCACTGGTTGCCTCTGATCTACTTGGTCTAGGCTTTTGAGAGAGTCCGCCTATCAAATATACAGCCTATATATTAAGAAGACTCAGTCTGTGTTTTAAAAACTTCGAGACATACAATTAATGTTCCCCCTCTCATATTAATTAACTAGTGATTTGTATGACTACACTTTACTAGGAGTGTACATAAACACCATTCCCACCACCAAAAGACTGTGTCCCATCCCACCCACCCACCCCGCACCAGCCCTGGAAGCCGCATGTCTACCCCTCACCACAGGGTTTTTACTTTGGTGCCCTAAGAAAGTCTTCTTTCATCTGATTGATTCCTTTTACCCATTCTGCTCTCTCTCTCTCTCTCTGTCCTCCTTTTCTTTCTGGTAACCACTGACTTGATCTTATAGTCTAAGAGGTTTTTTTTTTTTTTTTTTTGGTGGAGCTAGGGCTTCATGCACATGCAGTTTCATAGTCTTTCTTTCTTCCTTCCTTCCTCTCTTTCTTACTTTTCTTTCTTTTTTTTTTTTTTAATGAAGAGTGGAAAGGAGTTTGTTTTCAGCAGCGTGGGCTCTATCTTGGTTTGTTTCTGGGACCTCTACCACTTGGTAGAGTCAACTTGCTCAGGCATAGTTTTACAGTTCTCTCTCCTAACTGGGGTGAAAACTAGGATGAATGGTCACTAGAGCCAGGGGACTTGGTTCTAACTTGCTCTCTTTAACAGTTATAAACTATTTCCCTTCTCTGAGTCTCAGTTTCCTCTTCTCACCAGGAATGAGATGAGAGAAACATTTCTCATTCAACTTCAGTTTATCAGCATGTTTGGTTTGAAGTTTTAGTAAAGAATTCAGATTCCTAGGCCCCATCCCAGTTGTGTTGAATCCTAATTTATAAAGCTAGAAGTCTTGGAATATGTGTTTTCAATAATCCTCTTGCTCACCACATTTTGACGATCAGTGAACCAAAAAAAATGTGAGATGGGATAAAATGTAGTTACCATATAGTGATTTTAACAACACTTAATGACTATTTGAGTGCTTTTAAAAGAAGAGATTTTAAAGTTAACAGGACTAGTGCACCTGCTTTTCCATGCAAAACAAAACAAAGCAAGCAAGCAAACAAGCAATCCCCCCTCACCCCCCCCCAGGTTTGAGTCTAGTCTCTACTACACTGGGGGAAGCTTTGGTGCTGTGGTCTTCGTCTCTAACTCTATTCGTCTCTCTAAATATCTGGAACAGGTGGCCCAGAGCAGTGAAGCTCTGGCAACAACAAAAAAGGTCTTATTGCAAGAAAAAATGTGCAATTATATTTGTTGATTATCCATAACAAACACACACATATCTGAAACTAACATATTATATGTCATTTATATCTGACAAGTAAAAAAAAATCTAAGTGGAAAAAAGGTAGCCTGGATCACACATTTGGAAAAGCAATCTTACTCCTTATAGAAAATGTCCTCTTTCGGGTTAAACACATGTGATGCTAAGCGCAAGGACCGGCTTAAGGATCCTGGTTCGGGCCCCTGGCTCCACACCGGCAGGTTTGTTGCTTCACAGGTTATGAAACAGGTCTGTAGGTGTCTGTCTTTCTCTCCTCCTCTCTGTCTTCCCCTCTCTCCATTTCTCTGTCCTCTGTCTAACAATGACGACATCAATAACAACAATAATAACTACAACAACAATAAAAAACAAGGATAACAAAAGGGAAAATAAATAAGAATTAAAAAAAAAAGAAAAGGAAAATGTCCTCTTCAGGGGGCCAGGATGTCCTCTTTAGGGGGGCCAGGTGTGGCTTACCCAGTAGAGCATTCAGGTTACCATGTACAAGGACCTGAGTTCAAGCCCCCTACCTCACCTACAGTGAATTAGCTGCACAAGCAGTGGAACAATGTTTCAGAAATATCTCTTTCTCTCTCCCACTCTCTCTCCTCCCCTCCTCTCCCTTCCCCACCCCTGCCCTCCCTCCCTCCTCCTCGTCCTTGTCCTCCTCCTCCTCATCCTTCTTCTTCTCCTCCTCTTCCTCCTCCTTCTTCTTCTTCCCTCTCCCTCTTCTCTCTCTCTCTCTCTCTTTTTCTCTCTCCTTCTATCAAAACAATGGTAGAGTCCCTCAGGCACTTGGCCCCATAATCTTGTTGGCAGAATCAAGGAGGGGGGATATAATGATTATTCAAAAAGCCTTTCATTATGCCCGAGACTTCAAAGTCCTGTGTTCATTCTCTCACACCATCATAAGTGCTAGGTAGTGCTCTTGTAAATAATAAATAAATAAACAGATGGGAGAAAGAGATAGGAAAAGGAAGGAATGGAGGGAGGGAGAGAGAAGAAGGGAGGGGAAGAGTAAGCAAGGAAGTATACTAGAGTACCATGACATAGACAAGGTGATAACAGGTTATAAATAATTGAGGAAGAGTGAGTTTGATGATGTGTGTGTACTGACTCTAGCTATAAAATATGGGGGAAGGGGCTGTAGATGCTGATTTTTTTAAAGTGATATCTTTTTAATCAAAGATAATAGGCTATAAGGGACACTGTTATAAACTATCCATAGTAGTGACTAGGCAGTGCAGTATTTGTAATTTATTTCTCAAGAAAGTGGCACTGTGTGAGCCAGAGATCCATCCCTGGCAAACACTGAGCACCAAGCTGTGCAATGTTAGCAAGAGCTATTAAACTGAAACATCTTTTCTAGTGCAGATAGAACAGGTCTTAAAGTGTCTGGACATCTCTACAATTGTGCCTTTTTTTTTTTCATTACCCCAAAAGTACTGGAAATATTTCCATTAAGTATGTGAGCAGAAACAGAGCGTTTTCCCTCTCTTGTTAACAAATGCCTGCCTTTGATAGCCCAGATTTTAGCTGAGCTCAGATGCAAGACAAGGCTTGTTGGATGAAGCAGACCTGTCAGAATACCCCACTGTAAATTCCAGAAACCTGTTGATTTAAGGGTTTCACTGAATCCTGTAGGTCAGCAAGCCCCAAACACAGCACATGGTTTTTGATCTGAGGATTCATTTCTCCATTGTAAATCTGTCAGCCTGGGCTGTTGAGTCTGCTACTGAGAGCAGAATGTCTGTGATACTATTTATCCTGTCATATCAGCTTAGGTGAACAGTGTTTTGTTACTCTCTGAGGAGTAAACCAGTACCCCATTAAATGCTACTTTTGACTCTAATGCAGTTCCTTATCTCTGCTTTCTTCCCAGTCTGTTTCAGCAGGTCAGGGCTTCAGGCAATGTAGCTTTTCTAGATTTTTATTTGATTTTATTTTATTAAAATATGATCTTCCCATTTGCAAAATGAATTTTTTTCCTGAAATCCTGCATACTATTTCTGTCCTTTAAAGAATGTTTTGATTTCTACTTTAAAAAGTTACTTGAAATGCCTTAAAGATAGAAAGATGCACTAATAATGATCATTATGACTTAAATATCAAAAGATCATGAATAATGAATTAATAGCACACTTGAGTTTTTCAGTGCCAACTAGATCAAGCTGTAGAAGACCACTGCATCCTTCCTTAAGCTCTTCTTGTATTTCCTCTCAGTTTCTAATTGCCCACTCTCCAAACATAATCATTATCATAAATTGCATTCCTCCATATTTACTTTGCCTGTTTAGAATTCTGTTCATACATTTTGCCTGCTTTTGAACTCTATAATTAAAATCCAAAGACTTTTTTTTCTTGACTAGGTTTCTTAGTTCAGTAGGCTGCTTGTGATTTCTACCTATATTGCTGCACATAGCCAGAGACTATTTTATTTTATTTTATTTTATTTTATTTTATTTTATTTTATTTTATTTGCCACAAAAGTTATTACTGAGATTCAGTGCCTGCTTGACTCCTTCTCCTGATAGCCACTTTTTTTTTTTTTTTCAATTTTCTTTTTGATGAAGGATGAGACAGAAAAGCAGCACTGCTCCACAGCTACTAAGATGTCTCACCTGCAGATGGAGACTGGAGGCTTGAAACTGGTCCTTATGCATGATAGGGTATACATTCTACTGAGTGTGCCATCACATGGCCCCCCTCAACTTTTTCTTTTTACAAAAGTACTGCTCTTCTGTGGTTTATGCTGGTGCCAGGGATTGAACCTGGGATATTGGAGCCTTAGGCATGAAGCTCACTTTGCATAACCATTATGCTATATCTTCTGCTACAGTTTATTTTCATTGCTTAAAAGTGTAGTAGTCACTATCTATTCAGTTGTTGATGAGATGAACCTTTGGGTCTTTTTTTTTCCTTTGGTTTAGAATTTTTACACAAAATGTATCAGTGGTTATTTGCGGGATTTATAGTTCAAGAAAGTATTCGTTTTCTTTTGATAATGTGCAAATTTATTTTAATTCATTAAAAAATCATTTTAAAGTGGTTTCACCAGTCTGTATTTCCTCAAACTATATATGAGTTTTAGTTTATATTCATCTTTGCCAACACTTGATATAATTATTCTGCATTTTTCACTGGAGCAAATTTGGATTATAGGTAGTTATCTTAAGTGATTTTATGTATGTTTAATGGATATTGAATATACTGTTATGTCAAATATCTAAGGTTATTTTGTCATTTTTATTGGTCTCTGGGCAAATGTATTTTCTCCAGTTTACTTTTTTATTTACCTCATCAATTATTCCTCTTGACAATGTTTCTTTTTACAAATATTTTATTTTACTCAGACACAGAAGAAGACCAGAGTGGCTCAGTTCTGGTGTATGGTGTTGCTGGGGATTGAATCTGAGAACTAAAATCCTAAGACAGGAAAGTCTCTCTCTCTCTCTTTTTCTTTTTTCCAGGGTTATCTTTAGGGCTTGGTGCCAGCACTATGAATTCACTGTTCCTGGTGGCCATTTTTTTTTTTCTGTTTTATTGGGTAGGACAGATAGAAATGGAGAGAGGAAGGGACAACAGAGGGGAGAGAAAGATAGTTAATAGCTGAGTAGTATTCCATTGTGTATATATACCACAACTTGCTCAGCCACTCATCTGTTGTTGGACACCTGGGTTGCTTCCAGGTTTTTGGTATTACAAATTGTGCTGCTAAGAACATATGTGTACACAGATCTTTTTGGATGGGTGTGTTGGGTTCCTTAGGATATATCCCCAGGAGAGGAATTGAGGATCATAGGGTAGGTCAATTTCTAGCCTTCTGAGAGTTCTCCAGACTGTTTTCCACAGAGGTTGGACCAATTGACATTCCCACCAGCAGTGCAGGAGGGTTCCTTTGAGCCCACAACCTCACCAGCATTTGTTGCTGTTACCTTTTCTGATGTATGACATTCTCACAGGAGTGAAGTGGTATCTCATTGTTGTTTTTATTTGCATTTCTCTGACAATCAAAGACTTGGAGCATTTTTTCATGTGTTTCTCGGCCTTTTGGATCTCTTCTGTGGTGAATATTCTGTCCATGTCTTCTCGTTTTTGCATGGGGTTATTTGTTTTCTTGTTAAGTTCGGCAAGCTCTTTATATATTTTGGTTATTATACCAGAGGGGTGTACCTCTGGTTTCCGGTGAGACTGGGGTTTGAACCTGAAGTTCTGTTGCCTCAAACATGAGCCTTTGTGCAGAGCCACTACACTAGGTCAACAATCAGGCATGAAAGTTTTTTATTATTGTTTATTTTTTACTATTTATTTATTCCCTTTTGTTGTTTTATTGTTGTAGTTGTTATTGATGTTGAATAGGACAGAGAGAAATGGAGAGAGGAGGGGAAGACAGAGGGGGAGAGAAAGATAGTCACCTGCAGACCTGCTTCACCACCTGTGAAGCAACTCCCTGTGGGTGGGGAAGCCAGGGGCTCCAACCCTGATCCTTATGCGGGTCCTTGTGCTTTTTGCCACATGTGTTTAACCTGCTGCACTACTGCCTGACTCACCGGGTATGAAAATCTTTTGTATAACCATTATATTGTCTCCTCCCCCCCCCCACTACTTTTATCCCTAGACAGTTCAAAGTCTCTCTTTCCCCTTTCTTGCTGCTTTGAAGTTATGGATCAGAACTTGTAATGGGCTTGGAGTTGCTGGCAAGGCATAGAGTCCCAGGAGGTGGCAAGCAGGGACAGTGGGTGGTGGGGAGGCAATGACTGGAGCTGGGTTGCTGGAGGCTGGTCACTGACTATATGGGGCCAGGCACCGCAAGCTATCAGGATGCTGTGATTAAGGGCACCATGATTGCCAACCATTTGAGAGCTCCTTGAGCAGCAGGTGAAGAAGGGAGTCGGATCTGCGGTGAGGTGCTAGGGAGTGACTCAGTTGCCTTTAGTGTTTGAGTATCTCTGTGTCCACCCCATCTGGAAGCTGGGCCTCTGCCCTCCATTGCTGTGGTTTGCAAACCTGTTTCTGCACTGGGTTTTCCATGTATTTTTTTGTATTGTGTTGCTGTGGAGATGAATGAAAGCAGACCCTGCTAGTCTGCCATCTTGGCTCTGTCTCAGTAATTGTTTTATTTTTTAATAATCATAAATTTCACCTCTGTTTTGTGATTGGCACTGTGAGAAAAAGAAACCACACAGATGGTAATTTAAAATAAAATCAAAGCGTGAGAAATAGCTCATTTGGATAGTATGCTGCCTTACCGTGTGTGTGACTCAGGTTTAAATCTCGTCCCCCACTGCATTGAAGGAAGCTTCAGTGCTGTGGTTTCTTTCATTTTTTTTTTTTCACTCTCTCTCTCTGTCTTTCTCTGTCTCTTAAAAAAAAAGTCTACTTTTCAAAATGAATAATCATTTTACATATAATCCCTCTTTAATTTTTTTGTGAAGAATTATATGTAAGGTAATAAAACATTTAATTCTTTTCTCAGATTTGCTTTTATATGTGGCTTGTAAATCTGAATGTTTTTCTTGGTCCTGTGCCTATGATTTTAAGCATTATTCTATACTACCTTTCAATTGATAATAACAGTGTTAGACTAGACAACTGTCTTTTCCTGTGTGTGTGTATGTTCTTAGTCTTTAAGTCTTATAAATTCATTTAAGAAATTTATGATTATCACCATTTTACAGAAGAAAGTAAAAATGAGAGGGGTTTTATGAACTGAATGTTTTGTGACCCTTCTCAACCTTTCCCAGATTTCTGTGTTGATGCCTAGTCCCTAGTGTGACTGTACCTGGAGTCAGGGCCTGTAAGGAAGTAATAAAGGGTAGATGGAATCAAAAGGGTGAGACCCCAGTCTGACAAGTCTGGTGCCTTATAAGAAGAGAGAGAGAGAGAGAGAGAGAGAGAGAGAGAGAGAGAGAAGTGCTTTCTGTGGTCTGCAGAGGCATGGTTAGTTGTCTGCATGCCTGGAAGAGAAGTCTCACCAGGAACTGAATTGGCTGACACCTTGATCTCAGATTCCCAGCCTCCAGAATGTAAATTTGTATTGTTCAAGCCACCCACTCTGTGGTATTTTGTTATGGCAGCCCTAGCAGGCTAGCATGAAAGGTTAATAACTCAAGTTCTTTCATCTTTTGAGCCAGAGGAATAACCTTTGTAGGAGTAGGAGTAAAACTGATTTCTTGTCCATGAAAAGCTGTGCTTGAGGACACACTCTAAAGGGGTAGTTTCCTAAGCAGTATTCTTCAGTGTTAAGTGGAGTTAAAATCTGACTGGTGTCTATCTGCTTAGAGAAATAAAACAAGACTGTTCTTGATGATTGAAATCACGGCTGCACTGGCCTCTGGATAGGACACTGCAAAATCATCTTTGGAGAGGTGTTTAAGATATTGAAAAGAATTCCATTGTTTCAGTTTGCTTTTTATTCAGGATTGAAAAATTTTGGATGCATCTGACCAAGAGCTGCTTGTCTGAACATGAATTTGGGTTCACTAAGCTGTCAACACCCCACCAAGACATCCCACTTTTCCCCTCCAAGTCTCAGCACAGGGGTGGCTAAATGATGCTTCAAGACAGAGTCTTAAAATTAAGTCTCTCTTTTGCATTCCCCCTGTCTGGCTTTCAGTGTCATTTTTCGTCAGAGCTGATCTGCCTCAAATCCCTTGGAATTGTCTCCTTGCCAATGGCTAAAGTAATTAACAGTAGTGCTAAAACACATTTTTCTGTAGGCCAGTTTCTTTCAGTAAGACTTTGTTCAAGCAGACTTTTCACCAAGAAATCTTTTCTGCTATTCCCATGCTGAGTGCTTGGGGGTCTACAGCTCTGCTCTGGGTATACTTTTGTGTTCATGCTGCATTGTAGGAACATATCTCTCCTTGACTAAAGAGACAACTCTTTGAGACCAGATTAGAATTTCTACAGCCTTGGAACCTGGCAAAGAGTCCACATGTACCACAAAGGACTGAAGACTGGACTGTGTAAAAACATAATAGAGGAGGAGATGGACAGAGTTACCGGGACCGGGCTTTGTAGCCTTTAATTATACAAGTAAAACAAACAAAAGACCCCACTATTATTAACTCACTATGTACCATGTAATTGAGGGTCAAATTATGCTTAGTATTATTTCCCATATTGATTTTAAACAAACTTAGCTGTAGAAGTTTAGAGTGAATTATCTGTGGTTTTAATTTCTTCTTTGCTTGTCATCATATTGTGATTGTTGGTTCCCTCTTTTTTTGTTTATTTTTAATAGTGATTTTTATTTATTTCCTTTTGTTGCCCTTGTTCTTTTATTGTTGTTGTTGTTGGATAGGACAGAGAAATGGAGAGAGGAGGGGAAGGCAGAGGGGGAGAGAAAGATAGACCTGTTGGTTTCCTCTTAACTCACAGAATATAGTAGAGTAGATTTGAGGTTTATATTTAAGATCAATTTCCTCTCAAACCTATATATTTTGGGGGAGCGTAGAAAGATTTTTTTTTTGTTAGTGCAGTGTCAGAGCCTCAGCATGCATATCACCACCTCGGGTCAGTCTTTTCACTTTATTTTTAGGGTGGGGGTCTATGACTGAGAAGAGGGACATTACAGTACTGTTTCATCATCCATGGAGCTGCCCTGGAGCCATCTGCAGTGCTCCTGTGTAGTGCGGCGGCTCAAAGCCAGGGCTTTATGCTTAAGGGATATACTTTCCCCACTAAACTAGCTCTTGACCCTCACAGCTGCAGATTGAGTGGCAGAATGCTACATATTGAGTGGCAGAATGACTCTTTTTCCCCTCATAGATAGGAAGCTGAAATCAGACAGAGAAATCATACAGAGGACACACAACAATATAAGTCTGTCTATGTTCCAGGCTCTGGGATCCAGATTTCCAAAATTAAGGGACTACTGTGAACAATAATTTCAGATCTTAGCCTAGGGATCCAGACTCTCTCTGTGTACTTGTATTTAGTAGCCTACCTCTAAATGGTCGTCAGAACTGCCTAATGAAAACTTCCTGTGAATTTCTTCAAGCCATCTCTGTTAATAGAGGTGGGCACATTTCTTGGCCCCTTAGTGCATCTGTTGTTTCAACTGCAAAGTTGGCATTGTTATCTTGTGCTTATCGTGACAGTGAGATTAAGTCAGAGAGGCTTAAACCACCTGGAGAGGTTTAAACAGTGCAGGGCACATAATAAGCAGCTAACATTGTTGCTCGCCTTATTTGTTGTAACTTACAGAAATGGTGATGATAAAAAGAACTGTGGCTAATGCACCACCATGGGATCCTTGGCCAGTAATCGCTTCATGTGTCTTTGATAAAGCTTGTGTATTTATGACATTGTGGGACATTTCCCACAAGGAAGCCAGATGTAGAGGTAAGGAATTCAGGGCATTCAACCATGGCCAGGGTTCTTGGTCCAGAGCCAGGCATCTCTCAAAACTGCAAAGAGTTGGGATAATTTTTGTAAGAATTTCTTAAGAACTGAGAAATCAAAGCTCTGGGTTTTTATTGGGGGGGGGGGTAGAAGCAGGGGCACTGTGTTATTCCAGCCTCTTTTTGTTGTCCTTAAAAAAATATCTTTGGGGGATGGGTGTTAGCACAGCGGATTAAGTGCACATGGTGCAAAGCACAAGGACTGGCTTAAGGATTCCAGTTTGAGCCCCTGGCTCCCCACCTACAGAGGGATTGCTTCATGGGAAGTGAGTGAAGCAGGTCTGCAGGTGTCTGACTCTCTCCACTTCTCTGCCTTCCCCTCCTCTCTCCATTTCTCTCTGTCCTATCCAACAACAAAGACAGCAGTAACAACAACAATAATAAAAACAATGATAAACAACAAGGGCAACAAAAAGGAAACAGTAGCCTCCAGGGGAGTTGGACGGTAGCAGAGAGGGTTAAGCACAGGTGGCACAAAGCGCAAGGACCCATGTAAGGATCCTGGTTTGAGCCCCTGACTCCCCACCTGCAGGGGGGTCGCTTCACGGGTGGTGAGTGAAGCAGGTCTGCAGGTGTCTGTCTCTCTGCACCTCTCTGTCTTCCCCTCCTCTCTCCATTTCTCTCTGTCCTACCCAACAAGGATGACATCAGTAACAACAATAATAACTATAACAACAAATCAAGGACAACAAAAAAGAATAAATAAATATTTTTAAAAAATAGCCTCTAGGAGCAGTGGATTCGTAGTGCAGTCATCAAGCCCCAGCAATAACCCTGGAGGCAATATATATAATATATATCTTCTAGGGTTTGGGTGGTGGTGCTCCTGGTAGAGCACACATGTTACAATGTGTGAGGAACTGGATTCAAGCCTCCAGTCCCCACCTGTAGGGGGAAAGCTTTGCAAGTAGTGAAGCAGTGTTACAGGTGTCTCTCTGCCTTGCTCCCTCTTTGTGACCCCTTTCCCTCTGGATTTCTGGCTGTCTCTATCCAATAAATAAGTAAAGATAATAAAAAAATCTTCTGGGGCCCAGTAGTGGCACCCCTGGAGGAGCACACACATTACTGTGTGTAAAGATCTGGGTTCAATCCCCAAGTCCCTACTTGCAGAGGGGAATTTCACAAGTGGTGAAGCAGTACTGTATGTGTTTCTCTCTATCTCTCCTTCTCTCTCAACTCTATCTCTACCAAAAAGAAAAGAAAAAGAGAAGATAATTGTTTTTTACGAAAACAATTTATCTTCTGTTGTTAATGTTTAGGTTCATCATCCACGTTGATCAGATGTGGAGTTTTGTGTATCAAGAGGAAAAGAAAGGGGGTAGGGATGTTATTCACTAGGTAGAGAATTACCTTGCCATGCACAAGGTCCTGCCTAATTAGAACTCTAGTACTACGTGGCAGCACCATGGACAGCATGAGAGTGGGGCTGAGATGTCTCTTTTTGTGTCTCTTCTCTCTTCTTTTCTCAGAGACTTGCATATTTTAATATGTGCTTTTCCCACTAAGCTATCTCTTGGCCCCCACATCTACATATTGAAATGTATGACCCTCTCCTCTCACATTTATTAGAAGCCCCAATGGGGCTGGGTGGTGGCACACCTGTTTGGCACACATGTTACAGTGCTTGAGGACCCAGGTTCAAGCCCCCAGCCCCCACCTGCAGGGGGAAAACTTTATAAGTGGTGAAGCAGGACTGCAGGGGTCTCTCTATCTCTCTCAATCTCCCCCTTCCTCTCAATTTCTGGCTGTCCTCTATCCAATAAATAAAGATAATAAAAAATTGAAAGAAGCCCTTTCCTTCTTTCCTCTCTAAATAAAAATAGAATGAAAATATGGAGCACAGGAGGGACTCAGTGGTATATGCATGCATGAGGCCTTGATTTCATTTCCTGGTATTATATTAAATAATAAATAGAAATAGAGAGTGTCCTATCTAGGGTGATTTTTTTAGGTTTGCATAGTTAATGAAAGAGAGAGAGAGAGAGACAGATAGTGAGAGATATCATAGGATTGTTCATCTCAGGCACATGGCAGTGCTAGTAATTGAACCCAGGGAGGGCCTCACATGTACAGGTCCTGTGCTCTGCCTGCTGAGCCACGTACCTGACCTTTCAAGGATGATTTTTAAAGTTGCTAACATTCTACTTTAACCTTAGATTTAAAATTTATTCTGTGTTTCAAGTCCTGCTGGTGATTTTAACCAGTAGTCAAAAGTGAGTTAAATTTTTAGCTGTTAATGCTGGGGTGCTCCAGGCTATATTCCCAGACTTTCAGGGGAGCCCCCCTTTCATGGGGGGATCGCCCTCCCTCCCAGGACTGCTAGGGGATTGAACACTGTTGACCCTTGGGTCTGCTTCTAGGAAAAAGACAAAACACACAGAACAATAGATGGGGGTGGGGCTAGCATCTCCCAGTGGAGGCAAGTGGTAGGTCAGTCAATTTATTTATTTTATTTTATATTTTATTTTATTATTTTATTTTATTATTTATGAGAGGAAGAAAAGGAGAGAACCAGAGCTTCACTCTGGAATATGCAAAGCTAGGGACTGAATTTGGAACCTCATGCTTGAGGGTCCAGTGTTTATCCTACGGCACCACCAACCTCCCAGGTCATAAGGGTGAGTCCTGTTTTACACTGTAACAGACAGCTGAGGAAATTGAATATCTCATTGTATTACAAAAGTCCTAGATCTGTGTTTTTTTTACCTGTTGCTGGAAACAGAGCTTATGGATTCCTGCTCTGAGAAAGACAGTTTAACACAGAGATGAAGGCTCTGGGCCAGACTCTTCCCATCTGGGGTCCATTGCTGGGTGGGAAGTTCCCTACCTGTGCTGTGTCCCAGTTTCCTCCACTCATTGACTTCAAAGTAGGTGAATTAATTTCAGTGAATTTCTTGTCTGCTGAATATTTCATTTAAATAAAGCTCTGAAGATGGCATTTGGTAATTGAGAGACATATTTGCTGTTGTGATCTTGGATTCCTAAGTCTTGAATCTGTTCAGTTTGCTGTCTCCCAAGAAAGCAGCTGAAGTGAGGATTCAAGTGCAAGTAGGTTATTTGGGAGCCCCAAGAAGGAGGATGCATTTAGGAGAGAAAAGCTGTATTAGGGTGTTTTTAGTTTATTATTATTATTATTATTATTTGCCTCCAGGGTTATTGCTGGGGCTCGGTGCCTACACTATGAATCCACTGCTCCTGGAGGCCATTCCCTTCCCCCCATTTTGTTGCCCTTGCTGTAGTTGTGATTGTTGTTATAGCTGTTGTTGGAAAGGAGAGAAACGGAGAGGGGAGAGGAAGACGGGGGGGGGGGAGAAAGACAGACACCTGCAGACCTGAGTCACTGCCCATGAAGTGACCCCACTGCAGGTGGGGAGCCGGGGTCTCAAAGGGAGATCCTTATGCTGGTCCTTGCACTTTACACCATGTGCACTTAACCCGCTTCACTACCACCCACCCCCCCCTTTTATTATATTTTTACGTGTTATCAGGGATCAAACCCAGGGTCTCAGTCATGCAAACTATGTACTTCACACTTCTCATCACCATCCCCTTAGGATGCTTCATAAAGGATTCTTCAGGACGGTACAGGTATAGTGAACTCATTCTGCCAAGCACTCTCCTAGAAGTCCCCCAGAGCGTGAACTTGCATTGAGACCCGTCTCCTATTAGTGTAAGATTGGGGATAGGGGCTTCCGAACATATTCCATCCTCAGTGCTGGCTGGAGGCTATGTGGACTGTAGCATAAAGATAAGCTACATGCAGACATGCAAAGGTGCACACTGCTGGCTTGAAGTGAGTGTGTGGAACTGGATGTAAGTTTGTGCTCTTCCTGAGTAGTCCAGCAGTTGGGGTTGGAAACTCAAAGAGTAGGAGGGGTGATACAGATACTATAATAGTCACCTGTGAGCTCTTGAATCAGGGGGGTTTCTCCTGTGCAGGGCCAGATTCAATTTTGAGTTCTCTTAGCTAACTTGCGAGATCTGACTGTGGACACTGCTTCCCTCTAGCAGTGCCACCATATAATCTTAGCACCAGAGTGTCTCTGTGCTTATTTCATGCCCACCACTATATCACCAACACACCTAGTTGTTTGGTTTTTGCTTATTGTAAAGAGGGAGCTACCTGGCTGGGTGTTCATAGGAGTCACTGCTTGGGCTGGGGGAAACAGCATAATGGTTATGCATTATAAAAGACTTCCATGCTTGATGTTTCCAAATCCCAGATTCAACCCCAGCACCATAATAAATCAGAGCTGAGCAGTGCTCTGGTTTCTCTTCATGTGTGTGTCTCTCTCATTAAAAATAAATAAATTTTTAAAAAGAAGTCATTTTTTAAAAATACTTTTAAATTTTTTAAATTTTTCCCTTTTGTTGCCCTTGTTGTCTTTTTTTATTGTTGTAGTTATTGTTGTTGTTATTGATGTCATCCTTGTTGGATAGGACAGAGAGAAATTGAGGGAGGAGGGGAAGACAGAGGGGGAGAGAAAGATAGACACCTGCATACCTGCTTCACCGCTTGTGAAGCGACTCCCCTGCAGGTGGGGAGCCGGGAGCTGGAACACAGATCCTTTTGACCGTCCTTGTGCTTTGTGCCACGTGCGCTTAACCTGCTGCGCTACCGCCCAACTCCCTAGAAGTCGCTTTTTATACATGGATCTGTATACAATTCTGTATTATAGATAGTTAGATAGCATGTAATGATTTATGTGAGAAGCAGATTATTTAAAAAAATTTTTTTTGAAATATTTATTTTATTTATTTATTCCCTTTTGTTGCCCTTGTTGTTTTATTGTTGTAGTTATTATTCTTGTTGTCGTTGTTGGATAGGACAGAGAGAAATGGAGAGAGGAGGGAAAGACAGAGAGGAAGAGAGAAAGATAGACACCTGCAGACCTGCTTCACTGCCTGTGAAGCGACTCCCCTGCAGGTGGGGAGCCGGGGTTCGAACCGGGATCCTTATGCCGGTCCTTGTGCTTTGTGCCACCTGCGCTTAACCCGCTGCGCTACAGCCCAACTCCCTTTTTTAATTTTTTATTTATAAAAAGGGAACATTGACAAGACCATAGGACAAGAGGGGTACAACTCCACATAGTTCCCACCACCAGAACTCTGTATCCCATCCCCTCCCCTGATAGCTTTCCTATACTTTAACCCTCTAGGAGTATGGACACAAGGTCACTGTGGGATGCAGAAGATTGAAGGTCTGGCTTCTGTAATGAGAAGCAGATTATTTATGGTGACTACTGGTATCTCACTGTGCTCATAGTGGTGGTGGTAATAGTGATCAAGCCATGATTGTATATTGAGTAATCACTGTTCATGTACATTACTTCGTGTACTAAGTCTATGGTACCACCCAGGTACTATACTTATACTTGGATACCTGGAAACATTATTCCTAACAGAATTTTTTATTTTCAAATGTATCTACATTTTATGAGACAGGGAGACTGAGACCTCATCTGTGACATATGATAGTGTTAGAGGTAAAGCCTTGGCCCTGGAAACATTAGTTTCCATGCTTCGTTTAAACACTGTTTCAGGGATAAGTTCTGAGAAATGTATCATTAGTCATATGTGAATGTCAGAGAGTATTAGCTACACATGTAGACTATCAGTGAGGACCGTTGTCATATATGTGGTCACCAGATGCCATTCTGTAACACATGACTATGACACCGTTGTCCTCATTTCACAATTAAGGCGTTTGACAGGGAGATTAAGCAACTCTCCAGTTTCTCTGACACTAACAAGTCTAACTCATTCAGAGTTAGAAGTATCAATAGATATCACTTAACTTTAATTTTTCTCTTTTCTTTTTTTTTAAATTTATTTATAAAATAAAAATATAAACAAGACCATAGGATAAGAGGGTTTCAATTCCACACAGTTCCCACCACCAGAGTTCAGTATCCCATCTCCTCCATTGAAAGCTTTCCTATTCTTTATCTCTCTGGGAACATGGACCCAGGGTCATTATGGGGTGCAGAGGTGGAAGGTCTGACTTCTGTGATTGCTTCTCTGCTGGACATGGGCATTGACAGATCAATCCATACTCCCAGCCTGTCTCTCTTTCTCTAGTGAGGCAGGTCTCTGGGGAGGTGGGGTTCCAGGACACCTCCGTGAGGTTGTCTGCCAAGTCAGGTTGGCATCATGGTAACATCTGCAACTTGGTGGCTGGAGAAGCATCAAGATATAAAGAAGAACAAATTATTTAATAATCAGGAACCTAAAGGCAAGAATAGCTTCAATTTTTATTAAAGGAGGAAAAAAAAAACCCTTAGAACTCCTTTTGCTTCTCTAAAGGTTTTGTTTTTATATTTTTAGTTTTTCTTTCTTTTTATTTTCTTTTATTTTTAATTTTTTTTTATTTAAGAAAGGATTAATTAACAAAACCATAGGGTAGGAGGGGTACAACTCCACACAATTCCCACCACCCAATCTCCATAACCCACCTCCTCCCCTGATAGCTTTCCCATTCTCTATCTCTCTGGGAGCATGGACCCAGGGTCGTTGAGGGTTGCAGAAGGTAGAAGGTCTGGCTTCTGTAATTGCTTCCCCGCTGAAAATGGGCGTTGACTGGTCGGTCCATACTCCCAGTCTGCCTCTCTCTTTCCCTAGTAAGGTGTGTCTCTGGGGAAGCTGAGCTCCAGGACACATTGGTGGGGTCTTCAATCCAGGGAAGCCTGGCCAGCATCCTGGTGGCATCTGGAACCGTTTCCAGAAGATGTTATCAGAGCTTCTTTTCTTTTCTTTCTCCTTCCTTCCTTCCTTCCTTCCTTCCTTCCTTCCTTTCTTTCTTTCTTTCTTTCTTTCTTTCTTTCTTTCGTTTTAACCAGAGCACTGCTCAGCTGTGGTTTATGGTGGTGCATGGGATTGAACCTGGGAATTTAGAACCTCAGGCATGAGTCTCTTTACATAACCATATGCTATCTACTCCCACCCCAAGTTTTCATTTCAAGAGTGAAAGCTAAGCTCAACTGATGTGACAATCCAATTGTGTTATGGGTTCCCAGAACCTGGTACTATACTGTGCCCTGAGGACTTGTTCCTCTGAGTCTGCTTCCTCTGTTGGTCACTCCCTCATACTCCTGGGATGTAGACAAGGATACCCTCACTGGTCCTACTCTTATTTCTGGTTGAACAGTTCCAGACTAAAACAGCCTCTTTCCCATAATACCTCAAGTAAGCAGGGCTGCCTTCATCTGCTCACTGAGAAGTGTTTCTCTTATTTTCTTTCTTTCTTTCTCTCTTTCATTTTCCCTTTTGTTGCCCTTGTTTTTTATTGTTGTTATTGTTATTATTGTTGTTATTGATGTTGTCATTGTTGGATAGGACAGAGAGAAGTGGAGAGAGGAGGGGAAGACAGGGGGAGAGAAAGATAGACACCTGCAGACCTGCTTCACTGAAGCCTATGAAGCGACTCCCCCGCAGGTGGGGAACCAGGATCCTTACGCTGGTTCTTGCCCTTCGTGCTACATGTGCTTAACCCACTGTGCTAACTGTCTGACTCCCACTGAGAAGTGTTTCTAAGGCATCAGCTCCCAAAGCTATGAGCACCAGCTCCTTCTTGAGCCCCATAGAATGCAGCTGGATGAAGCAGCTGGGGAGAGGGCTCAGTGGTGGTGTGCAGGACTTGTGTGGGGGTGAAGTCCTGAGTTGGATCCCCAGCACCACATATGCCATAGCAGTGCCCTGGGTCTCACTCTTTCTAATCAGAGGATCTATATTTTCTTTCTTTCTTTTCTTTCTTTCTTTCTTTCTTTCTTTCTTTCTTTCTTTCTCTTTCTTTCTTTCTTTCTTTCTCTCTCTTTTTCTTCTCCTCCCTCTCCTTCTTCCCCTTCTCCTTCCCCTTCTCTTCCTTCTCCTCCATCTCCTCCTTTTCCTTCTCTTTTCTTCTCCTCCTCCTCCTTCTTCTCCTTCTCCTCCTCCTCCTCCTTCTTCCACCCCCCCCCCCCCAGAGTACTGCTCAGCTCTGGCTTTTGGTGGTATAGGGGATTGAACCTGGGAATTTGGATTCTCAGGCAGGAAATTTTTTTTTTGTATAACTATTATGCTATATTTCCCTCCTCAGTGAATTTTTATTTATTAGTAATTTTATATTGATTTACAAAATCACATGTCAACAGGAGTATAATTGCACACTGTTCCTACCACCAGAGTTCTGAATCCGAATCTCCAATCCCTCCATTGCAAGCCACTACAGTTCTTCCAAGGTTGCAGACATGGGTTAACTATCATCTGTAAAACTGTCTATATTTGTACGTAATTGCCCCTTTTTTCTTCCAGATCCAGTCCTTTCTTCCCTTCTAAGCCACACATAAACTTACTACTACATCCAAATGTTCCTCCCTTTCTCCTACTATCTCTCTCTGGGTCCTAATAGAGCTGGAGTTCAGAGCCCTCTTCTCCTCTTACCCCACTGGGAGTGTGGATCAAAATTGGTTTTGGGGTGCAGAAGGTAGGACTTCTGGTTTCTGTAATTGCTTCTCCACTGAACATGGACATTGACAGGTCAATTCATACCCCAAATCTATTTCTATCTTTCCCTAGTGGGGTAGGGCTCTGGAGAGTTGAAGTTCCAGGACACGTTGGTGAGGTTATCTGCTCAGAGAAGTCATGATGGAATCTTTTTTTTTTAATTTTTTTTTATTTAAGAAAGGATTAATTAACAAAACCATAGGGTAGGAGGGGTACAACTCCACCCAATTCCCACCACCCAATCTCCATATCCCACCCCCTCCCCTGATAGCTTTCCCATTCTCTATCCCTCTGGGAGCATGGACCCAGGGTCATTGAGGGTTGCAGAAGGTAGAAGGTCTGGCTTCTGTAATTGCTTCCCCGCTGAACATGGGCGGGAATCTTAATAGCATCTGCAACTTGGTGTTTGGAAGGTGGCAGGATATAAAGTGAGGCACAATGATTAATGAACAGGAACCAAAAAGTAGGAACAGAGCAGATGAGATTAGGGAACATAGGGTAAAAGAAAGCTCAGAAATCCATTTTAGGCATGTTTCTAGGGGCACATGACTATGGTAGTTTTTACTTGAGTTTAATACTTAACGTGAAGTTAGGTAAAACTGTTGTCTGAGAAAATGGTGTTAGAGTGGAGAAAAGGGCTAGAAAGTTAGATTAGGGAAGAGTAGCTCCCATTCTTGAAAAAATTCTGTGGATAAAATCATCTGTTTACCTGCATCTGTCTGGCCCAGGTCATGCAAATATATATATAATTATTTTTTTTAACTAAAGCACAGCTCAGCTCTGGCTTATGTGTGTGGGGATTGAACCTGGGACATTGGAATCTAAAGCAAGAGAGTCTCTTTGCATAACCATTATGCTATCTACCCACCATGCCCCATAAATATATATTTATATTTAGCACTAGAGCCTGTGTAATCTCTGAATCCTTATTGGTCTGAGCTTGCAGCTCATGGTCACAGCAGGGAACAGTACAGGTTGCACTCATTTTAGGACATAGTCTTCCTCAAGTGGCAGGGCAGGATACTCCAGCCTCCCTTTGGAGACTGGTGCAGTCCCTACCATCACTTCACAATGAATCTTTTTATTTAAAACAAGAAGAGAAAGCAGGTTGGAAGACATTTCCCCATGAAGTGGGATAACTCTGAGATGCCATGCAGATCAGACTGCTGATGGTCTCTGTAAGGATTCTGTTGTCCTCTTGTTAATATTCACACAAACTCATGTGCTCTCTTTTTGTATCCTTAGCCTCTCCCTGCAACCACAGGGAGATGGCTGTGTTGTGGCTCTTTCTCATCCCATGCCCCTGTAAAACCAAATTTGTGGATGCAACTTTTTAATTCTCCCTATTCTCAAGTCTTGAGTTTTCAATTCTGAACCCAATTCCATCTATTTTCTGCCTAGAACACAAGTTCTCAGTCCTGGGTAGTTCTACCCTGCCAGGGACATTTGGCAGTGTATAGAAACATGTTTCACTATTACTGGAGGTAGTGCTTTCTGGTCATTTCTAGTGTCTCAAGGCCATTAGTTTCTCTGGGTTTCTAGTGGCTCAAGGTCAAGGATGCAGCCAGACAAACATCCAACAGTACATAAGATTTCCGCCCCGACCTGACCCCAGCAGTCACTAATGCAGGAGTGAGAAACCTCTAGATCAGAGCCTTCCAAGTGCTGGGATTAAAGAGAGCCCACACTTGGCACTACTGCCAGATCTTTCCACAGTGTTTGACCATTTCCATCACCATCTTCTGGGAATCCTCCATCCCTTGATTGTTAAACTGCCACTTGGGTGTCCTGTTGTCCTGGCTGCTTCTTCCTGGCTTCTTACCTTCTCATTCTCTGTATCCAGTGCCCACAGGATGTGTGAATAAATAAAGTAGTCTCTGTGCTAGGAGTGCAGTAGGAGCTTTGGGGCTCAGAGGGCTGGGGCCTTTCTTAGGATGAAAACTGCTCATTCCTTCAGGTTTCTGGAAGAAGGCAAGTGGGGAAGGGCACAGGTCTTCAGGATTGGGAGGAGAAGACCAGTGTTGACAACCTCTGGAGTTTCCCAGCCCTGCATCTGACTGGTTTGTGGGATCTTCCCATTATTTAGTGTGGGTGATTATTCAGAGTTTTTATTAGAAACACTGTGCCGACATGTCAAAATATATTAAAGAAGTGTATGCACAATGGAATACTACTCAGCTATTAAAAATGACGAATTCACCTTCTTTTAAAAAATATTTATTTCCTTTTTGTTGCCCTTGTTGTTTTTATTGTTGCTGTAGTTATTATGGTTGATGTTGTCATTGTTGGATAGGACAGAGAGAAATGGAGAGAGGAGGGGAAGACAGGGGGAGAGAAAGGTAGACACCTGCAGACCTGCTTCACTGCCTGTGAAGTGATTCCCCTGCAGGTGGGGAGTGGGGGCTTGAACCGGGATTCTTATGCCAGTCCTTGCGCTTTGCAACACGTGCAATTAACCCGCTGTGCTACCACCTGACTCCCGAATTCACTTTTTTTCAATTAATTGATTTATTTAAGAAAGGAGACATTAACAAAATCATAGGATGGGGGGTTACAACTCACACAATTCCCGTCACCCAATCTCCATATCCCATCCCCTCCCCAATAGCTTTCCCATTCTCTATCCCTCTGGGAGCATGGACCCAGGATCATTGTGGGTTGCAGAAGGTGGGAGGTCTGGCTTCTGTAATTGCTTCCCCGCTGAACATGGGCGTTGACTGGTCGATCCATACTCCCAGTCTGCCTCTCTCTTTCCCTAGTAGGGTGAGTCTCTGGGGAAGCGGAGCTCCAGGACACATTGGTGGGGTTCACAGTCCAGGGAAGCCTGGCCGGCATCCTGATGGCATCTGGAACCTGGTGGCTGAAAAGAGAGTTAACATACACAGCCAAACAAATTGTTGAAGAATCATGGACCCAAAGGTTGGAATAGTGGAGATGAAGTGTTGGGGGGCGGTACTCACTGCAAACTCTAGTTTTCAGGTATATATTTGCCCTAGTTTATGGATACCGGTGAACATATGCTCTATCTCCTGGAACCTGGTCTATATCTAGGTTTTGGGTCTTTGTTAGGAAGTGAACCACCTGGGATGGAATTAGAGAATACTATGAAAGGAAAGGTCTCTCCCGAGTGATGAAGCTGTAGGGCTGTCGTTCCATACCTGAAGTCTCTGGACACAGTCTGAAATGAAGCATGCTGGGGTGGCACTCGTTGCGTTGATTAAGTTGCAATCAGCGGATGCAATATTATTTGATAAGAATTGGGAGAAGCATATGGGAAAGTGGGCCCTACCCTAGGGTCCCAGGACTGGGGGAAGTTTAGGCTCTATAGTGGAAATGTGAGGTTCCTGCTGTCTTAGGGTTCAAGAAGACAATGGATAGTTGTTATCATCACATTATTTGGTAATTGGGTTACCTTTGAAAAGTCCCTTTGTTAGACATACACTCATTTTTCCCCTTATATTAATTAAATAGTGATTTATATGACTACAGTTTAATAGGTGTGTACATAAACACCATTCCCATCACCAAATATTGTGTCCCATCCCACCCACCCACCGCCACCCCCACCCCCACCCCCACCCCCCACCAGCCCAGGAAGCCGCATGTCCACCCTCCTGCTCACCATATGGTTTTCACTTTGGTGCCCAATTTTCAATTTAGTCATATCCTACCTTTACTTTCCCTTTCTGATCTTTCTCAACTTCTGTTGATGAGTGCGATCATCCCATACTCATCTTTATCTTTCTGGCTTAGCTCACTTAACATAATTCCTTCTAGCTCTGTCCAAGATGGATCAGAGAAGTTGAGTTCATTGTTCTTAGTAGCTGCATAGTATTCCATTGTGTATATATACCACAGCTTTCTCAGCCACTCATCTGTTGTTGGGCACCTGGGTTGCTTCCAGGTTTTAGCTATTATGAATTGTGCTACTGTGAACATAGGAGTACACACATCTTTTTGGTTGGGTGTTATGGAGTCCTTGGTGTATATTCCCAGGAGAGGAATTACTGGATCATATGGAAGGTCCATGTCTAGCCTTTTGAGAGTTCTCTAGACTGCTCTCCACAGAGGCTGGACCAATTTACATTCCCACCAGCAGTGCAAAAGGGTTCCTCTGTCCCCACAGCCTCTCCAGCATTTGTTGCTGCTGTCCTTTTTGATGTATGCCATTCTCACAGGGGTGAGGTGGTATCTCAATGTTGTCTTAATTTGCATTTCTCTGATAATCAGTGACCTGGAGCAGTTTTTCATATGTTTGTTAGCCTTTTCGATTTCCTCTGGAGTGAATGTTCTGTTCATATCCTCTGCCCATTTTTGGATGGGGTCATTTGCTTTTTTGGTGCTAAGTTTGCTGAGCTCTTTGTATATTTTGGTGATTAGTCTCTTGCCTGATGCATGGCATGTAAAGATCTTCTCGCATTCTGTGAGGGGGTCTCTTTGTTTGTTTAATAGTTTCTTTGGCTGTGCAGAAGCTTTTCAATTTGATATAGTCCCATTTGTTTGTTTCTGCTTTAGTCTTCCTTGCAATTGGGTTTGTTTCACCAGAGACGTTCTTTAGGTGTAGGTGGGAAAGTGTTTTACCAATGTTTTCCTTCTATTTGATTGTTTCTGGTCTAACATCCAGGTCTTTGATCCATTTGGAGTTGATTTTTGTTTCTGGTGAGATAAAGTGGTTCAGTTTCATTCTTCTGCATGTTACAGCCCAGTTTCCCCAGCACCATTTATTGAAGAGAGCCTCTTTCTTCCATTTAATACTTTGGGCCCTCTTATCAAAGATTAGATGTCCATAGGTGTGGGGGTTTAGTTCTGGGCTTTCAATTCTGTTCCACTGGTCTGTGTACCTATTTTTGTACCAGTACCATGCTGTTTTGATTATGATGGCTTTATAATAAAGTTTGAGGTCTGGGAGTGTGATGCCTCCATTTCTGTTTCTTTTCCTCAAGATGGTTTTGGCAATTCTAGGTGTTTTCTGGTTCCAGATAAATGATTGTACCTTTTGTTCTATTCTCTTGAAGTTTGGTGGAACATTGATGGGTATTGCATTAAATTTGTATATGACTCTGGGGAGAATATTCATTTTGATGATTTTTTTCTTCCAATCCATGAGCATGGGATGTCTTTCCATTTCTTGGTATCAGTTTCTGTTTCCTTGAATAGTGACTCATAGTTTTCAGTATACAAGTCTTTCACTTCTTTGGTCAGCTTTACTCCTAGGTATTTTATTGATTTTGCTGCAACAGTGAATGGGAGTGATTTCTGGATGCCTTCCTCTTCAGATTTAGTGTTTGCATAAAGAAATGCCACTGATTTTTGTACATTGATTTTTGTAGCCTGACACCTTGCTATATTGCCTAATAACTTCCAGTAGTTTTCTGCTGGATTCTTAAGGTTTTTCTATGTATACTACCATATCATCTGCAAATAGTGAGAGCTTGACTTCTTCCCTTCCAATCTGTATTCCTTTGATTTCTTTCTCTTGCCTGATTGCTATGGCAAAAACTTCCAACACTGTGTTGAAGAGTAACGGTGACAGTGGACAACCCTGTCTAGTCCCTGATCTGAGGAGGAATGCTTTCAGCTTCTGTCCATTGAGTATGATGTTGGCTGTAGGTTTGCTATATATGGATTCTACTATCTTGAGGAATTTCCCATCTATTCCCAGTTTTTGTAGGGTTTTGAGCATGAATGGGTGTTGGATTTTGTCAAAGGCTTTCTCTGCATCTATTGAGATAATCATGTGGTTTTTGGCTTTGCTTTTATTGATGTGGTGAATGACATTGATTGACTTACGTATGTTGAACCAACCTTGCATTCCTGGGATAAATCCCACTTGGTCCTGATGAACAATCTTTTTGATATGCTGCTGTATCCAGTTGGCCAAGATCTTGTTTAATATTTTGGCATCTATGTTCGTCAGAGATATTGGTCTGTAGTTTTCCTTTTTTGTTGTGTCCCTCTCTGCTTTTGTTATCAGGGTGATGTTGGCTTCATAGAAGGTGGAAGGGAGTGTTCCTGTTTCTTCGATCTTATGGAAAAGCTTTAGAAGTATGGATACTAACTGTTTCCTGAAGATTTTGTAGAATTTGTTTGTGAAGCCATCTGGTCCAGGACTTTTATTGTTGGGGAGATTCTTAATAATGGCTTCAATTTTTTTTTGTCTGTGATTGGTGCATTTAGGTTTTGTAGTTCTTCTTGGTTCAGTTTTGGAAGGGCATATGCTTCTAGGAATTCTTCCAACAGTTGCTGTGGGAACTCAAACCAGAAGCTACTTCTCAGTCCACCATTTTGGCTTCGCCCCCTGAATTCACTTTCTTTACCCCATCTTGGATGGAGTTTGAATGAATCATGTAAAGTAAGATCTACCAGAAACAGAAGGATGAAAATTGGATGATCTCACTCATAGAATGTGAAAAATAAGAACAGAAGGGAAATCACAAAGCAGAACTTAGACTGGAGTTGATGTATTGCACCAAAGTAAAAGACTCTGTGGTGGGGGTGGTGGGAGTTTCAGGCCCTGGAAGACAGAGTAGGGCCTACAGGGATTTGAATTATTATGTGGAAAGCTGAGAAATGTTACACATGTACAAACTGTTGTATTTTATTTTACTGTTGACTGTAAACCATTAATTCCCCAATAAAGAAATAAAAAAATGTATGACCACTTCTACCTTGAATATTAGAATTTCCTGGGGATTTCTCCTCCCCTCCACCCCAAACCCTATTGTCTTCCCATGCTTGGAATAGTAGCAGATCTACCAGGTTCCTTAAAATAGAGCAGTGTCAATATGTCAGTGACTCCAGATTCTACAAGGTCTAAGAATAGTTGGGATGAATCCATTAAGGCTGGGTGAAGGATATTGTTAAGAATGGAGTTAGTCACCACATTATTATTATATTAATTTCTTGGACTGCAGAGAATTGTTAATGTGGTATTTGTGCATTTTAGTTCTGGCATTTGCAAAGTGTTATATTCTTAAGTTGGTCTTTTTTATTTAAACAACAACAACAAAAACTCATCACAAAGGAGGGAGGGTGAGAGAGTGGATAGAACCAGAGCATCACTTCAGCACATGTAGTGCTGGGGATTAAGCTCTGGCCATTATGTGTGCAAGGTCTGTACTCTACCACTGAGCCACCTCCACAGCCAATTTATTATTATTTTTTTAAAGATTCATTCCATGTGTTCAAGAAGATAGAGATAGAAAAGGGTAGGGAGGAACAGACTAGAGCAGCACTCTGGCATATACGTAGTTCCAGGGATTGAAGTCTGGGACCTCATGCTTGCAAGTCCAAAGATTTATAACTTTGCCACTTTCAGGCCTGTGCCACTTAAAAAAAATTATTTACTTATTACCTTCAGGGCTCCTTCACTCCAAGTCAGAATTTTCAGAGAGATAGAGAGAAAGAGAGAGACATCATACCACTGATGCTTGTCCCAGTGCTGAGTATTCCCACATAGTATACCAGGGACTCAAAACCTGAGTCATTCACATGGCAAATCAGGCTCTCACCCAGGTGAGCTCTCTCACCAGTTCCAGGATTGTCTGATTGATTGATTCTCTCTCTCTCTCTCTCTCTCTACCAGAGCACTGGCTTATGGTGGTGCTTTAGATTGAACCTTGGATCTCAGAGCCCAGGCTTGAAAGTAATTTGCATAACCATTATGCAATCTCCCAGCCTAAAATTTATTGCTGTATTCAGTGATAGGGATTGAACCTGGTACTTCATCTGTACAAGTCCTGTGTTATGTCCACTGAGCAATCTCCTTACTCTAGACATTTGTGCTTTGGGAAATCAAAACAGTGTGTATCCTTCCCTTCTCTGGGGGTTTGACTTTATAGAAATAAATAATTGTTCAAAGTTTCTCCTTGCCACCTAGTTGCCTCTTTGCTGTGTCTTAAACAGATTCAAACACTATTTTCTTCCTTCATTTGTATAAGTAACAGTATTAGAGGTGGCATAATAAGGGTTTCTTACAAAGCAGTGCAGACTGGCACAAGTTCAGGGGATAAAGCTGGAGTGCTCTTTAATGTGCAACTCTCTTAGAGCAGTAATGTTTTTGAAATCCACCTGGCTTGTGACTTTGATTTACAAAACAAATCAATCCCCATTTCTTACATGTTTTCCTGGAATTGAATTCTCCCCCTGTGTGCTGGAATTTAGAACTTTGCAGGTTTTCTCTTGAGCAGTTGGTCTTACCTTCCACATTTGTTTTTCCATTAAGATTCTTAGCTCTGACTATTTCCTACGGGTTTTGTCTACAATGATTTTTCAACCTTGCGGTTCTGATAACAACTTCACCTCAAAAATTATTCTAATCATGTGAAACTGGTCCATAGCCCATAAGACTCCTGGAAAGAGTTACCGTTAAACGACTTTATGCTGAAGTGTAGTTATATTTTTGTAGTAAGGCTGTAACCTGTTTTTAATTTGTAACAGTTTGAAGTCATATTGGTAATTTTTTTCTGCTGATATTTCAAATTTCCCTTTATGGCAAACAGGAGTAAGTCACTTAGCCTCTTGGCATCCTTTGCTATCTAATGGTTAATGGTATCATTTACCCAATTGGAATGTCTAGAGTTAGGAAGATGCTTTGGTTCTCAGTAAAACTTAACCAGGGTGTGGTAAAGTTATAGACTCTAGTGGTGGTGAGCTTGAATTTGGTAGTCAGGCAGTTAGTAACAAGTCTGACTTTCCCCAATCAGCTGGTTGGCCTTGGGCTAGTTGCTTAACTTTTTTCTAGGACTCAGTTTCCTTATCTACACATGTCAGTGGTACTTTTACGTAACCTTTGCATACTGCTAGGAGAACTAGTTGAGATTAAGCAGCTTGACTCACAGTAGCAAATTGCTTCAGAGATGTAAGAAAGTGCCGCTACCAACATTGGTCACAGTGGCAGTAATAAGGACAGTCCCTCAATTGATCTCAATTCTCCAGAGATTGAATAACTCCTAATGGTTTTTCCACTTAAACTTTCTCCAAGAGTCCTATTTGTCGTCACCCACTCTACCTTTTTGGTGAATTTTTAAAATACTCCTTTTTAGCGGTGGAACTTCTGGTAAGTGAAAGGCATGGAACATGCATAGTGATTGAGTTACTTTATGTCTTTGCTGTATAGTCACATGGGAGGAGTAAGCTGAAGGGCCATCTAAGACCTGGCAGGTTGCATCCTTGAGATGCAAGGACCCACACAAGGACCCCGGTTCCAGCCCCCGTCTCCCTACCTGTGGCGCGGGGGAGAGGGGGGCACTTTGCAAGCGGTGAGGCAGGTCTGTAGGTGTCTTTCTCTCTCCCTCTATATCTTCCCCCTCCCCTCCCCTCTCAATTACTCACTGTCATTTTTTCCAAAAATGAAAAAAAAAAGTAATATGGGGGATAGAGGTGGAAATCCTGTGTTAATATTAATCAGTTACAGGTTATTCCCTAGTTGAAAAATTAAAGATCTGGGAGGTAGGTGGTAGCACAGCAGTTTAAGTGCATATGGTTCAAAGCGCACGGACCAGCATAAGGATCCTGGTTTGAGCCCCCGGCTTCCCACCTGCAGGGGGTCACTACACGGGTAGTGAAGCAAGTCTGCAGGTATCTGTCTTTCTCTCCCCTCTTTATCTTCCCATCCTCTCACTTAATTTCTCTCTGTCCTATCGAACAATAACAACAATAATAGTAACAACAAAGACAAGCAAGGGCAACAAAAAGGAAAAAATAGCCTCCAGGAGCAGTGGATTCCTAGTGCAGGCACTGAGCCCCAGCAATAATCCTGGAGGTAAAAAAAAAAAAAAAAATACAGCTCTAAGAACTCCCTGATTTCTATGCTATGTATTTCCTTGAGTTTTTCATAATCCCATTTTGGGTGAAAATGTTTATTTCACTCATATAATATTAATGTTAATTGAATGCAGTTTATTTGAGTCATCAATATATCTTTTTTTTTTTTATAAAAAGGAAATACTGACAAAACCATAGGATAAGAGGGGTATAACGCCACACAGTTCCCATCACCAGAACTCCATATCCCATCCCTTCCCTTGATAGCTTTCCTATTCTTTAACCCTCTGGGAGTATGGATCCAAGGTTATTGTGTGGTGTAGAAGGTGGAAGGACTGCCTTCTATAATTGCTTCCCCGCTAAACATGGATATTGACAGGTCAATCCATACTCCCAGCCTGTCTTTCTCTTACCCTAGTGGGGCGGGGTTCTGGGGAAGTGGAGTTCCAGGACACATTGATGGGGTCATCTCTCCAGGGAAGTCTGGTTAGCATCCTGCTAGCATCTGGAACCTGGTGGTTGAAAAGAGAGTTAACATATAAAGCCAAACAAGTTGTTGACTAATCATGAACCTAAAGGCTATGAAGAGTTGAGGGGGGAGGGTCATCTCTGTTTTATAGATAGCTAGTAGGCATATTTTAGTTATATTCCAAAGGGGTCTGTGGCTATACTAGTTTTTTGTTTGTTTTTTTCCCTGAACCTGGAATCTTATATGCAGGTGGATCCAAATTATTGTCTGGGGAGATGATGTCATGGCTGGAAAAGGAACAGAAAGCTGGATCAGGGAAGAGAGTAGCTTCCAAATATGAGAAAGGTGTATAAATATTGTTGACTGTAAACCCCATAGATTTGATCTGATCTGGGGCCCATATTCAGCTTAGGAGCCTATGTATGTGACTTCTGCATCCCTATAGATCTAAGCTCACATTCTGTGGTCATAAGTAGGAACATTCCAAACTGCCCCAATGTCAGGACCCATCTTCCTCAGGTGCAGCATAGAGTGTATTGTCCAGCCTCCCTTTGGAAGATGAAACATTCTCTACCATTGATGATCCAAGTTGAGGGCAAGGTCCTATGGGAGTCCACAAAGGGGTTTATTGTGTTTTTCCTGATAGAAATGACCAGTAACAATGGAGAGAGGGATTTATTTGAGGTCTAGGCCCATCATGTCTGTTTGGGAATCTCAGGACTCCATGATTAGGGTCCTGGGTGATGGGGTGGCCTGATAGTGACTAAAGAGTCATCCTTAAAGCATGCCAGTCTCTTGCCATTATTCAGCTTTTGCAGTCCTTGCTTTGATAAGGTTAGCTTGGGAGTAAGTGAGGGAAATGTAATAGGAAGTAGGTGAGGAGGGGTATCTAAGTCTCAGTAGACACAATTAGGAACTTTATACTGACTCACTGCAGACTATTGTGTACTTTTGCTTTCAGGTATATATTTTGCCCTAATTTCCGGATACATGTGAACATATGCTGTATCTCATGGGACCTGGTCTGTATCTAGGTTTTGGGACTTTGTTAGGACGTGAACCTCCTGGAATGGAATTAGAGAGTCCTATGAAAGGAAAGGTCTCACCCAAGCAATGAGGCTGAAAGGTTGACTTTCCATGCCTGGTGTCTCTGGACATAGTCTGAAGTGAAGCATGCTGATGTGGTACTTGTTGTGTTGATTAGGTTGGGATCAGCAGATGCAATATCATTTGGTATGAATTGAGAGAAGCATGCAGGAAAGTGAGCCCCACTCTAGAGGTTCCAGGACTGGGGAAACATAGGCTTAATAGAGGAAGTGGGAGGTACCTGCTGTCTTCGGGTTTACCAATAGATCTTTTTCTTTCCTCCTTTCTGTTTATTAAAGTGTTTAAAGATACTAATCAATTCCTTTTGAAACAAATTTTTATGTCTAAATAATTTTGGTTTTCCACAGAAATACACTACCTGAAATGCTATTCATGACTAATATTTTTCTATGTATTAGATGCAGAACAAATACTAAATTCTCATTCTCAGTCCTCCAATGAAGCTATTTCTGTCTCCCCCTACCTCCGTACCCCCATTGTTAGTACAGAGTGATTAGGATTGCCCAGTATTAATTATATGGCACTACCAGACACCAGCTTGTTTACAGCAAGCCTCACCTGATCTTTTCTAAAACTGAGAGATCATGAAAGGTTGATTATGGCACTGCCATATTTCTCTTCCAGGTGCTTTCATGCAATGGTATTTACTTCATGCATGCAGAAGTTTTTTAAATTTGTTTATTAGTGATTTAATAATGATCACGAAAATTGTAAGGTAATGGGTACAATTCCACATAGTTCCTAACATCAGAGTTCTGTGTCCTATCCCTTCCATTGGAAAGTTCTCTGTTCTTTATCCCTCGGGGAGTATGGACCAAAATTCTTTATGGGTGCAGTTGGTGGGAGGTCTGGCTCTGTAACTGCTTCTCCACTGGCCATGGATGTTGGCAGGTCAGTCCATACCCCCAACCTATTTCTATCTTTCCCTAGTAGGGTTGCGTTCTGGGAAAGTGAGGTTCCAGGACACATTGGTGTCATCTGTCCAGGAAGGTCAGGATGGCATCATGGTAACATCTGCAACTTGGTGGCTAAAAAGCAGTATTAAAGTCATGGGCCACATGGAACATACCTAAAAAAGACTTCACAGCTTCAACCCACATGAAGACCCCTAGTTTCATTTGCCCTCTTCCCACCTTTGAATGTTTGCAGATTTTTTTCAGATAGAAACAGAGGGAGAATAGGCACCATGGCACCTATGCTTCCTCCAGAGCTGTGGGGGTCAGGGGTAATGCCCATGGTAAAGATGCACTCAGCACTATCCAGTATAGTGACCACAAGTAACCTGGCTAGTGATTACTTGTACTCATGTATCACATGTACTCATGTGACCAGGGTAAGTGTCCTTTTAATTTTATTTCACTTACATGAATTAAATCAAGGAGAAATAGGCACCATGTGACCACTGTGACTGTGCTGGATGGTAAATTTGATGGGTCGAAGGAACTGTCCTCAAGGGAGTTAGCAAAGCTGCGTGATTCTTTGCAGGGAAATCAAAATGAGACTAAAGGTCTTTAATCTATCCAGTTGCGCACAGAAGAGGTCTGAGTACCGATCTTAACTCTACATCACCGTTAGTTGAACCCTTGTTATGATGCCTGCATTCTTCTTTTCTTGATTTTGCTTACTTTGCTTCATCTTTATCACCATTGCTTGGTTTTCATTGCTGTTTTCTCCTGTAGCAATCTGATGTATTTCTTAACATCAATTCTTATCTTCCTTTCAATCTTCTTCCACATTACAGCCACTTTAATTCTTCTCAGGATTAAAATTCCTAGACTGACCCTCTCTTTCTCTCAGGATAAAGCTTAAAATCCTTAGCTTTAATGAATACAATGGCTTTATTTGGTTTAATGCAAGTTGTAAAGTTCTGGCTATTTCAATGTCAGCTGAATGTAAATTTTACTAATAATGTTGTTTTTATTTGGCATTGCATATGAGTACACATTTTTCTTTTCAGTATTTAGGACTTGAAACAAAATCTGTCACTTTCCACTCCTAAAAGCATATGCATGCCAGTGCAAGGAAGCATTCTATGCTTGACAAATCAAACAGCTGCAGGCAGGCAGCTCTCTCTCTTCACCTTTGCTCCCTCACCTGGATGTCCCATCCCCCCCCCCACCCCTAACTTGTTCACTGAACTGGCACTTGCCTCATTAAAGACTAAGCTTAGACACCTTCTCTTCTCAGGAGTCTTCCTAAGGTTGAATTTTTTTTTTAATTTTTATAACCTTTCTTTATTGGATAGAGACAGCCAGAAATCAAGAGGGAAGGGGATAGAGAGGAAGAGAGACACCTGCAGATCTGCTTCGCTACTTGTGAAGCCTCCTCCTTTGCAGGTGGGGAGTGGAGGCTCGAACCTTGATCCTTTGCACATTGTAACATGTACACTTAATCATGTGTGCTACCATCCGGTTCTCCTAAGATTTAAAAAAAATGATATTTATTTATATATTAAGAGGAAAGAAAGATACCTGAATACTTACTGTTCATCTCTGGCACAAGGTGGTGCTGGGGGTTGAGCCTGTAGTCTCTGGGGCCTCATGCATGCAAGTCAGTATTCTTAGCAGGTTGTGCTATCCCCCAGACCCTCAAAGTTTTTTGTAGGTACTCCTACTAAAGTCTTAGATGAAAGATAGTGTGACAGAAAAAGACTGCCTTGTGATGTCTGCTCTTTTTTTTTTTTTTTCTATTGAGGTAACAGTTATAAGGCATATGTGTTGGGGATATTTTCGTACCTCTTCTGATGGATATTATTATTATTATTATTGGATAGAGATAGAGAGAAATTGAGAGGAGAGGGAAAGAGACAGAGATATACCTGCTTCATCACTCATGAAGATTTTCCCCCCCTGCAGGTGGGGACCAGGGACTTGAACCTGGGTCCTTGTGCACTGTAGAGTATGCACTTAACCAGGTGCACCACTGCCTGGCCCCCTGATGGATATTATTACAACACACCATGCCTACCACCCTAGTACAAGTTCTTCTCACCACAGACCACTGAACTCCTTCTACTTTTATAGCCCTACCACCCACCCATTCCACTCTATCCCACCCCACTAAAATGACCTCAGTTCTTTGCTCTAAGTCTAAGGACTTAATGTTCCTTTGATTTTTTCACCCTTGTTTTTGTTACTTTATATCCCACATGTGTGTGAGACCATCCAATGTATCCCCCTCCAACCCTATCCATGCTATAGCAAAGGGCAAGATTTTATCTTTTCTCCTAGGTCATATCTGGTAGCTGTTGATCTTCTAGATCAGAGACTGAGCACTCTGAAGCTGCTGCCAGAACTATTTCATTCTTTGCCTCCAGGGCACAGGTGAGTGCCCAACCCATTATAGTGATCACTAGTTCAGTAAATTAACTGGGGAGTCACATACTATCATGTGGGGAGGTTCTCAGACTCCCTTCCCCACCAAAAATAACAAACAAAATTAGACTTCTCATCTAGGGTGCAATCTTACAAACATGTTGTAAAACTAGATAATGCAAAATATGGTGTAATCTTGGATTTATTCATTACTGAATCACATCTCTAGTTCTCTACCTCATTGCCAGGCTAGCATGGGGTAGCCTCTTCCCCGGGCGCGTACGTTCTGGGTTGGAGAGAATGAGACCGGAGCCAGAGGAGAGGATGGACTATGACAGTCACTCTCCTAAGCGGTTTCCACAGAAATTTTCTTAAACCGATTTCATGTCCTATGCAACTGTTTTCTACAACCTGCATAAGCAGTACTTTGTTTATGCTTCAAACTGTACATAGTGCTTTTTTTTAAAAAAATAAATATATAGTATTTTTATTTAGGTACCTCCAAACTTGAATTGTCTGTGTGAAGCTTTGTAAAGCACTGTGTTTGTTTTTTGAGTATTGTACACAGGTTTCCTGGTTTTATTTTTCTACTGTTACAATAAGCATGTACCGCCGACTCTCCATCCAGTCGGCATTTCCAATAAATGGCTTGTCCAGAAAAAAAAAAAATAATGCCTTTAATGCTGAGATGAAGTCTATATATTTTATTTACCCTCTAAAGAAAGGTTGAAAGAGTTCAGTCAATCAGCCAAGGTCCTAAGTCTTGCAGGTATTTTGTGTCCACGTGCTTGGTTCCAGTCTGGAGCACAACCAGTGTTGTCCACAATGATGACATAGTGTGGGGTGGTTCTGGTTAGTTAAGGAAGAATTTTCTGAGGTGAACCCAGGCTTATAGAGAGAGCTTGGGGTTTATAGGGCTCCTCCTAGTGAAAGCCAGAAGCATGTCTAGCAAGTTTCAAGAAAAGCAGAAATACCTGTTTGCTTCAGAAATATAAAAAGGACAAGGGTGTGGGTGAGTGTCTTGGGGAGAGGGACAGCCAGAGAAGACAGTAAAGGGGCAGGTGAGTCTTTTCTCACTCAGGTGTGGATACATCTGTAAATACCAAACCATGGGACAACAGAGGCGTAGCAACTTTACTCACAAGTCTTCGTTGTCGGCGGATAAAAGAAAGCTACTAACTGCAATCTCCGTTCACATGTTGCCCTAGCTATGGGTGGAGAATCAAATAAAACTTTTTTCTTGGCAGCAGTTAAAAAACTCAATATCCTGCTGCTGATTTTCCTAACACGATCCTGGTAAACCACTGATATGTAGTCTCTAATCTCTGATGAAAGGAGAGACAGGGCAGCGAAGCAGTTCTCTTTAATGGGCTTTACATTTAAATAAAAAGATGCAGGGAGTGCATTGCGATGCGCTTGGCAGGAGAATCCAGTACTTTGATAGAACTGCCTTTTGTGTACTCTTGAATAGCACTTTGATTTTTTAAAAATCATTTCCAAGAACCTAGTTGCCCATTTTTATTGGTAGTCTGGAGTTTTACACATACTTGGTTTATTGAAATAGCAATTTTTCCTAGGACAAGGGTGGCCTGAGCCATCTGACATTTTGAATAGCTTTGTAAGTTGATCCATGCCCAGTAACAGACTAGCATGTAACTGTTGACATCAGATGGAGATGACCCAACACTTGGCAAGGAAGACAGGTCTCATCTTCCAGCCATTCTGTGCTGTAACAGGAAGAGAACGTGCATGACTGTTGGGTGAGTCAAGGAAATCTCTGTGAGCAGGAGGCAAACTGTGGAAATTACAGTGCACATTCAGTGAGTCCCTCTGTTGTTAATGAGTTAACAGCCTATGTATTTGCTTAACATCATCTATGTCTTTCTGAAGCTGGATCTGGCTGAGAGGATGTTTAATTTAATACAAACTCTCCTCTGCTATTTCTGCCCCTCCTACATCCCCAGCATCTGTGTGGAGTAGCAGTTTTGATGGCAAGTTTGGCTTACAGAACAGAAATGTTTACCCATTTGCAGGCTTCTGTAGTTTTGTTTCTGCATGAAGGCACCGAGTATTTGCAAACTCACAGACTTCACAAGGTAAATAAGTTCTGCTTCTGTTCCACTCTTCTGAGAAAACTGTGTTTACTTGCCTGCCTCATGCAAACAATGATCATTCATTTGATCTCTGAATGCATGACTGTCACAAGGAATATGCTTTTGAGGTATTGCTTCATATAATCCCAAGCACTGCAAGCAAATGGACTTCCAGGTTACTCTCATTTTATTTCCTTTTCAGGAGGAAACTGAAGCTAGGCTGGGTGTTGCACACAATCCAAGGTGATAATAGATTTTCAAGATGTACAGACAAGAGCTTAAGTCTAAATTCAGATTAAGTATCCCATTCTTCTCCTCTGTGCTCATTATAGAGGCTTTGTTTCTAATCAGATACTCCCCTCTCCAGAGCTGCATTTGTTTGTGACAAACAGATGGGCTTATTACTGTGCTGGTGACCTGGCAGATTAAAAAAAAAAAAGGAAAAAAAAATGTCTCGAATATTAAGACACAACTCCAACATAGGCAATGGTTCAAATGCAGAGCAGAGTTAGGACAGGGGTCACCAGTTCAAATGCCCACAGGCACCAGACTGGGAATGTAGTGAGAGGTGGGGGCCAGTGGGGACTGTGATTAACTGGAGAACATTTGTCATATCCTTAAGAGACAGCTATCCCTTAGCTGCTGCAGTCATATACACATCCCCGAATTTCTGTTTTCTCACAAAGAATTGGGTGAAATCACAATGTGGGTTCAAACCTCTGCATGGAAAAAATATTAGTGCAAAGTCAAGTCATAAAAACTTTTTCATAAGAGCTACTTCAGCAAGATGATAGAGAAGTTTCTAATGCTTACCTCTCAATCAGAATAGCCATACATGAAGATGCCTTCATAACAGCTATGCTAAATATAAGACTAGAAAGTACAAAGCTATTAGGAGAGAATATCGCCAGAGAGCTTCTTGATCCTGCTTAGCCTGGGTGATGAATTTTTGGATATGACTCCAGAAACACAGCCAAAACCAAAACAGGTCAATGGGACTGTGTCAAAGGGGAAAAACTTCTATACAGGAAAGGAAATAGTCAACAAAGTGGAGTGGCAACTTAATGTGAAGAAACATTTGAAAACTACATCTGATGGATGGTCAATATTCAGAATAGATAAGGAACTCTAAATAAGAAAACAAAAACACAAAGACTGACTTTAAAAATGAGCAAAGACCTGACTAGATAATTCTCTACAAAAGAGATAAAGATGGCCAGCAGGAACAAGATAGCTCAGCAACACCAATCAAGAAAATGCAAATGAAAACCACAATGGGCTATCTGTCATCTTCTCATGATTCTTTCTTTCTTTCTTTCTTTCTTTCTTTCTTTCTTTCTTTCTTTCTTTCTTTCTTAATATAGTGACAAAGACAGGGGTGGGGAGAGAAAGAGAGAAGTAGTGTGGGCTGTGTTCTAACCTGGTTTGTGCACATGGCAAAGCAACACACTATCCAAGTGAGCTATTTCACTGGTTCCCACCTCCTGTCTTTTAGAATGGATATTAGGAAGAAAAGATAACAAGTATTAACAGTGTGTAGACAAAAGGGAAAGCTTGTACACTACTGATGTAAATGTGTACTTTCATTATAGAAAGCAGTATGGAGCTGGCTCCCACCACTTATACCCCCCTACAAAAAGAACTTCCATATGCTCTGACAATTCCACTTGCAGATATGTGCCTAATAGGAAAGAAATTAGGATCTCAAAGAGATAGTCTGCACTCCCATGTCTAGAGCAGCATTATTCACAATAGCCAAGACATGGAGTCAACCAAAGGGCCTGTGTGCACTTATATAAAGAAAAGGTGATAGACATTTACATTTCAAGAATATTACATTGTAATATTCCCTAGCCACTACAAAAGAAGGAAATTTTGTCTTTTTTCTCAACAGGCATGATTTAATTTATGTGTGGCACCTAAAAAGGTAAAACTGGTAAGAGTAGGGGGGGCAATCAGAGTAGATTGGTGGGTAGAGAAAATGCAAACATGTTGGTCAAAGATACAAACTTCCAGTTATACAAGATGAGTAACTGATAGAGATAGAGTTAGAAAGGATAATATATAGTTAATAATATGTCTTTCATACATGTATGTTAAATATTCTAACAACATGTACAAAATATTACTGTGTAAGGTATTGGATATGTATGAAAGATATGATAATTTCTCTCATATATAAATATCTTCTACATATTAAATATATATCATTTTATTTGTCAGTTATACCTCAGTAGAGTGGGGGTGCAGTGGGATAGGGCACTAGTGAAAATCTGGTTGGGACTGTGATGTCAGTTTGAAGATTTTCAACACAAGCTCTGAAGGTCTGAGTCAGATATTTAGGTGTCTGCATCTTTGAGCTTTGAGTGTGGTGTTTAGCCAGATAGATGAATGATGAGATCCAAAATCAGGCTCTGATACTATACAACATCAACAGCAAACTTTTGGTGCCTCAGGCATGAGAGTCTTTTTGTATAACCTTTATGTGATACTCCACATCTCTCTCCCCTTCTTTTCCTTTGCTAACATCCCATTATCCTATGATTATTTTCTGTAAGTTCACCTAAAGCAGAGAGTGAGAAGGGACAAGGGAAACAAATGAGAAAACTTGGGAGCAGCCTTTTCCTACATGGTGCTCAACTTGGGCTAATGTCTGGACTAGCCATTTCCAACATGGTGCACATGCTGGCCTCTCCCACACCAACCCTGGAAGAGCTCAGGAGCAAAGTCAATTTTTCAGCCCCTCTGAATAGCTGCCCAATGGATTGACACCAAGTGGTATACTTCATCACATTTCTAACAGCTGGTTACTAGCAGGCCTTCCAACTTCAGCTGGCTTCTTAACAAATGAATACTGTCAATTCCAAGGGAAGTAGGCAAGGTGGGGTGCAGAGCTTGATAGAACCCATCGCCACTACAGAAACAAGTAAAAACACATGTCTTCCTGATACTGTGCATGAGCCGACAGCAGCCTTGGGGATGGAAGAACAGCATTTATTCCCAGAGGGATTGCAAACATAGCAGACACTGTTTTTGCAGCCTTGGTTGATTCATAGGCTCTGTGTCATCTGTTCCTTCTAGGAAAATCAGTCTTCAGCAACATGTATAAAGCACCAACTATGTAAGTTCCCAAACTAAGACACAGAGTAAATGTAGCTAGTGGAGCTTTACTTAGCAAGAAATGGCAGTAATCTATTACTAACCCCCCCCCCCCCGGCTAGCAAGGGGGTTAGACTTTGCAGAGCAAGGGGTACAGAACATGTATCTGAGTTGATTCAATATTGAGAGTTTATATTTCAAATACTCGCCTATATTTATATCACTAGGTAAGAGGTTCTCTTAATCTTAACCCAAGATGGAATAAGAGTCAACAATGGGATGTTAACTAATATGTGATCATTAGAGAGCTTTCTCTTCTCTTCTCTTCTCAATTTCTGTCATGTTTCACAAGAATTCTGAGCAGAATATAAAATATCATGTAAGCTTAACCTTCACTGTGTCTAGAGTCAGTATCCCTACAACTTGGGTCCATCAGATATCTATAACATCTCCCTTCAAAGCCTTTAGCCTCTCACTGTGCTCTGTTTTCAGAAGTGAGCTTCCACAACTTTGTGCTCCCACAGGATTTTTGGATGTCCTCTCATTCATTTAGTGTGATTTGAATGTCACCTGGGTTCTCAAGGCATTAAGTCAAATATATTATCATCATCTCTACTTTTCAGGAACTTACATTCCTGGTAGAGGCTAATGGACTCTTCAATAAGTGAAAGATGGATGCCTACAGGTATATTGGTCAGAATCATAAATCGGGGAAGGAAAAGAATAGTTCTATTTCTATGTTCTTCCATAGCAAAAGTTTTTAAGTGCAGGTATTAGTTTCTTAGTTTTTATGTCTCTTTGTACCAAACTTGTTGCCTTATCTCTAGTTCACTGATTAATTCCAAATGTTTGCAGAGTATCTAACATGTGTCAGGCACTAGACAGAAAAGAATGAGCAAGGCAGACATATGCCCCAGACCCCAGACTGTATAGAGCTAACCAGCATGAAGGATAATAAACACATAAGCAAACAGCTGCACTGTAGTCCATCCAAGCATAACAAGGTCTGTACAGAAATATAAAGCTAACTGAGATGGAGAATGACAAAGATTGTTTTGTTTTTATAGGGTGGTTTGAAAAGGTGGCATTTCAGAAAAAGTCTAAACCAAGTGAGTTACCTGGGAAATGGCTACTCTAGATGTAGGGAAGAGCATTTGTGGAGGCCTTGATTGACTGTTCTAATAATAATGGCACAGTGATGGAGTACGAGTGCCTAGAGTTTAGCTCAAAGGAATAAGAGAGGTAGATGATGAGTAGAGAAGCAACATAGAACTAGTTTTGTATCAGAGAGCATGCAAAGTGGTTTAGAATCCACATTGCATCTGCCACTCATCTTGTAATAATAGTGTATGTGTGACCTGTTCAAAAATGATACACTAGGGGAAAAAACCAACTTTGGAACAAGAGAAGGAAGGATAGGTAGATGAGATAGGAGACCACTGCTTTTAGGTGAGGAGTGGTGGAGAAATCAATAGATGACAGCTGAAAAGAGATATTGGTCTGCGTTCCTAACTGCATAGTGCCACAATTGGAAGGATGTTTTGAGAAAATGGGAATTTGAGGTTGGGAGTGCAAACTTGGATTGTGAATTCATGTTGAGAAATACAACTTAGATGGACGTGACTTATGACTGTCTTCTCCCAGGCACTTAGCACCTACCCTTCTTCCTGAGGATGCTGACATGTGAAGAAAGAGGGTTGTTTTTAGCAGACACAGCACCAAAGTCTGATATCATCTAGTGGAAAAGGCTGGCTGCATGGTCCCATGTAAAATGCATGGAAAGTCTGGTTTCCATTAAAGCCAGACATGCTAGCTATCTTGACTTGGTTCCTCCCAGCTAACCAACAACCATTATGGCAGTCACATGTTTTCCAAATGGCATCCTTTCCTAAGCTTCCTTTCCAGCTGTCAAATGGTCTTTTCCCTAATGGCCTTTTCTCTAAAGGAGAATGTCTTCAAGATCAAACCACTTGTGAGGACCATGCAGCACTGACATCCGTCCTTCTTGTTTATTGTCAAGGCACAACCAGATACTGGAGACCTTGGGAAGTTGTGGTTTCTCTTCATTATTCTGTGTCTCTCCCAAACCCATGGGAAAGTACCTTTGCCTTACAGGACAAGCTGAGGTATGTTAGCATGCAAAGCAGTCCAACTCAGCTCTGTCCTGGAATTACTTGAAATCCATAAGAGGGGAGAAGTAACACCAGCAGGGTGAGATCTGACTTGGATAGCTACTGTCTAATAAGGACACGCTAGGTAGCAGTCACACCCAGTATCTATAGATTCATGGGAAAGCTTTCTGAGTGATACCTCCAAATGTGCGAAATTTGAGAAAAGAAGCCAAAATAATGACTACCTGATTTTAGTGCCACTTGACCTCAGCCATTACTTCTGAGGGTCTGAGTTGATAGGTATATCTGTCCATCTGAAGTGGCAGAAAAATGTGGTGGCACACCTGGTAGAGCACACATATTACAATGCGCATGGACCTGAGTTCGAGCCTCCAGTCCCCACCTGCAAGGGGAAAGCTTTGCAAGTGGTGAAGCAGTGTTGCAGGTATCTCTCTGCCTTTCTCCCTCTCTATCACCCCCTTCCTCTCATTTTCTGGCTGTCTTTATCCAACAAATAAAGATAATCAATTTAAAAAAAGTAGTTGGGAGGTTAAGGCCAATTCCCATGATATTTGTTCTTAAGACTCCATTAGCTGGGCTCCTTCTACCCCTACCTCCACCTGCCAAAAATCAAAATTAGACCTTTCAGAACCTTTTTTTAAAAAAAGCTTTCTCTAACCATAGTTGACAAAGTTGTAAACTGCTTACAGCATCCAGGGAAGTGATTTAATATGCACTATAAAAGGACCCCTTACTGAGTTAATTAGCACATCCATCACCCTTTATGTGAGAAGCATTTAAGTCTTTCTCTCCTAGTAAATATAATTATAAAATGCAGTGTTTCTGGAACTTTTCCTGAATCCTAATAGGATGTGTACTTAAAAGTGTGGGAAGATTGCCTTGAGATACTGAGAGGTTTTAGTAAAAAATACTCATCAAGTGGTCCGGGAAGTGGCACAGTGGATAGAGCATTGGATTCTCAACCATGAGGTCCCAAGTTCAATCCCTGGCGGCACATGTACCAAAATTATGCCTGGTTCTTTCTCTCTGTCCTATCTTTCTTATAAAAAAATGAATGTTCTTTTTTAAAAAATGCCCATCAAATGGAACTACTGTGAGCCAGGTGAAAGTTTGCAGATTTCTAGAACACTAAGCACAGTGTCCACTAAACAGAAGCTGAACTTTTTCTCTAGGTGGGGAGAAAGAGAGAGACTCTTTCAACTCTATTCATGAGTAAACCACTTGGATTAATTTATAAATATTGAAATGTAGATTGTGGTTGCTTATAAAAACTAAATGTGTGAGCACTGGTGCATTTATTTTATTTTGGGAAATTAATATTAAAATGTGTCCAACAAGCCAGAGTAAACATACTACCCATTCTTATATGAATATATAAATTCTATTTCCACTTCTTATACTCATGTGCTTTTTTTAGAGAACTGGGGATTGGTCTGTGTCAGTGCACCTTGCATAATAACAGCAGATTCTGTTCCCACAACCAGTTCACTGCTCTAGATGACTCCACCTGTTCTCACTTGGTTAACCCAGCAGCAAAAAGTTTGTTTTTTTATTTTTAAATGATCTCAAGTCTCCAGTTTCCTTTTTCAGAGCCACCATAACTGTTACTGTTCTTATCACAGCTTCACTGCTCTGAACTGATTTTTTTTTTTCCAGACAGAAAGACAGACTGTGGGAGAGCAGGAAAGATACCACATGACCAAAGCTTCACCTAGGCTGTAACCTGTGTCCCACGTATGGCATAGCACGCACCCACCCAGCTATCCTGCTGGCTCAACTACAGCTCTTTATTTTTTATGTTAACATTCATTAACCATTTATTAGCTTAGCAAAATACCTAGAAAATACTTATTTAATTAATGGGGGGGGTGAAATTAGGAAGGATACTTGTATTCCTATTTCATAGAAAGGAAAAAATAAGAAACCAAAACAAAACAGAAGTTTAGAGAGTTTAAATTTTACCTCTTTTTTTTTTAAATTTACTTATTTCCTTTTGTTACCCTTGTTGTTTTTTGTTGTAGTTATCATTGTTGTTATTAATGTCATCATTGTTGAATAGGACAGAGAGAAATGGAGAGAAGAGGGGAAGACAGAGACGGGGAGAGATAGACACCTACAGACCTGCTTTACCGCTTGTGAAGCAACTCCCTTGCAGGTGGGGAGCCGGGGGCTCGAACCAATATCCTTAAGCAGGTCTTTGCATTTTGTGCCATGTGCACTTAACCCGCTGCGCTACTGCCTGACTCCCTAAATTTTACATCTTAAGAAACTTTAATTTATAGAGATTTGTTTATGTGTATGTTTGTCTATGAAAGGGACCAGAGAGAACCACTTATGCAGAGGGGCCTAATCAGGACCTTAAACATGTAAGAAATGCACTTTACCTGATGAACCACCTTCCAAGGGCCTCTAAACAGTTTCTCTCTCCCTTTTTAAAGATTTATTTCATCAATGAGAGACCAGAAATTCCACTCTGGTATATGGGTGTCACAGTTTGAACCTGGGGCCACTTGTATGCCAAGCATTCCCGTAGGAATTCTACTTCATCTCTAATTTCATTGTTAAAAAAAAAAAATTTCTAAAGCATGCTCATGATGCTAGTTTTCTCAAATCAGGAGTTGACTCCATTTCCCCCTGCTTTGTAATCTTTCATTTCTCTAATGTTTCCTCCTCCACCTCTGACTGTGGATTTCTATTCCATATTGATAGTGTTCTCAAGCTTTTTACTTTATTCTGAGCTGAGAGTTTTCCTTTGAAGTGTTGCTTTCATATGTGTTGGGCAACAAATCAACAACTAATTTATTTAGTGTTGTCACTTAGATATTTTATGAAAGCAAAAAGATAATGCAATGTTTTTACTAAAGTCATAGAATTTTGTGTTGGAGATATGCCACAGATTAAAAAATGAAAAATAATTTGATTGGGGGCCAAGCAGTGGCAGACGAAGTTAAGCAGACATAATACATGGGCAAGGACTGGCACAAGGATCCAGTGGGGCAGGTCTGCAGGCATATCTCTCTCTCTCTCTTTGTCTTCCCCTTCTCTTTCAATTTCTCTCTGTCCTGTCCAATAAAATGGAAAAAATGGCTGCCATGAGCGATGGATTCATAGTGCCAGCACTGAGTTCCAGTGATAACCCTGGAGGCAAACTAATAATAATAATTACTATTATTATTTGATTATTGACCACAAATATGTATCTTTCCCAGTTTCTTTAGCCAGCCTCGTGGTGGGGGTGGGTTGCTCTTTGTTCATCTATCAAGTAGCCTGTAACTAATCTCACTGTTACATAATCTCACTGGCGTTCTAGTCCACTTTCAGCAAGCATCATTAGTACATTAAGTCATTTAACTTTTTATTACTTAATAGGTATGAACACAGGTATAAACCTCAAGCTATGGATTCTGCCTTAAGGGTGCTTATTAGCTTCATAATTCTCTCTCCTCTTTCTTACTTTATTTCCTTCTTTTCCACTTTTATTTTATTTTACTTATAAAAAGGAAACACTGACAAAACCATAGGGTAAGAGGGGTACAACTCCACACAATTTCCACCACCAGAACTACGTATCCCATCCCCTCCCTTGATAACTTTCCTATTCTTCAACTCTCTGGAAATATGGTAATTGTGGGATGCAGAAGGTGGATCTCTCCTCCTTTTCCTTCTCCTTCTCCTTTTTTTTTTTTTTTTTTTTTGCCACAAGGATTATCTCTGGAGCTCTACACCTGCTCTACTACTGGCAGCTTATTTTTTAGAAAGAGGGCGAGAAACAGAGGGAAAGAGAATCGAGGAAGAGGCAGAGAGACACAGCAGTCCTGTGTCTACTCATGAAGCTTCCCCCTTGCAGAGGCTTCTGTATGGTGGCCAGGGTCTTAATTAAACCCAGATCCTCAGACTTCATGTAGCATGCATTCTACTGGGCAAGCTATCTCCTGCCCCAAGTCTTTCTCTCTCTCTCTACTATATTTATTTGTTACTGGTTAGAAATAGAAATTGAGAGGGGAAGGGGAGATAAAGAGGGAGAAAGACAGACGCCTGCAGCCCCGCTTCACCACTAGTGAAGCTTTCCCCCTGCAGGTGGGGACTTCCTAGGAGCTTGAACCTGGGTCCTTGCACACTGTAATGTGGGTGCTTAACCAAGTGTGCCACCACCTAGCCCCTTATCTTTCTCTTTTTTAAAAGTATGAAATAGAAATGTATAAGCTAAATGGAATAAGGACTCTGCTCAGCAGCCATTTAATTTTTAAACTTAGTAACTCTATGTAGCTTGAATTTCTAAGTCTCAAATTGGGAAAGGCTGAGAGGGTTAAATGTGGGAGCAATATTGTGAGCTGATCCTTTTATCCTGAAGAGGGCAGAGTTGCTTCTTTCCTCTGGTTCTCTTTGTCTTCTGAGGGAAAGGAATCCCCAGGGTGGAGTTTTGGGAGCTTGCAGCACCCACATCTTAATAGACTTGGGCCCTTCCTGTCCTCTACGCCAGAGGAAGCCTTGAGTATCCTGTCCATCCATGTTAGCAGGCTCCTGGGTCTCTGCCCTCTCCTCTGTGCCACAGCTTACGTTCATTCCTTGCCTCTGGGTCTTCTTTCTCCTACTTCACGATTGGCTTCCCTCACTTGAACCAGGAGATAGGGCTCCTGATCTCACTGCACATGTCTGTCCTCCGAGAAGCATTCTCTAGTCTCAAATTCTAAATAGTTGGCCCACTCTCTTTACACTTTCCATTATTTTCCTCCCATAGACCCTGGCATTTTTTTCCCTTCATACTTTGCACAGAGAAATATTTCATTTTCCATCTCTGATCTTATTAAAGTTCTGCTTCCCCACTCAGTCAATCAGAATCTGGTTTTTTTGGTGCTGTTCAATCAGAATGCTGCTTGTGCTGTGCAGCTCAGTCTGTCTTCACATATTCTACAGCTGAATAACCAAATGAATCCTTTCAGATAGACTGGAGTTTAGATTTTTTTTTTTTTAAATAAAAAACTGTAGCACCAGGAGTCAGGCAGTAGCGCAGCAGGTTAAGCGCAGGTGCTGCAAAGCCGAAGGACCAGCATAAGGATCCTGGTTCAAGCCCCCAGCTCCCCACCTGCAGGGGAGTTTCTTCACAGGAGGTGAAGCAGGTCTGCAGGTGTCTATCTTTCTCTCCCCCTTTCTGTCTTCTCCTCCATTTCTCTTTGTCCTATCGAACAACAACAATAATAACTACAATAATAAAATAGCAAGGGCAACAAAAGGGAATAAATAAATACATATTTTAAAAAAATGTAGCACCAAGATCACTCAGCCTGTTAGAGCATGGAAATTACATGTCTGAGGCACAGGTTCAGTCCCCAGCACCACCTTATACCAGAACTGAATTATGCTCTGTTCTCTTTCTCTCATTGTAAATAAATACAAAACAAACAAAAACAATGTATTTGTTTGGTTGAATTCCAGTGTTTCCCATATAAAATCACTACCACCATAATTTTCTTCCTTAATATACATGAATTCTCTTTCATTTATAAAGAACTATTGTCCAAGATGTCACTTTTTTGTTGTTTTTGCTTGCACAATGCAGTAGTTTTTACTCTGCTTTCTGAGAAAATGGAAAGCTTCCAAACTGGTTAGTCCAGTTAGGCACTCAAATGTGTTAAGCCTTTATTATTAGTTTAACCAAGTTGAGAAGTTAGTAAGGCTGGAGGGCTTTTGTGGCTGATTTACTCCCCTTCCCCCACCCCACCCCCCTTAACGATTTTGTCTGCCTATTGAGGGCTATAAATGGTGTCTTTTGTCTTCTTACAGCTTAGAAGAGGTGAGGGCACTGGAAGGTAGGGCTGGAAGTGAGGAACCTGTGCAACCAATGAGGACATGAATTCTATCTGTGCACACCAATGCTGGGAGTTCCTCATAGGGTAGTAGTTTCATAAGGTATTGCATGCAGTGCCCCTGTTTTTTCATCTGTAATACACAGTTCATGGAAATAGCCTCAAAGGATGACCAGTTTTTCCACTGACAAAATAGTTTTCTTTGGAAACAACTTAGAAGACAGTTTGAGTCTCATAGCCTGACTCAAATGCACTTCTCCTAACCACAGGATAGCACCCCCTTTTAGCATATCTCCGTAGGAGGATGTGCTGGATGGAGATACCTCCTTTCTTCCTCTGGGGTATGGAAGCAACCTCAATTCCTGTCAAAGAACCGAAGGCATGTTGAGTCTAGTAGTCTGCTGATGGCTCTCTTGCATGCCTAGCCACTCTCATCTAGCCTATCACCCTCATTTAAATAGTTGCTGATTGCCCATCTTTACTGAGTCTTTTATGAATCTGAACTTGTCCACTCCTCAGCTCTGTTTGCTTCATGCTCTAAAGGGAGGGGAGGGATGCTAGGTGGCATAGCCTCGGCCTCCCCTCCATGCTGAGCTTCACTTATTCCACAAATGCTTATAGACCAACAAGCAAGTACTTACTGGTAGGTCAGTGTGCCCTGTGCCAAAGAGGGAGGCTCTTGCTGCCACATTAAAACAGGTGTATCAAACAGAGGTGAGAAAAGTTGTACTTCATTTGCTTTAGTCATTAAGAATAGACATACAGCAAAAACAGACAAGCAAAAAACAAAAACTGTGACCAGAGATGATGTGGCAGTGGGGGTGGGTAATTTTCAGCAGGGTCATGAGTGTAACTTCTTGAAGAAAGTGACCTTTAAAATTAGACTCAAGCAATAATCACTAGAAAGACACAGAGAGCTTGGGGGGAAAGACTACAGGTGAAAGAAACAGTATGTGGAACCTTAGAGTGTATAGGAGCAGAAAGATAATTTTTTGTCTACCTTTCTTGGCTGAGAACCCCAACCTCTCTGTCCCTCCCCCACCTCCCCCAGTAATAAAAGGTTGACAGGACTTCCCACCTTCTGCACCCCATATTGATCCTGGGTCCATACTCCCAGAATAAAGAATAGGAAAGCTAACAAGGGAGGGGATTGGATATGGAGTTCTGGTGGTGGGAATTGTGTGGAATTGTACCCCTCTTATTCTATGGTCTTATCAATATTTCCATTTTATAAATAAATAAAATAATAAAAAATATTTTTTAAAAAAGCTTGACAGAAGAAAAAAGGAGCAAACATCTAATAATATATATCTCCTGTATACGTGGAAGTGGAGTCAGCCTTGAAACTGACACAAAATAGACATTAACAAATAAACTTATTATATTTCTTTAATTGGTGATTTTCAAGATCATAAGGTAATAGGGTAGACAATTCCAGACTATTGCCACCACCAAAGCTCTGTTCCCTCCCTCCTCCTACCCCAACAGTTAACAATTCTCAATTCTCCCAAAGTCCTAGAAATAGGTTGATGACTCCCCCTCAAGTTCATGTGTTTCAATTCTCTATATACCACATTGAGAGATACCATCTGTAGTTGTCCTTCACTTCCTTACTTCACCAAGCATAATCACCTCCACTTGCATCCATTTTGTCCCAAAGAACCCAATATTGACCATTTAAATTGTAGCGTAGTACTCTATTGAGTTTGTCTTTATCCAGTCATCAGTTGATGGGCATTTAGATTGCTTCCATATGTTGGCTATTATGAACGTATGCACATTGGGGTTCATATGTTCCTTCAAATTAGTGTTTTCATGTCATTTGGATAAATTCCTAGGAGTGCTATTGCTGGGTCATAAGATATTTTTGTTTGCTTGTTTAAGGATTCTCCATACACTTCTCCGTAATAGCTATACCAGATAAACTGTTAATTTTAAAAGCCATCTCCAACAAGAGACAAAAGATGTTGGGGATGGGTTGGCTTTGAGAGGTTGTCAGGCAAAATGTGGCGATGGTTGTTAGGAAGGTTTAAGTCTCTGTCACTTCCACTGATAAGTTTCTAGCAGTTTACTCCTCCTTGCCATCCTGGTATAGCAGGTCCTTGAATGACACTATTTTGTTCAGTGTCATTTCATTAGAAGGTTTATGAAAGGGAATAATTTATTCTCAGTTGGGGTCACTGTCTGTGGAGTTCTCCCTTTCCCCCTGGGCCTGTGTATGCTTTCTTTAGTTTCTTTAGCTTCTTTCCAACATCGCAAGGATATAGAGACGAAGTTGATTGTCATATCTGAGTGTGTGTAGAATATTTTCTGTGAGGAAAAACCCAACAGGGTGGGTTTCACTTAACCTGAGACCCAAAAGTACACGAAGTCAGTTGGGAAATGAAGGAATGAGTGAATGGATACTAATGAAGTCTGCTACTTTTTCAAAGCTTCTCCTGTGTCTGAGATTTCTTAAAAATGATTGAAAATAGTTGTTATGTTGAGGCATGATCTGGGGTAAAATATTCCACTTTCCTTCAGTAACTCCTCTCACTTGAGGAGAGAGTTGAGAGGAACTAGAGGAACTCTCACTTGAGAGTTCTAGGGAGGGGTCAGACAAGGCTGCCAGGCTCCACTGGAGAACAGATTATGCCGGGATTTGTGGACCACGGAAGGGATTTGGATGTGATCAGAGCACATGAAATGAGTTGATTTATGTTGGACAAAGACTCTGGCTGATGTGGGCAGATGGTACTAGAGATAAAAGGAGATTTGGGAGACTAGATAGAAAGCATCCACATGAGATAGAAGCACTTCTGTCAGCAGACATGGGGCTCCATGGAGAAGGGTGGGTGGCTCTTGACATTCAGTGAAAAAGATGATAGACAGGACTCCTAGAATTGTCAGATTTGTACTTGTTGAAATGACTTAAGAGGACACTGAGGAATGAATTTAGGGCCTCACACTTACATGATTGCACTGAAAGGCCTCCCCGCCTCATTTTCTGCTTGTTTGTTTTATTTATGAGACAGTGAAGACACCAAAGTCACACTCCACTAGCCATGGAACAAGCCCCTGGTGTTGTTCTTGATGCTCCCACATAGAGCTGGGGCTGTAACCTAGGCTCTCATGCACAGTATGACATGCATTTTTGTTTGTATTTCTTTATCTCTTTTTTTATTGGATAGAGACATCCAGAAATCAAGAGGGAAAGGGGAGGTAGAGAGGGAGAGAGACAGACACCTGCAGCCCCACTTTACCACTTGCAAAGCTTTCCTCTTGCAGGTGGGGACCCAGGACTTGAACCTGGGTCCTTGGACATTGTAACATGTGCACTCAACCAGGTATGTCACTGCCTAGCCCCAAGGCATGCATTCTACATAGCAAATTATCTCCTGAAACCTTGCTCAAATTTTTATTTTGTTTATAGATTTTCTTCTCCTGGTTTCTCCATAAAGTTATGAATGTAAGCTATATCATTAACTGAATGTTTACTGTTTTGTTTTTGCTTTTCCCACCAAGGTTATCACTGAGACTTGGTGAATACATAACAAATCTACTATTTACTACAGTCTATTTGTTTATTTTTAACAGAGATAGAGGTAGAAGATAGGGGAGGTGAGAAGGGAGAGGGGCAAGGAGAGAGGGAGGGAGGGAAGGAGGGAGGGGGGAGAGAGAGAGAGAGGAAGAAAGAGAGAGAAAGACAGAGAAAGAGAGAGAGAGAAAGAGAGAGAGAGAGAGAGAGAGAGAACCTGTAGCACTGCTTCACTGCTTGTGAAGTTACCTCCCTGCAGGAGAGCACCTGGGACTTGAACTCCAGTCCTTATGCATGGTACTATGTGTACTCTACTGGGTGCACAGCCCAGCCCTATGTTGTTTTTATTTATGCCAGTTCCTGGCAATGGATATGTGTTTGTGGATAGAAGGAAAGCATGTCTTTTGTCCAATTCTAGATACCATGTCAGCACTACGGCCAGTTATATCATCTTTCTGAAGACAGCAGACTTCCAAAGGAAAATCAGGATCAAACCACACATTCTGGGACTTGTTTTAGGACTGAAAAGCTGAACCATAACAGGATAAAATAAGTGGACAACCCCTCTGATGTCACTTGTAGGAAAACAGAAATATGTCTCCCTGAATGAAGTCTTTGGAAAAATGTTTAATTTCATAAGAGAAGCTCTGAAGTCTGAGTGAGGGATGCCATTTGACAAAAGACATTTGTATGTGCTAAGGAAGAGCTCTATTAGGTTATTTTTGCCATTGTAGGCAAAAGACTTCATGTATGTCTAATGGAGAAAGAAGGCAGAAAAATGCTTTGATTTCATCTTACCTTATGGGTAAAAAGTTACCTTATGGGTAACTTTTCCGAGCCTCATTTTCCTCTAGTTCCTCTGCACTAAGATGATATTTAAGACCATGTCTGGAGCCACAAAGTAGTTACTACTCATAATGTCTGGGTCCCATTCATGTATTCAGGCAGTCTACTTACTATTAATAAACTTCTGTGTACTTTTACTCAATATTACTTTACCTCATGCTTGTCTGTATGTTTGTCTAGTCTCTGGAATACCAAGAGGAGCAGAGGATGATTTCCTTCTATCTTAACACATCCATCCACCCCCACTCCACTCCACAAGTTGGATGAGGTGCCAAGTCTCCTGTTCCCATAGTAACCTGTCCTCCATCTCAGTGGCCTGTTCCATCCTTTAGATACTTATGCATCTACCTTCCTAGTTATGTACTGATCCAGTCACTCTGGCATATACAAGTGTCTTTTGTCAAATGGCATCCCTCACTCAGACTTGAGAGCCTCTCATGAAATTAAACATTTTTCCAAAGACATCATTTGTGACAAATTTTTGCTTCCATACAGGTGGCATCAGAGGGGTTTCCCCTATATTTTACCTTGTTATGGTTTAGTTTCTCATTCCTAAAACCAGTTCCATCTTTCCTCTAAACTGTTTTAATTTCCAGTGTGTAAAGGGTTGCCACAATTTTTACTTCTCCTTGTCTAGGTAGTCAGGGTAAGAAGAAAACTACCCACTCATTAAAAAAGGTGAAGTCTGAAGACAAGTTCACATGGTGCATTGGGGAAATCACCCATGCTATTAAAAAGAAAGAAAGAAAGAAAGAAAAAAGGATGTATCAATCACAAGCACAGAGATTTTGCTTGTGATGACATAGGGTTTTGTCTGGGAGTGAGTGACAGTGTATGTATGTATTTAAGATCCACAGATGTGGGGCTAGATGGTGGCACACCCAATAGAATGCACCTTTTACCATGCACAAGGATCCAGGTTCAAGCTTCCAGTCCTTAACTGCAGTGGGGAAGCTTCTCAAGTGGTGGAGCAGTGCTTCAGGTGTCTCGCTCTCTCTCTGCTCTGTATCTCCTCCTGCCCTCTTGGTTTATCTCTGTCCTATCAAATAAGTAAATCAAGATTAAAATTAAATAAAAAAGATTCACAGATATTTCTAATGTTCACCGACGCTTAAAATTATTGGCTGAAACCATTGTTTCTCAACCTGTAATGGAAATATGAATCACCTGGGAATTTTAATGCATTGCAGACTTGGCTAGGAGTCTAGGATGAGACTCACCAGTCTGTATGTCTGACAAGGTCTTGGTGAGAGGGGGGTTGCTGGCCTGCAGGCCATGCTCTGTGTACCAGGGCCTGAGTGTCAGGGAAATCAACCCCAGATGCTGAGACAGGAGAGTGCAGGCTAAGCTTCAAGAAAGGCACGGCTGTATGATAGCTGAGCCATCAGGTACAAAGAGAAAGGGAAATAGTGACTGGAGGTGTTTGGATTCCCCAGTAGATGAACATGCATTTCTCACCTCTCAGCTATCTTTGCCAGACTTTTCATTTAACACTTCTGAAATCAAGTGGTTACCTATATGGTGAACTCATTGAAGCTGGGGCATGTCTGTTCATTGCTCTGTCTGTCCATAGTTTACCTCTTGATCTACCATATTCTGCATGTAGAAGGGCCAGGATGTCATATGGCTCAGCCTACCGGTCACACATGCCAAGACTGACAATCTATTATAGCTGAATAGCAAATTGCCCTTCAAAGATAAAGAACTTTGGGTGTCAGTTTTCTTTCCCACTTAAACTTTTAGTCACGGTTTTCTCACCTGTACAATGGAGCTGATGCTAGTTGGAGCGTCTTACATTGATGTAGATAAAATGAGAGGCTACATGTCAACTATTCAACATTAGACCTGCACCCAGGAAGTAGCCCATAGATGGTTTGCTGTGGGCATCAACACATCCAAAAGGATTCAGGGAATCACTGAATATACTCTTTGTGTTTGTTTTTAGTCAGGTCTAATAAAGACACAAAAGAATGCATTCCTCATCTCGCCATTACCTCAGCTCCTGGCTCTGAAGCACAACTATAGCTCACCCACCGGCAACCACCCACATGTGCTATACAAACGGACAGCAGAGGCAAAGGTCCAGCAGTACCAGGGCTACCCAGGCTCCAGCCAGAATGATCCTGGTTCCCCCTCAACTCATACCTTTTCTGCATCTCGACACCAAGAACAAGAGCCTCATCCTCCAAGGTTCCAAAAGCAGCACTTTTGTGGACGACGCAAGAAATGTATGTAAGGAAACTTTCTTGTTCTGTTCTTTTTTATTATTATCTTTTATTTATAAAAAGAAAACATTGACAAAACCATAGAATAAGAGGGGAACAACTTCAGTTCTTAAGTGGTGGTCCCTTGATAAGTTTTTTTGTTTTTTTATTTGAAGCATGGTGGGTGTGCTGATTTGCAGGCTTAAGTCTTTATGTTTTTTTTTTTTTAATTGATTTTTGTGTATGGTGTTAAATAGTGATCAAGTTTTGATGAGATTGTCCTTCTTTTGCAGATGATTGTCTAGATTTCCCAGCACCATTTGCTGAAGAGACTGTCTTTTCTTTATTGTATGGTCTTGGCTCCTTTGTCATAATTTATCTGCTTATGTATGTATGGGCTTATTTCTGGGCTCTTGATTCTATTCCATTACTCTGTGTGTTTATGTTCTAATATTGTTTAATTACTATTGCTTTGTTGTATAGTTTGAAGTCTGGGAGCAAGAGACTGTCATAATTATTCTTTTTCCTTAGGATTGATTTAGTTGTTCAGGGCCTTTGGTGGTTTTATGTGCACTTTATTTAGTATTCTTCTGTTGCCTTGAACAATGCCATTAGGTTTCAGTGAGGATTGGGTTGAATCTGTAAATTGTTGTAGGAACCATGTCCATTTTAACTTTGTACTTCTACTCCATTAGAACAGGATATCTTTTTTGTTGTGTTGAATGATTTTAACAGTGTCTTAGATTTCAGTGTATAAGTCCTTCCCTTCATCGCTAATCTTACTTCCATGTATCTATTCTTTTTCTTTTCTATTTTTCATTTGTGATTAATAGTTACTATTCTGTCCTTTTTCATGAGATTGTAAATGGGATTGTTTTCATTTCTTATCCCTCTAGTTTGTTGCTTGTATAAAGAAATGAAATACAATTTTCTGTTTTAATTTGGCATCCTACCACTTACTGTATTATTTACTGTTGTTTTGAGGTGGATTCATCAAGGTTTTTCTATGTACAATTATATGTCACCAAAAGTAACAATAATTATACTTTTTATTTTCTAATTTGAATTCCTTTAAAAAATTGCATACATAATTACTCTGTTTAGGATTTAAAAAACCAATTTGAACAATTGTGTTATGGGTAGAATCTTTGTCTTGTTCTTGATCTTGATCTGACTGGAAAAGTTTTGCTTTTCACCATTGAATATGATGTTAGCTATAGGCTTGTCATATGTGGTCATTATTATATCATATTATATTATTATATTATATTTATATTATATCCTTCTGTTCAAAGTTTATTGGGAGGTTTTGTCATGAATGAGTATTGAATTTTTTAAAAAAAATTTTCAACATCTGTTGATATGATCATGTAGTTTCTATTTTTCCTCTTGTTGATGTAGTATGTTATATTAATTGATTTGCTTATATTGAACCATCCTTGCATTCTTATAATGAATCCCACCTGCTCATGATAAAAGACTACCTTACTGTGTTATTGGATTCACTTTTGAACTTTTGAATCTGTTCATCAGTGATATCAAGCTATATTTCTTATTTGTGTTGTCCTTGTCTCATTTGAGAATCACAGTAATACTTGTCTTTTAAAACATGTCTGCAAGCATTCTCATCTCTCCAAATTTTTGAAAGAGTTTGAAAAGGATAAATACTACATCTTCTTACAAAGTGTGTTTGAATTTACTAGTAAGAATTTACTTGAACAAAAGCCCAGGACAAGATGGTGAATTTTTAACTCTAAGTGATTTGATATTTTAATTTCATTTGATGGAAAGTTAAGACAGTGACAGTTGTTAAAGTATTAAAATATTTCTGTATAATAGTCACTGTCCTGAATTTTCAGAATGTCTTTTTCCTTCTCAGCAGCCCTTGAGCTTGTCACTTTCTAGGACCAATACACATTCCAGGGCTCTGCTCAAAGGCTATGCCTAGTATCCCTTCTGTTAAGTTGTTACTCCTATCTTTCAACATAGAAGGTATTTTATGATATTTTAAATGTCGACCATAATCATATTTCCTCCCTGATTACTAATGTGATCAGGTCAGAAGTCCTTACTGACCACTTACTGTATGCTACATTACAGTTTGTGTTGATGAAACAAGAGTATAGACTTAATCCATTATTCTACAGAAGCTTATATTTTGCTTAGAAAATAATATGTAAAGTATTATAATTCACATGCAAATGTAAATTCATTTCTGTAGATTTTTTTTCTTTTTGTCTCCAGGATCATTGCTGGGGCTCAGTGCCTGCACTACGAATCCACTGCTCCTGGAGGCCATTTTTTCCCATTTTGTTGCCTTGTTGTTGTTATTGTTATTGTTGCCATTGATGTTGCTGTTGGATAGGACAGAGATAAATCGAGAGAGGAGGGGAAGATAGAAAAGGGGAGAGAAAGATAGACACCTGCAGACCTGCTTCACCTCCTGTGAAGCGATGCCCCTGCAGGTGGAGAACTGGGGACTTGAACCGGGATCCTTATACCACCGATCCTTGTGCTTTGTGCCATGTGCAGTTAACCCACTGTGCTACTGCCCGCTCCCCTTCTGTTGATTTTTTTTTAACCAATAACCTAAAACAGACATTGCGTATTTTTAAAAATTACTCCAACAGTAGTTTAAGTGGTAATAGTTTTATTTTCTTTTACTTGCTCTGCCAACTAGTACTTGTTTTCTTTTACTTTCTAAAGCATTTTTGAATTGAATCCATCCATTCATCCATTTATACTTCTACTCAGTGAATATTTTTCTTTTTTTTAGTAGCTTATATACTTATTGTTACAATTTTTTATTACCAGAACTATCACTGGGGCTTGGTGCTAGCACTATATAAATCCACTGCTCCCAGGTGCCAATATTTCCTCTTTCTATTTTATTTCTATTTATTTCTATTTTATTTGATAATACCGAGAGACATTGAGAGAAGAGAGGGAGGTAGAGAGAGAGAAAAAGAAAGACATATAGACCTGCTTCATTGCTCATGAAGCTTCCTCCTTGCAGGTAGGGAGCCAGGGCTTGAGCCCTGGTCCTTGCCATGGTGACATGTGCATTCAGCCAAGTGAACCACCCACTCAGTCATATTTGCTTATTATTTTAATGAAAGAGATGCAAAGAGAAATATACAGAGATAAGAGAGAGGGTGGCAAGGGAGATCATTGATCAACTCTGGCTTATGGTAGTGCTGGGGATTGAACCTAGGACCTCATAGCCTTAGGCATGAAAGTCTTTGGCATAACCATTATGGTGCCTCCTCAGTCCCTGAATGAATCTTTCTGGACAACATTTTAGATATAAAGCCATAGGATAGAGCAGGCATGTATGACTTCACTTATCAGTAGGTTAGTGAGTATTGACTATATAGCTCACCCACTTCACATTTAGATTTCTGTCCTCCTTGCCCAGATATTCTCTACTGATATCCCTTCTAAATGTTCTTGTGTTCATTGTAGATGCCCCCAAGTCTCCCACACAGGACACCTACTTAATGTTTGATGAGTATGGGACCCTGCGGAGGCCCAGAAGAGCATCTGGAGAGAATCAAAAGGGCTTGAATGTGGAAACTCTTGTGGTGGCAGACAAGAAAATGGTGGAAAAACATGGCAAAGAGAATGTTACTACATACATCCTCACAGTCATGAACATGGTAAGGGTTGTTGTTGGCATTCCCGCATCTCTAAAACAGTGTAAAATATAGAATTTCATTGTGTGGGTTGAGTAGCCAGATGTAGTCATGTGAGTTTATTGAAAATTAAAAGTTCACTTTTAAGGAGACTGGCTTGGTTAAGTTTAATCCAAATATTTATAAATATGTTAGATTGGGTAATGGAGACAGGGACAAAAATATATTTGTCTGATTTGTACCCCCTCCCAATTTTGCAATTTAGTTTGTTTTAGTTTTATTTGATTTATTGCTCCAACAGGTTTCCAGCCTATTTAAAGATGGGACCATTGGAAGTGATATCAACATTATCGTGGTGAGCCTCATTCTTCTGGAACAAGACCCTGTAAGTGGTAAATTCTGTCTTCATTCTCTCTACTACTCAGGGCATAATTACTGAACAACTACTATGCACCAAATCATCTGCTAGTCATTAAATACTAAAAAAAAAATTAATTCAAATATGAAAATATTTTGATGCTACTCCTTAAGGAAGGTACAATATGATAGGATTATATAATCAAAAGAATTCAAACAGAATATAAATTTATATGTGCACATTTAGTATGTATGCATGTATAAATGGTGGCATGTAAATATGGTTCAGTATATAAAACATAAATGTTCTGTAGACTTCCAAAGGAAGATTCATTTGACAATAAATGGGTTTTACAAGCTATATATGCTGGATAAATATATTAAAACAAAGCCATCAGAAAATTATTATAGTAAATACATTGGCTCCCCAGCCAAGTTACTACAGATAATAAACAAGAAATTGCTGATTACCTTTGAAGTGATTACAGTGAGGTACAAGACACGGACATGAGGCAAATGATAAAACTAGAACTTACTTTCCCCCTACAGGTGGGGACCAGGGGCTTGAATCTGGGTCCTTGTGCTCTGTAGCATGTGCACTCAGCCAGGTGTGCCACTACCTTGCCCCCTGAACAGATGATTTTCCAAGTCCCCAGTTTCTTTTGCTTTTCATCTGCTATCCAAGTACTAAAGAGAATAAGGGGCTAGACAAAAGTGAATCTAACTGTTCAGGGGTGTATAGTAACAAAGGTTAACAACTTGACAAATCAGTTTTGAAAGGTAGAAAGGATGTGTGTTGTGTGACACTTTTATCTTCAGCTCACATTGACACTTTGTCCGAGAATAAGAACTGAAGTCAACAGCATTCTAGTTCATTGGTAAAGATCTTTTCTGAAAAGCACTCAACTTGACTCAAGTCAATAGTTTTTTTGTTTTATTTTTTTGCCTCCAGGCTTATCACTGGGACTGGGTGCCTGCATTACAAATCCACTGCTCCTGGAAGCTATTTTTTCCCCTTTTGTTGACCTTGTTTTTTTTATCGTTGTTGTCATTATTGTCGTTGTTGTTGTTGGATAGGACAGAGAAATGGAAAGAGGAAGGGAAGACAGAGGGGGAGAGAAAGACACCTGCAGACCTGCTTCACTGCCTGTGAAGCAACCCATCTGCAGGTGGGGAGCCAGGGGCTTGACCCGGGATCCTTAAGCCAGTCCTTACACTTCGTGCCGTGTGTGCTTAATCTCTGCGCCACCGCCCAGCCCCCCCCCCCCCAGTCAATAGTTTTAAGAAGATATTTTGAGAAATGATTATTTTAAGGAGAGATTACATCTCCCTCCTTTAAATTTTTGTAACTATTTGTCTATCCACCCACTTTTACTTGATATATGGATTATATCCTGTGATGCACCAAAATCAGTGCTGGATATTTTGAAATATGAAGCTCTCTTCTTGCATTCTTCGTGCTCCAGTGAAGAAGTCATTGACTATAGCCATCACTGATAATTAATTTCTAATCATAAGATGGCTTGATGAAGCTACCATCAATGTGGGTTGGCAAAAGGTCATCTGATAGCATGTTATTTTCTGCAGAAAAATAATTGATCATAAATTACACTGCTACACTGGTGGTGGGAACAGTGTGGAATCATAACCCTTTTTATCCTACTATTTTGTGACTCAATATTAAATCACTAATAAAAAAAGAAAACTACATTGCTAAGACACTGTAGTCACTTTACATATTGTAATCATTCACCTGAAGTGATTTTTTTTTTTTAACCATTTCTCTCAAACCTTAAATTAGGCATTTTTTCTCTACCAACCCTACCAATATGATGTTTCTCTGTTTGCCTGTACAAATGGAATGATTCAACGTTCTTATCTCTGTAACAAATTCACACTTTGATTTGTGTGGGTTTCCCATAGGTAGGATTATTGATCAACCACCATGCAGACCAGTCTCTGAACAGTTTTTGTCAGTGGCAGTCTGCTCTCATTGGAAAGAATGGCAAGAGGCATGACCATGCCATCTTACTCACGGGACTTGATATTTGTTCCTGGAAGGATGAACCATGTGACACTCTAGGTATGGTATGAACAGGGGCTGCACACACAGCCATGTTTATCCAAAGCACCTGTACGGAATTAATAGGGTGGGTGGCCCTGATGATCTTTAAAGAAGAGACCAGTTGTTTAAATTGTGACATGTACCCTTTGTGGAATAGAGAGCCTATTTACTGTAGTTATTTTCTAATTCATTCACTGACTCGGTTAGTGATGATTCAGTTGGTGAAACCGAGTCAGTTTCTTTGTTGAGGGATTAATGTTTTACAGTCGACAGTAAATGCAATAGTTTGTACATACATAGCATGTCACAGTTTTCCACATGATGATACAACCCCCACTAGGTCCTCTGCCATCATGTTTCAAGACCTGAATCCTCCCCCACAGCCCCAGAGTCTTTTACTTTGGTGCAATACACCAACTCCAGTCCAACTTCTGCTTAGTGTTTTCTCTTCTGATCTTGTTTTTCGACTTCTTCCTATGAGTGAAATGATCCCATATTCATCCTTCTGTTTCCTACTTACCTCACTTAACATGATTCCTTCAAGCTCCATCTAAGATGGACTGAAGGTTGGTGATCATTTTGGCATTAGCTAAGCCATTGAACTAGGCATATCCTGGATTACTCATTAACATTGTGACTATACAACCAGCTATCTGCAGAGAAGTTAATTGTCTCCATAGGACTTAAAACTGTGCTCATCTCATCAAAAACAGTGCTTCCTTGAAAACACCATGTATTGACACTTAAGGGTTCAGCTTCCATTTTTTTGTGTAAGACAGTGAGTAAGGATTCTACACCTTACCAATACCTTTCTACTATTTCCCATTGTGTAGGTCAGAAACTCACTTTTTGGGGATCAGTTGTGGTGACTTAGGTCAGTGCTGAGGGTGATGATGATATTGCTGGTGGCACTGAGATAGCTGCCTCCACATTGGGTTTGCAGAAGATCTAACTTCTATCATGGCAGCCAGATTATTGGGTGAATCAGCTTACAAGTGTGTATTTGATAAGAACTGGGTCTGTCAGCTTGCTCTATAAGTTATGAGCACCTGTAACTGCAAAGAAAGACAGTCAAAACTAAGCTGTAGTTTGAGCTAGAGTCAGAGACTAAATTGGGATGATTTTATAACTGCTCTTAGAAGGTAGTAGTTTGGGGAAGCAGGCATGTTTATCACATTAGAGTAAAAAGGAGAAATAGGAAGTAAACCCACATACTAGTTCTATGTTGTCTGCTTTTGAAAAAGACCAGGATTTGTGTCTTCCCTTGAAAAGAGACCTTTCACTTTGACACAAAGACACTGACTCAGCAGCCATTTTTTCCCGGTTGCTTTGATTTGTATAAAAGCATATGTCCTATTATACTTACACTGACTCCACAAGATTGTTAGGATCAATTGATGACAGTTTCTTTTAAACAACACACACACACACACACACACACACACACACACACACACACACACACACCTAAATGCAGCATTTAATTTTTTAATGAACTCTAACACATGCATGATACTCCTGAGAAGCCTCCCTACCCCCAATTTTTTTTCCTTTTGAAATTTTTGTTGGAGAACTGTTGTTTTGCAATACAATTGTTTCAGAGACAGTTTCTAATTTTCCCTATACACTTAGAGAAGGAGAAATAGGGAGGGGATGAAAGAAGAGACATTAAAGCATCACTCTATCACTCATAGAGCTCCCTGGGGCTATCCATGTGGTGCTGAGGATGGAACCAAGAGCCTCACACATGATAAGGCAACACTTCACCCACTGATTTCCAAATCCCTCCATCTATCTGTTTAGATGTCACTGAAACTTCATAGTTTCAGTGATTTCCTTGTAGCAAATTAAATGCATTAATTCATTATACTTGAACCTTACAGAACATTTTTGTGGCTATAATAAATAATCAGGTATCTGTGTGTGTGCTGTGCACTGACATTCAAAATTAATCTTTCACCAGGGTTTGCCCCCATCAGTGGAATGTGCAGTAAGTACCGAAGTTGTACCATCAATGAAGACACAGGGCTTGGCCTCGCCTTCACCATCGCCCATGAGTCAGGACATAAGTAAGTGACTTCTTGAGTCATCACTTTATAAAGAAACTGGCTGAGGGCGGTGGGGGTGTTGGGCAGTGGTGCAACTAGTAGAGCACACAAGTTACCATGTGCAAAAGGACCCAGGTTCAAGACCCCAGTCCCTACCTACAATAGGGAAGTTTCATGAAAGGTGAAGCAGTACTGCAAGTGCTCTCTTTCTCTGGGGTGGGTGGGTGGGTGGGGAGAATACAGGTCCATGAAAAATGATGAATGAAATAGTGGGGGTTGTATTGTTAAATGGGAATCTGGGGAATGTTATGCATGTAAAAAAAAAAAAAAAAAGAAGTAGAAACGCAAAGCAGAAATTGACTGAGTTTGGAGTATGGCACCAAAGTAAGAAAGCAGAAGTACACTAGAGTTTGCAGTGAGTACCTCCCTAATACTTCCTCTCCACTTTTCCAAGCTTTGGGTCCATGATTGCTCAACAATTTGTTTGGCTTTGTATGTTAACTCTCTTTTCAGTCACCAGGTTCCAGGTGTCATCAGGATGCCGGCCAGACTTCCCTGGATTGAAGACCCCACCAATGTGTCCTGGAGCTCCGCTTCCCCAGAGACCCACCCTACTAGGGAAAGAGAGAGGCAGACTGGGAGTATGGACCGACCAGTCAACGCCCATGTTCAGCAGGGAAGCAATTACAGAAGCCAGACCTTCTACCTTCTGCAACCCACAATGACCCTGGGTCCATGCTCCCAGAGGGATAGAGAATGGGAAAACTATCGGGGGAGGGGGTGGGATATGGAGATTGGGCGGTGGGAATTGTGTGGGGTTGTACCCCTCCTACCCTATGGTTTTGTTAATTAATCCTTTCTTAAATAAAAAAGAAAAAAAAATAAAAATAAATAAATAAATAAATAAAATAAATCTTTAAAAATAATAATAAGCCATGTATTAAACTACTGACAAAATAAAAAAATAATAATAAAAAGAAAACATTGACAAAACCATAGGATAAAAGGGGTACAACTCCACACAATTCCCACCACCAGACCTCCATATACTAACCCCTCCCCTGATAGCTTTCCTACTCTTTAACCCTCTGTGAGTATGGACCCAAGATCATTGTGGGATGCAGAAGGTTGAAGGTCTGGCTTCTGTAATTGCTTCCCCGCTGAACATGGACGTTGACTGGTTGATCCATACTCCCATTCTGTCTGTCTCTTTCCCTAGTGGGGAAGGGCTCTGGGGAAGGGGAGCTCCAAAGCACATTGGTGCAGTTGTCTGTCCAGGGAAGTCTGGTCATATCCTGCTAGCATCTAGAACCTGGTGACTGAAAAAAGAGTTAATATATAAAGCCAAACAAACTGTTGGACAATTATGGACCTAATGTTATGGACCTAATGGCTATAATAGTGCAGGTGAAGCATTGGGGAGTCCTCCATTTTGTAGATAGCTAGTAGGCATATTTTAGTTATATTTCAAAGGGCCTGTAGCTATACTAGTGGTTTTTTTTATTGTTTTTTTTTTTTTTGCCTGAGCCTGAAATCTGATATGCAGGTGAATCCTAATTATTGTCTGGGGAGATGATGTCATAGTTGGGAAAAGGACCAGAAAGCTGGATCAGGGAAGAGAGTAGCTCCCTAATATGGGAAACGGGTATAAATATTACTGTAAACCCCATCAATTTGATGTGATCTGGGTCCCATAATTAGCTTAGGAGCCTGTGTGGCCTCTACATCCCTCTAGATCTGAGCTCACATTCTGTGGTCATGAGTAGGAACATTTCCATGCTGCTCCAGTATCAACCCATCTTCCTCAGGTGTATCATAGAGTATGTTGTCCAGCCTCCCTTTGGAGGATAGAACATTCTCTACCATTGTTGATCCAGGTTGAGGGCAAGGTCCTATGTGAGCCCACAAAGGGGGTTATTGCATTGATCCTGATAGAGATGACCGGTAACAATGGAGAGAGGGATCTATTGGAGATCTAGGCCCATCATGTCTGTCTGGGAATCTCAGGATGCCCAGACTAGAGCCCCAGATGATGGGGTGGCCTGATAGTGACTAAAGAGTCATCATTAAAGTATGCTAGTCTCTTACCCTTATTCAGCTTTTGCAGTCCTTGCTTTGATAAGGTTAGCTTTGGAGTGACTGAGGGAAGTGAAGCTTTCTCCCTGTAGGTAGGTACCAGGGGCTTGAATCTGGACACTTGTGAACTGTAATGTGAGCACTTAGCCAGGTATGCCACTGTCAGGCCCCTTGTGTGCTTATTTTCAGAGAATTCAATTAATTTTTGAATTAGTTCTTAAAATTCCAAGAAAAATAAATCTGTTCTACAAGTATAATTTATTCTTTGATATTTTGATGCTAATTTCTCTTATACACTAAATGTGTTATCTTCAGGAAAATTGAATCATGAGTTCTTTTGTTAGTCTATAAGGGCTTTTTCTTCAAGCATTGTTTTTTCAAGCACAATAGCAGCCACTCAGCAAAATATGAATGAACTTATTTTGCTATGAATGGAGGTACAAAAATGCCCAGTTGGCATAAAAAACTCTTTGTTCAGAGCAGGAAATAACATATCTATGAATGCCTGACATGTGTCTAAATTTATTCTAGTAGTGTGACATTCAAAATAACAGGTCATGCTTTTTCAAAATAGAAGCCATTAAAAACATAATCATTTTCTTTATTAATGAATTGAAGTTACTAGCACCAAACCCAGCGTTTTAGCTGAGGAAAGCTCTCCACAGGATGCAGGGAATGAAGAGAGACATGTGTGTGTGTGTGTGGGGGGGGGTTGGAGAACAGATGTAAACTAGAATACATACTCAAATTCTAGATAGAATGGTCTTGTTGGATTAAAATTTGAAGTTGCTCTGTTCAACTCTGGCTTTTTGCAGTTCAGAATCTGGGGCCTCAAACATACAAGTCTTTTATTCTACCAATTCCTCTAGCTTATAGTTCTTAGAATTCCATTTTGAAACAGAGAATTCATGAAATTTTGATGACTATGTGCTAAAGAAATTGAAAATTCTCTTTTAAAGTGTTGTTAAATCCAAGAAGATTTGAATTTTTTTCTTTTGTATTAGTAATTTAATATTGATTTACAAAACTATAAGATAACAGGAGTATAATTCCATACCTTTCCCAACATCAGAGTTCTGTGTCCCATTCCCTTCGTTAGAAACTGCAACAGTTCTCCCAAGGTCACAGAAATGGGTTAGCTATTATTGCTGTACCTATCTATCTAGATTTTGTATATTTGCCCATTTTTTTCAGTGGTCTTGCATTCTTCCTTTCTAAGTCATGCCTACACCTACTACTACTTCTGAGTGTTCTTCCTTTCCTTTTTCCTCTTCTCTCTCTGGACCTGATGGAATTGGAGTTCAGAGTCCTCTTGCCGTCTTCCCATAGAATTTCTCCCCCTCTGGGGTTATGGACCAAAATTCTTTATGGAGTACAGAAAGTAGAAGTTCTGGCTTCTCTAATACCTTCTCTGCTGGACATGGGTCAGTCCATCCTGTTTCTATCTTTCCTTACTTGGGTAGGGTTCTGAAGAGGTAAGGTCCTAGGGCACATTGGTGAGGTTGTCTGCCCATGGAGTTCAGAATGGAATCATAGTAGTATATGCCACTTGGTGACTGAAAGAAAATAAGATAAAAAAGCAGAATAAAATGCTTAATAAACAAAAGCCAAAAAGTAGGAATAGAGCAGATAAGAATAGGGATCTTAGGGAAAGAATCTAGGAAGTCTAAGGTATGTTCCTAGGGGCCAGTGACTTTAATAATTTTTGCTTGATCTTGATAGCTAACATGGAGGTGGACTACAATTATTGTCTGGGAAGATGGTGTTAGAGTTGATAATAGGGCTATAAAGCTGGTCTAGGATAGAGAGCAGCTCCCAAATTTAAAGAAAATATATACATACAGTTAAATGTTTACCACATAAGTCTGATCCAGGGGATATGGATATATATATATATATATATATATATATATATATATATATATATATATACATATATATATATATATATATATATATATATTTTTTAGCACAGGAGCCTATGTGACCTCTGAATCCCTGTCAGTCTGTGCTCATAGTCCATGGTCACAGCTGTTAACATTCTAGGCTACATTCATTTCAGGACCAGTCTTCCCTAAGTGGCAGAGTAGGATGATCCAGCCTCCCTTTGGAGAGTGAGGCAATTTCTACCAAGTCAGTATTAGATTTATGGAGTCTGGCCTCAAAGAACATTAACATTTTTTAAAATCAAAATTTTATGATGGGCCAGCATGGCTCATTTTGTTAGTGTGCTGCTTTGCCATGTAGCAACCCAGGTTCAAGCCCAACCCCCACAGTATAGAAGGAAGCTTCAGATGTTGTGGTCTCTTTCACTCTTAGCCTCTCTATCTCTGTCTAAAAATATACATGTATATATTTTTTTAATTTCAGTCATGATTTTCCTACCACCATAGGGCACCAGTATAGTGTTAATTACCTTTCCCTGTCTGAGTTAAAACTTCAATGTCTTCCCAGCATCTTCACATCTAGGACCCTTTCACCTTTCACCAGTGTTTTGTGCATATTTCTTGAAGTCTCTGGTTCTACAGATACATTTAGGAAGGGTGTCCCACAAACAAACCCATTTAGTTGCCAGACTAGAACTGAATTGGGCAGAGTGGCATGATGTGAGCAAGTGTTTTCCCTTGAGCATATATATATATGGAGAACAGTAAATACCAGACTTTGGATCTGTGGCTTGACAATACATTCAGTGCTGTCTGTACCTGACTGTGCTGCCTTCCTGGTTGGTCTCCCTGTCAAAAGGGAAGGAAGGCTGGGAAAGTGGCTCCATTATAGACATGGGTCACAGCAAAATCACATCAATGGTTATAATTGTTTAATATAAGCTTCCTTTATATGATAGCATCTTTATTTCCATAGGGATCATAACTACCTTTTTAAAAAATGTATTTACTTATTTTTAATTACCTTTTATTAAGATAAAATGCATAGTAATCTTTGTTATTGCTTTGTAATGATGCCAATAACACTTTGTCAAAATGTTATTTTGCCTTTATTAACTTTGATAATACACAGAATTCATTTTTCCTTGTTTTTAATTTATTTATTGGGGGATTAATGTTTTATAGTTTACAGTAAGCACAATAGTTTGTATGTGCATAACATCAGTTTCCCACACAACAGTGCAACTCCCACTAAGTCCTCTGCCATTCTGTTCCAGGACCTGAACTCTAACCCCACCCATGCCAGAATCTTTTATTTTGGTGCAATACAAGATCAGCAGAGCTTGGACTGGAGTTGGTGTATTGCACCAAAGTAAAAATGTATGTTTACTTTCTCAGAGAGAGCGAGCGAGCCAGAGCACTGCTCAGCTCTAGCTTATGGTGGTGCAGGAGACTGAGCCTGGGACCTCAGAGCTAGAGGCATGAAAGTCTTTGGCATAACCATTATACTATTTGCCCAGCCCAGATGTATTCTTAAGAAGCAAAACTTTATCATTTTAAATCATCAAGTTAGGCTCCATATAAATTAACAAACAAAATTGACAAAAACTTCATGTCCCTCTACCCTTGTCTCCACAGAAAACTCACAAAGGTTTTTTTTTTTTTTAATGTGGTGATTTTGTTTTTTAATCTGTGACCAAAGTAGCTTATTATCCTATTCCCTACTGTAATGGAGTCTAAAATAAATGGTGTGTTTTGTTATGTTGTGTTGTGTTGTGTGTGTTATATACATTAATGTCCCATTAATTCTAGCTGCCTGACAATTGGGAATCATTTAAATGTAAGACACACAATATCTAAAAAATGAGGCATCAACAAATATTTTTACTCTGAAATGACTAGAACTTTCTATAGTGTAATGGGATACACCAAGCCATAAAAATGCTGCACTGAAAAAAATCCCTTCAGAGCAGAGACAGATCTCACTTGTTTTGGGTGTGTGCTTTGCTATGTGGGCAGTCCAGCTTCAAACCCTCACACCACAGGAGAGTGCCACAATCCCAAGAAGCAGTCTCCTGGTTATATAGTGTCTCTCCTTCCCTGTCTCTGAAAGAATAAGTTGGTCAGATTAGTAAAATTGCTCATGTGTGAGACTCAGGCTCCACAAAGAGAGGGAGAGATATATCCTTCCACGTATTTAACAGATAGCTTCAACCATACTTTAAAAAAATGTTTATGATTATGAGTGTGTTTAGTTCTTTTTTAGGTTTATTTTTAAATATTTATTTGTTTATATATTTATCTTCTTTGTTGGGGGATTAATAATTTACAGAAAAATACAGTAATTTGTATATGTATAACATTTCTCAGTTTTCCACATTTCCATTCAATACCTACTAGGTCTTCCTCTGCCATCATGTTCCAGGACCTGAACCCTCCCCCCCACCCTAGAGTCTTTTACTTTGGTGCAATACACCAAGCACAGTCTAAGTTCTGCTTTGTGTTTTTCCTTCTGTCCTTATTTTTCAACTTCTGTGTAGAGAGATCATCCAACATTCATCCTTCTCTTTCTGACTTAACTCACTTATCACAGTTTCTTCAAGCTCCATCCAAGATGAGGTGAAGAAGGTTAATTCACCATTTTTAATAACTGAGCAGTATTCCATTGCATATATACCACAACTTGTTCAGCCAACGAGTGTTTAGTTCTAATCAGCATTCACGATGTCAGTTAATAAATTAATGTTTATTAGAATTTGCATGTCATACTGGCCTTATATAAATGAATAGTTAATAAAAACTTAGAGTCAGTTTACTCTCAACCATTTATCCTAGGGTTATGAATTATGGCAAGAAATGAATTTTGGGATTTGAAATTAAAAGCTGAGTGGTGAGCACTCATAGCACCATGCACCAGGACCCAGGCTTGAGTTCCTGCTTCCCACCTACACAGGGAAACTTCATAAGCAGTGAAGCAGTGCCACCAATGGCTCTCATTTTTCTCCCCTCCCCCACCTGTGGGGGTGAGGGAGATAGTATGATGGTCATATAAAGAGAGAGAGAGGAAAAAAAAAGAAAGAAAGAAAGAGAGGAAGGAAGAAAGAAAGAGGAAACGAAAATAGAAAAAGGACCACCACCCCCCTTCTAGGAAACTGTGAGCCCCAGATAAAACTCTAGTGGGACAAGTGAAAAAGGGAAAAGAAAAAAAAAAAATTAACTTTTACATCTCTTCAGTGTAGTTTGTAAATCATTTTTTAAAATTAGTATTAGTGATTTCATAATGACTGACAAGATTGTGGGATAAGAGGGGTGAAGCATGCCCAGGTGGTACTCCTGTTGATTAGGTTGGGGTCAGCAGATGCAGTGTCAGTTGGTATGAATTGAGAGAAGCATGTAGGAAAGTGAGCTCCACCCTAGAGGTTCCAGGACTAGGGAAATAATAGGCTCTATAGAGGAAGTGGGAGGTTCCTGATGTCTTATGGTTTAAGAAGGCAATAGACAGTTATTGCTATAATCAAATTATTTGTCGGGGATGAAGGGTACAATTCCATACAATTCCCACCATCAGAGTTCCACATCCTGTTGCCTCCATTGGAAGCTTTCCTATTATTTATCCCTCTAGGAGTATGAACCAAAGATCTTTATGGGGTGCAATAGGTCGGAGGTCTGGCTTCTGTAATAGCTTCTCTACTGGACATGGGCATTGACAGGTTGATCCATACCCCCATGCTGTTTCTGTCTTTCCCTAGTGGGGTAGGGCTCTGGGAAGGTGGGGTTCTAGGACACATTGGTGAGATCATCTTCCCAGGGAAATTAGGTTGGTCTCATGGTAGCATCTGCAAGTTGGTGGCAGAAAAAGCATTAAGATATAAAGCAGAACATTTTTTTTTTTTTAATAATCAGGAACCTAAAGGTAAGAATAGAGCAGATGATATTTGGGTTCTCCATTTTGGAAAAAGCTAGGAAGTCTACTTTAGCTTTCTTCCAAAGGGCCCATGACTTTACTCATTTTTGCCTGAGCCTGACAGCTAACATACAGGTAGGCTAAAGGTATTATCTGGGGAGAGAGTGTCAGAATTAGGAATAGGACTAGAAAGCTGGATCAGTCCAAATTTTATTTTTAACCCTTAAAATATATAGTCTATCAACCTTTGATTTTGTGACCAGGACATAATATGACATTTCTGAGCTTTTTCTTGAAGAACAAAGTTTCAAACTTTAAAAAGTGATTTGTTTATTAAAGAGAGAAACACCAGAACACCACTCAGCTTTGGCATTTGCAATTCCAGGGATTTGGTGATGCAAGTCCTGTTTTCTGTCTCTCAGCTGTCTCCCTAGCTCAGTCCTGAGCATTCTTTAAAATCTCCTGAGTGAATTTTACATTATTTCATATAGGAATTCAGTTTTGTCTTTTATATATATATAATTTCAGTAACCCTGTCTTCTCACTTGAGCTTATTTATCTTCAATGCACTTTTCTTTTCTCTGGTTATAATTTGGGAAATGGACTGACAGAAACCATTTTATTTCTTTTTCTTCTGTTCCAGCTTTGGCATGGTTCACGATGGTGAGGGTAATCCCTGTGGGAAGGTTGAAGGTAGCATCATGTCTCCCACACTCATGGGAAACAATGGGCTGTTTTCCTGGTCCTCATGTAGCCGTCAAGACCTCCAGAAATTTCTTAGGTAAGATGGAAAATCTAGAGGTATTTCCAGGCATATTAAGTTGATAGAGAAAACTCCAGTTGTTGTGAAAGAAACTACTAAGTGGAAATGTTTGGTAATTCAATGAGCAGGAAAGTTTATAAATTCCCATGTTAATGCCGATGATATTGTCATCTAATATCACAACTCTAGGTATATAGAGATAGATATTCATTCACTCATTCAGTGCTCACAGCAATTCTATTATTATCCTCATTCTAGAGTTGAGATTTTTTTTTAAGATAACCAAGTTATTTAAGGACCTATAATAGCTCATTAAGTTGCAAACGGATTTGAATTAGATCTGTGCTCCTACCTCTCCTTTGGCTCTCAAAACCTGCTAGATATGTTATAATTCTATTGTGACTAAAATTGCCACCAGGATTATTGCTGGAGCTCAATGCCTGCATGACAAATCCAGCAGTCCTGGTGACCGTTTTTTTCCTTCTTTCCCCTCTTTCTTTCTTTTTCTTTTTGTTTTTTGTTTTTGATAGAATAGCAACAGAGAGAAATTGAGAGGAAGTGGAAATAGAAAGGGAGGGGAGGAGGGAAAGAGAGAGAGAGAGAAAAAGGGAGAGACATACAGTAAGAGACAGTCCACAGTGACTTACCACAGAGGTAAGTCTTCCCTAGTGTAATGGAGACTAGGCTCTACCTGAGTTGTGCACATGGCAAAGTGGTCATCTTATCAAATGAGCTATCTCACTGGCTTGATACATTTATTTATTTAGCCACATCACTGCATACTATGTTCACAGAATAAATAGTAGACTCAGCTTGGTGGGTTAAATAGAAATATGACAGACCAAGTGATGTCCCAAGCTTGGACAGACTTTTTGTAACTGATGAGTTCTTTTATAGAAACAAATATCATACTACTTCTAGTCTATGAGTAGGGGCTTGAAATAATAGAATTATTTGAGTTTAAAACATCTTTAATTATGGCCTTATTATCTGTAAGGACTTTATAGTAATAGCATGACTTTCAACTCCACAAAGCCAGGCAAGATTTCTGCCTGGTTTATTTTGTATCTATAGTGCTTAACATAATGCTCAGTCACTATTTGTTGGCTGTGGTTTAATAAAGACTGTTGGGGAAAGGTTTCAAATATGCTGACCTTTCTTATCTCCAGCAGGCCAGAATAGCTTTCCTTCCAGTGCTATGTAAGGGCATTGGTAACTGTGGAGATTCCATCCTTTTAGACAGGACAGAGGTTTATTGGAGTAAATATTTAGTTGATTTTAAGCATTTACTTATTTCTTCAGCCATGCTAAATGTCTTTTTTGGTAAATGCATTCAGGATGTGTTGTTGTATGTGGACCGATCACTGATAAATACAGGAATTAATAAGTACATTTTATCACTGCAGTACACCTCAGGCTGGGTGTCTGGTGGATGAGCCCAAGCAAACAGGACAGTATAAATATCCGGACAAACTCCCAGGACAGATTTATGATGCGGACACACAGTGCAAGTGGCAATTTGGAGCAAAAGCCAAGCTCTGCACCTTTGACTTTGTAAAGGTACGTGGGCTTGTGATTTCAAACTTACATTAAGATTCCACAGCGTGTCCATGTACCTCACAGAAATGTAAACATTTGGTTTGCTTAGGCCAAAGGTTAGAGTCTGGGTTAACTCTCAATGTCATTTGTTTGGCATGATAATTAAGTGGCAATTTTATTGTCTATGAATTCTGCAGGCTTATCCCTCTAGACCATGTCTGGTTTAAATACCACCTGACTGCTTTTCTTGCATGAACATTCCTCCCCTATAGACAAAGACTTTCTCACAAGTAGTAAATCTGAGTACAATGGCTTTTACCTGCTTGTCATTGTGTCATTGTTGTGTTCGTGTTCTCTTTTACTGTAGTATGTCCAGTACCATCACCACAGCTAAATACTTGCACATGCTCTTCACAGTGCCTGAATGCTATTGTTGGCAGCCAGCTTTTCAATGTAAATCTTCCAGGAGCAGCTTGAGTCATCTCATAGGATTTCTGGGGATAAGTGTTTCATTCAATAGTGTGAGAAAGCTAGATGGGATAAACAAAAGCCCAGGATGGATAAATGAGGAAGTAATGTCCCAGCTGGACAGGAATTATATCACTGGAAATCACAGTATCACTGGAAAACAGGATTAAATTTATCATTGTCAGGCTTCACTGCTTTGAACTGACTTTCTTTTTTTTTTTAGACTTTTGTTTTTATTGTGGGGGGGGTGGTTAATGGCTTACAGTAAATACAGTGATTGATATGTGTGTAAATTTTTTCAATTTCCTGCAAAACACTCTCACCCCCTGTCTAGGTAGTCTTCCACCATTATTAACCACGACCTGAAAGACCCCCAACCCCACCTGGAGTCTTTGATTTAGTGCAGTACACAGTCCAAGTCCTGCTTTGTGTTTCTGTTCTTATTTCTCACCTTCTCTCTATCACTGGGATCATCCAATATTCATTATTCTCTTTCTGACTTATCTCACTTAACATGATTCCTTCAAGTTCCATTGAAGGTGAGGTGAAGGTGAATTCATCATTTTTAACAGCTGAGTAGTATTCCATTGTGTATACATACCACAACTTTCCAAGCCACTCATCTCTTGTTGGACACCTACATTGATGTATAACATTCTTTTTTTAAAATATTTATTTATTCCCTTTTGTTGCCCTTGTTGTTTTATTGTTGTACTTACTGTTTTTGTTATTGTTATTGAGGTAGTCATTGTTGGATATGACAGAGAGAAATCGAGAGGGGGGAAGACGGAGGGGGATAGAAAGATTGACACCTGCAAACCTGCTTCACGCCTGTGACGCCTGTGAAGTGACTCCCCTACAGGTGGGGAGCCGGGGCTCGAACCAGGATCCCTATGCGGTTCCTTGTGCCTTGCGCCACGTGTGCTTAACCCGCTGTGCTACCGCCCGACTCCCGATGTATAACATTCTCATAGGAGTGAAATATCTCATTGTTTATTCATTTGCGTTTCACTGACAGTCAGTGACTTGGAATATTTTTTTATACATCTGTTGGCCTTTTGGATCTCTTCTTTTGTGAATATCTGTATTCTCTCTCAACTTTTGATGGGATTTTGGCGATTTCTTTATATATTTTGGTTATTAACCTTTTGTCTGATGTGTGGCTTATTAAGATTTACTCTCATTCTCTAAGGAGTCTTTGCTTTGGTGGTGATTTATTTTGCTGTTCAGAAGCTTTTCAATTGGATATAGTCCCATTAGTTTATTTTTGTTTTCCTTGCAATTGGACTTGAGTTATTGAAGATAACCTATAACATTAGATGGGAAAGAGTTCTCCCAACATATTCCTCCAAATATTTGAAAGTTTCTTGTCTACCATCCAAGTCCTTGATTCATTTGGAGTTTACTTATGTATGCAGTGAAATTTTTAACCGGAGCACTTCTCAAATCTGCCTTAAAGGGTGCTAAGAATTGAACCTAGAGATTTAGAGCTTCAAGCATGAAAGTTTGTTTTTGTTTGTTTGTTTTTGCATAACCTATTTGCTGCATTCCTAGCGCTAAAGCAGAATTTTTTAAATAGAGACAGAAATTGAGAGGAAAGGGGAGAGGAAAACACCTGTAGCACTACTTCATTGTTTATGAAGTTTTCCCCAAAGCAAGATCATTTTTTAAGTTTTTTTTAAAAAATTTATTTATTTTCACTTTTGTTGCTCTTGTTGTTTTATTGTTGTAGTTGTTGTTGTTGTTGATGATGTCATTGTTGTTGGATAGGAAAGATGGAGAGAGCAGGAGAAGACAGAGAAGGGAAGAGAAAGATAGACACCTGCAGACCTGCTTCACCGCCTGTGAAGCGACTCCCTTGCAGGTGGGGAGTTGATGGCTTGAACTGGGATCCTTACTCTGGTTCTTGCACTTTGCACCACGTGCACTTAACCTGCTGTGCTACCGCCAGACTCCCAGCAAGATACTTTTTAAGTTGATTTACTTTTAGCATCAAAAGAGAAATATTCCTACATACCTGTATGTATGGGAATATTGAAGGTTTAGCAAGCCTCTTTCTCCCCATTCCTGCTCTTCTCTTATTCCTCTCTTTTTCTCACTTCTTCTTCCTCACCACCACCTAATACCACCACCACCATTACAGTTATCAGTAAGAGCCAACATCAGTCTTAGTAGTGCAAAATCTACCTCTGTTCCACATAAGGCTTTCTATTTAGAAACTAGCTGTACTTTTTCTCATCTAAAACAGAAATCCAGAAACCTTTGAAGTAAGAACACAACCACATTTTACCTGAATTCTAAAGAAAGTATCAGTTTTGTCCAAAGTCACACAATTTTTCAATGTCAGAAGCTAAACAGAATACATTCCCTACTTTAATGTTAAGCTTCCTTCTCCCTGTTGACTCAAACCAGTGCTTCCTCAATTTCAGAATGTCAGCATTAACAATCACATTGCAGTTCAGTTACTGTATTTTCAGAAATCAACCCACTTGAAAAACATACACCCAATTCTAAGAAATAACTTCTAAATCACAGCTTTGATATGGGATTTCCGTTTTTCCTAATTCGATTTAAATGTATAGCTATCAGAAATGTTTATCCATAATGCCATACAGAACCTCACTTTGATACATGAACCTCACTTTGGCAAATACTGGCATGTTATGTGTATAAATTAATAAGTTCACAACCATTTTTAATCGCTTGTTAGGATGGCACTTTTGGCATTCACTTAATGAATTCATTTACTTAACTAAAAAGGTTTGTCTGCTAATTTTGTCTCCTGCTCACTTCATTTTGAAAAGATTCAACAGCTTGTTCATACAGTAGTCAAATGTTGATGAAGCATTTACTAATGAGTTTGGTCTTCTTAGGATGAAAGCTTCCTGGCAGGGGTAGATAGCATAATGGCTATGCAAAGAGGCTCTCATGCCTGAGGCTCTGAAATCCCAGGTTCAATCCCCCACACACCACCATAAACCAGAACTGAACACTGCTCTGGTTAAAAAAGGGTGGGGTGGGGTAGGTAGTGGCACACCAGATTAAGTGCACATAGTATGAAGTGCAAGGACCAACACAAGGATCCCAGTTCGAACCCCCAGCACCTGCGGGAGGAGGGGGAGTCACTTCATAAGCAGTGAAGCAGGTCTGCAGGTTTATATCTTTCTACTCCCTCCCCCCCCAGTCTTCACCTCCTCTCTGTTTCTCTCTGTCCTATCCAATAACAATAGCAGCAATAGCAGCAGCAATAACAATGGAAAAAGATGGCTTCCAGGAGCAGTGGATTTGTAGTGTAGGCACCAAGCCCCAGCAATAACCCAAAACAAAAACAAAAGAAATAAAAACATAAGAAATAAAAGGTTCCAAGATTATAATTGAGGTTCCTAAAGGTGCCTAAAGGTATCAACACTCTTTCATATCATGCAGTTAACAGATGTTTGGAGGGCAATGTTGTTAAAATTCAGAGGCTCCAGCAGGCCGGGCTAGCTTCACGGGCAGGTAACAGAGACGACCAGAGACATACGGCTGGGCAGGGAAGCTGTATTTCTTTATTCAGGAACAATGATTCATAAACTAACCCAAACTAATCACCAAACAGAACTCTCTTGCCTCCTTCCCCTGCAGCGGCGCCAAGCACTCTCGAACTCTGGGACTCTGGAACTCTCTCGGGGTTCCTTGGGGCAGGGACAAGTGGGCCCGCGAAAAGTAGCAGGACTGAACCAATTTTCTTGGCAGGAGGAGAGCATACAACAATTCCCCCTTTTCTTTTTAACTAGATGACCACAGTATCAGGGGTGTGGGGTGAACAGAAACCTATATCGTACAGGCATTTTTTAAAAAAAGAAACTGGCACAAACATGGAGAAACATGTAAGCAAGTAACAAGAACCATTGTGCTGCCAAGGGAAGGCTTGAGGGGGCCATTTTTTTGCCTCTGTGGGCAAAACTTTATCAGCTTAAAAAAAAACATTTTCTGCCTCTGGGGGGTGTACTTGTCTCAACAGACATTTGCATGGGAGCAGGGAACGGCCTAGAGTTCCAAAGGCAGCTGGCTGCAATTTACTTACTATGAAACAAAACTTGTTATTAGCATAACCATAGCGCAATCTAATGTTTCTAATAGAGAAGGAATTTGAGACTTTTACATATCAACAACGTCTTTTTAACCTTTTGTTATACTCATTCAAGATGGAGACACACCCTAGGTGTGTGCAGGAAAGAAAACCTCAGGCATGAGAATAATTAGCATAGCCATTGTGCAATCTACCATTTCTAATAGAGAAGGTAATCGAGAGTTTTACAGATCAACAAGTCTATTTAACCTTTTGTTACACCCATTCAAGATGGAGACACACCCTAGGTGTGCGCAGGTCTTGTTTAGACCAACTTAGTTAAAATATATTGATTGTTAACTAATTTTTACCTCAGACTTTAAATGAAAGTTAATTTTATCTTTATGAGAATTACGTCGAAAACCTTTTTCATTTAACTTTGTCTAGTAAGAATTTAGCCTTAAAGTTACTGTTTACCAAACTTTAAACACACACATAAACATGGTCATTAATACACAAGGAGAGAAACCTTTGTTATGAAGACATGTCATTTTAAACACGAATTTAGATGTGTACTGTCTTAGTTGTTGGGGGGGGTCACCATCCGGAGGTGGCCTACCGCGCAACTCCACTTCTAGAAATTGCAGGTTGCAATCTCTGCACAAATCTCTGTGTACTCCAGCTTGTCTGCCTTCAGACCGGAGCTGGAGATCTCGGCCAGGATGCCCAGTTTCGGCAGGGAGCCTGGGGGGTCTGGGAGGTCCGGGATCTGTATAGAATTCATAGCACATGGGCGGGCGGGCCAGCCATGCAGAAGTCGCGGGCCGAGGTGCCCAGGGGTGGCGGCCATGATAGGCCGCCGCGGCCCTGCCCCATGGCCCTGCCATGTCTGCTGTCCTGCTCGCAGTGGCTGAGTAGCGTGGAGGGATCACGCGTCCAGTGCCCTGCCATGAGGTGGAGAGCCGGCTCCTGTGGGCTGGCCTGCGTGTTGGCATTGGGCTCCTGTGTGTTGGCATCGGGCTCCAGCATGTTGGCATCGGACTCCAGCGTGGTGGCATCGGGCTCCTGAGTGCTGGCGTCGTCGGGCTCCTGTGTGCTAATGTCGGGCTCCTGCGGGCTGCGGGGCTGCGGGCGCGGTGCGTGGGGTTGTCTGGGCGCAGCCGGCTGGCTGGCTGCTCCACCAGGTGGAAAAGGCAGCTCCGTGCCTCGCCTTTTGCCCGCTGGCTCTTCCTGACTCCGCTGGCTGTTCTGAGTGCACCCGAGCAAGTGGAAACCAAAGAGTGGTCCAGAGATAAATGTTCCAGAAACAGCAAAACAGTCTCATGAAAAAAGAGCAGAGACCTTTGGAGATCTCTTCACAAGCAGAAGAGAAGGCCATAGTACATAGGCAGCCAAATTGTCTTCACTTATCTGAGAAATGCGCAGGTCAGGTCCATGTGGGCACCATTTGTTGTTAAAATTCCGATGCTCCAGCAGGCCGGGCTAGCTTCACGGGTGGGTAACAGAGACTCGAGGACACACGGCTGGGCAGGGAAGCTGTATTTCTTTATTCAGAAACAACGATTCATAAACTAAACCAAACTAATCACCAAACAAAACTCTCCTGCATCCTTTTCAGGAATTGTTGTATGCTCTCCCCCTGCCAAGAAAATTGGTTCAGTCCTGCTAGTTTTCGCGGGCCCGCTTGTCCCCGCCCCAAGGAACCCCGAGAGAGTTCCAGAGTGACAGAGTTAGAGAGTTCTTGGCGCCCCCGCAGGAGAAGGAGGCAGCAGAGTTCTGTTTGGTGATTAGTTTGGTTTAGTTTATGAATCGTGGTTCCTGAAAAAAGAAATACAGCTTCCCTGCCCAGCCATGTGTCCTCCAGTCTCTGTTACCTGCCCGTGAAGCTAGCCCGGCCAGCTGGAGCCTCCGAATTTTAACAACAGGGCAATGTGCTGGGCTTAAACAACCATTCTTAAAGCATCCATTTTTCTGGAAACTGTCTAGATGAGTTTTAAAAGTACCCTCTCAGTGTGACAGTCTCCCGTGGGAACCAGAGCAAAGAGAAATTGAAATTCAAGATCAGAAGATAAAATCAAATGAGGAAAAGCACAGAGTTAGGAATAGCTGGGGGACTATTGAGAGCTTGTATAAGACATGAGACTCAGAAGTGAGGATTGGCTGGCTGGTGGGTCCTCAATGTAGAGTATCATTTTCCATAACCTGGCTTTTTCTTTTTTTTTTCTTTTTTTATTTCTTTATTGGGGGATTAATGTTTTACATTCAATAGTAAATACAATAGTTTGTACATAACGTTTTTCAGTTTTCCACATAACAGTACAACCCCCACTAGGTCCTCTGTCATCCTTTTTGGACCTGTACTCCCCTTCCCACCACCACCCCTCCCACACACACACCATTCCAGAGTATTTTACTTTGGTACAATACACCAACTCCTTTTTCTTTCTTAACGTTTTTTGTTTTTTTTGTTTTTTGTCTCCAGAGTTATTGCTAGGGCTCGGTACCTACACTAAGGATCCACTGCTCCTGGAAGCTATTTTTCCCTTTTGTTGCCCTTGTTGTTTATCATTGTTGTTGTTGTTATTGCTATCATTGTTGAATAGAACAGAGGTTAATTGAGAGAGGAGGGGATCATAGGGAAGCAGGAGATAAACACCTGAAGACCTGCATCATGGCTTGTGAAGTGACACCCCTGCAAGTGGGCAGCAGGGGGCTGGAACCCCAGATCCTTACTCCCATCCTTGCACTTCGCGGCAAGTGTGCTTAACCCATTGCACCACCGCCTGGCCCTCTCACAACCTGGTTTTCAGTATTGTTCTTAACTTACACCTATGAGGATCATAGCTAGTTAGCTCCCTGTCTGACTTGAAATAAAAAGGGTTTCAAAACAGCAAAATCTCTTGATGCTGTTGGTCTGAACATTGTTGTGCATGTCCAGCAGCACAAGAGGCTGGAATTTACTTTCAGATCTTCATTATCCTGTCTTTACTGTTTAGCTGTATCTCCTTACTGTCAGTTTCTTTCTCTGTGCCTCTTGGAGAGGCAGGTTGCCTAGTGGGTAGATGCCCATGAAAAAAAAAAAAAAAAGCCTTTAAAATGAAAATAATTCTCATAGTATCAACAGGAACCAGTGTCTGTGGGAAATGCAAACAACTGAGGTTTTTTATCACCTATCTTCTTTTATCTCTTCCGCTTAGCTCAGATTTTCTGTGTTTTTGACATATGAGACTGAACCTCTGTTCATTTTAAAGTGTCTGAGAAAATGAATTGTTAATCCAGATAGTGGTTCTATATTACTTGAACAAACCAAAAAGACAGGTTTATTACCAATGGTAAATCAATAGAATTTGTATAATATTAATGAATGCATGTGTAATCAGTCTTTATTTTAACCCATTGTTGTTGGTTCCCATGACAAATGTAGATAGTTTAGTTGTTTAGTATTAATTTTTTAATCATTGCTTAACTTAAAAGTTTGGGCAGTAGGGTTAAAATAAGTAGATGTGAATCCAGACCAACTAGACACTTAGTTGCTGAAGTAATCTCGGGGGATTTATTTAACTTGCCTGAACTTTTTTCTTTTTTCCTTTTTTCATGAGCAACTTTGAAGTCAGCAATTGCACCTGCCGTACAGAATTGTCTTAAATGCAGTGAAAGAATTTAGTGGAAATTTGTAGTAGTAGCATTTTTTTTCTCTCTTTATCAATTTGCCAGCTTGTTCCAGATTTTTTCTTCTTTTTATTCTTGAGATTTTTATTAATGATTTCATTATCTTTATTACATGTGAAGACTATTTTCTATAATAAAGTAATTTTTAAAAAAAATTATTAGTGAATTAATAGTGATTTACAAGATTATAAGATAGTAAGGGTATAATTCCACAATATTCCTACCAGCAGAGTTCTGTGTGCCTATCCCCCTCCAGTAATTGCCATAGTTCTCCCAAGATCATAGATAAGGATTGAATATATGCATATGTATATATCCCATTTTTATTCACCTGTACTGCCCTGCTTTCACTTCCTTTTTAAAAATGTTTTATTAGTGATTTAATATTCATTTACAAAATTATATGTCAATGAAGATATAAATCCACTCCATTCCCACCACCAGCTTTCTGAATCTTTTTTAAAAAGGTATTTTATTTATTTTATTTTTGAGAGAGATACAGAGAGAGAAAGACACAGAAGAAACACCAGAGCACTGCATAGTGCTGGCTTATTGTGGTGCAGGAGATTGAACCTGGGACTTCGGAGCCTCAGGCATGAGAGTAGCTGCATAACCATTATGCTATCTAACCCTGAATCTTAAGTCACCCAGTACTGCAAACCACCGCAGTTCCCCTAAGGTTGTAGACATGAACCACCCATCATCTCTACAACTGTTTGTCTACATTTGTACACAATTCCCCCCTTTTTCTTCCTAAACAAGTCTCTCCCTCCAAACCACTCGTGACAACATTGCTACTTCCATATGTCCCTCTCTTTTTTCCCTCTCTTCCCGGGTGCTGATGGAGCTGTAGTTCAAAGCCCTCTTAACTTCTTCCTCCTATCACTTCTCCCCTTCTAAGAGTATGGGTCAAGGTTGTTTTTGGCATGTGGAAGGTAGGAGTTCTGGCTTCTGTAATTGCTTCTTCACTGGACTTGGGTATTGGCAGGTCAATCCAAACTCCTAGCCTGTTTCTGTCTTTCTCTAGTGGGCCAGAGCTCTGGAGAGACAAAGTTCCAGGGCATACTGGTGAGGTCATCTGCCCAGAGAAGTCAAGATCAATCATGGTAGCATAGCATCTGCAACTTGGTGTCTGGAAGGTCCACCTTCACTTCCTTATACATACTACAACTTCTAGATGTCTCTCCTTTTCCCTCTTCCCTCTCAAATAAGAGAAACAGTGTCTGACTCTGAGAGTATGTACCAAAATTCTTTTGGGGATGCAGAAGGAAGGAGTTCTGGAATTTGTAGCTGCTTCTCTGCTGAACATGGATACTAGCTTGTTAACCCATACCCCCAGCCTGTCTTTCCCTAGGAGCACAATAAATAAAATAATTATTCACTTGTAAGCCACTGCCTTCATTTCCTTCCTTTGTTTCTAATTATCTTTATTTATTTATTTATTTACTAGGTAGAGACAACCAGAAATTGAGAGGGGAGGGGGTGATAGAGAGACACAGCACTGCTTCACCACTTGCAAAGCTTTCCCCCTACAGGTGGGGGACCAGGCCTTAAACCTAGGTCCTTGAGCATTGTAACATGCACTCAACCAGGTGTGACACCACCTGGCCCCCTTCAGGTCCTTTCTAAGCCACACCTACACCTATTACAATTCCAGGTGTCTTTCTTTTTTCTCTTCCCTCTCAGATAAGGAAAACAACCCCTGATTTCCTCAAGGGTTCTCCAGCATCTTTTTCAGTGGTAGAAAAAGAAAAAAAAGGTTTCTGGTCATAAAATGTTCCAGATCCTGGTAGAACTGGAGTTCAGAGCCCTCTGGTCATCTTCCCTTAACACTTTCCCCCTCTGGGAATATGGATCAAAATTTTTTGGGGGGGTACAGAAGGAAAGCGTTCCAGCTTCTATAATTGCTTCTCTGCTTTACATGGACATTGACCGCTTGATCCATATATCCAGCCTGTCTCTATCTTTCCCTAGAAGGGTAGGGCTCTGGAGAGGTGAACAGAACCCTGCTTTGTTGCAGGCACTATTCTTGGTGATAGTGAGAAACAAAGTTGCCTATCTCTGTAGCATTAACTTTCTAACTGGCATGGGAGAGAGCACAGTGAAGGCACAATAAATAAAAAATAAAAAGTGATGTAGTAAATTAGAACATCATAAGTACTTAGTAAAGATAAAGTGGTAAGGGTCATTAGGAGGCTAAGATGATGATGACTGATTGCACTAGTGAGGTCCCAACGGGAAATTTAGGAAAGTCTCAAGGCAGGAGAGAGTCAATTATTCAGAACTGGGAAAATAGAACAGCCAAGTTTGGAGAAATCTAGAGATACTTGTAGGTCAGCTGAGAAATGAGGTGCTAGAGCAGAGTGAGTAAGGGGAATACTTTTAGGTTACAAGAGCAATAAAGGTAACTTGAACACTAAAGTGACGTGATCTGATTGACCTGATTTGAAAGAATTGTTCTAACTCAATGCTGTCTAAGAGAATGGCCTGTAATAGTGGAGATGTTCTTTGTCATGCAATATATTAGACATGAGTCATATGACTTATTGAGAACTTGAAATGTGGATGGTGTGCTTGAAGGAGTAAAGTTTTAAAGTCACAGTAAATTGTCAAATGCCATTAGTGGCTGACAGAGCAGCTATAGTGACTTTGTTAAGAGTAAACTAGGAAGGAATGGAGGGATAGTAGAAGTTGGACACATGTAAGGTGGATGGTAACACATAGGTGTTATGTTTTGGAATAGAGTGGTAGCATCAAGAGTGGTGGTAATAATTGTTTGGATTCTGGAAATATCTTGAAGATGGTCCCAATGTAATTTACAGATCTAGTAGAAGATTTTCCTGAGAGAATATTGGGAAAAAGAGAAGAGTCAGTAATAAGTTAGGGGTAGGGAGTCTAGCTTGAATAACTAGAAGCTTCAGGGTATTATTGAGTTGGAGAACTCTGAACAATAAATTTGTATTTGCCAAGGCCATTAACATTTGAGCCTCTGGCATTTTGCTAAAAGGAATAATTTTTTAGAATATCACCAAAAATGGTGACCCAGCAGTGACAAGACTATAATGTACAGTGTGAAGCTTTTTTGCTTAAAAAAAAAAATTGCATTCAGGCAATATGAGACGTTGGAGTCTCTGTGGTTATATCTTTTTTCCCTGAAATGATGACTTAAGTCTAGGAAATTACAGATAAGGAAAACTTAGTTGAACATGTTGGGTCAAAAAAAAAAAAAGGTGCAAACTCCTATTTCTGTTTACTTTGAAAAGGAGCTTTCTCAGAGGGCTTTTATGGCTACCAAGCATGTAGTTGGCTATAATTATGTTTGACTTCTGTACTTCACCGCAAAAGAAATAACATGTCCATGTGGCCTGTCTTATTTCACTTGAGTTGCTGTGTTTCACTTTATTCCTTTGTCCCCCTTGATACCCTTTCCTTGATCCCTAAGCTTGGTATTGGCTATGGAATATGGGCATTCTTGGCTTTGGTCTATCCTCCGATCTCTTTGGTGACTGCCACATACACCACAGGTTTGGATTTTGGCTTTTCCTCTGGCTTTTAGAGGACAATCATTTAATTTTGAAGGCCTTTCTAAGTGTGACTTTACTTGTACAAAGGTTGCCTCACTTCCTTAAATCTAATTGCCCTTCTTCCACACAAAAGCCTTCCTGTCAGACCCAGGGTGACATAATGTAAGCTGTACACAGAGATGTGGCCTGGGAAGTGGCACAGGGGCTAGAGCTTTGGACTTAGAAGCATGAGGTCCTGGGTTTGCTCTGTTGTTCTCCCTTCACTCTTTCTAGTGTGAGCAAATAAATCCTTCGGGTCCTGGGGTGGTACACCCAGTAGACTGCACACATTACCATGTACAAAAACCTGGGGTTAACTCTCCAGGCTCTACCTGTTGGTGGGGAGTTTCACAAGTGGTGAAGCAGTACTGCAAGCATCTCTCCTTCTTTCTCTCTTTCTGTCTCTGTGTCTCACCCTTCATCACATAAAAAAAAAGTCTTCAGTACCCCACTAGGGAAAGATAGAAACAGACTGGGGGTATGGATTGACCTGCCAACACCCATGTCCAGCAGAGAAGCAAGTACAGAAGCCAGAACTCCCACCAATGCAACCCATAAAGAATTTTGATTCATATTCCCAGGTAAGTGGGTGGGAAATGCTAGGGGAAGATGACTAGAGGGTTCTGAACTTCAGTTCCACCAGGACACAGAAAGAAAACAATGTAAAAAGGAAAGACACTCAGAAGTAGTAATAGGTATAGGTGTGACTTAGAAAGGAAGAAAAGGCAGGATTATAGGAAAATGATAGATAGATAGATAGATAGATAGATAGATAGATAGATAGATAGATACATAGGCTGGCAGACAGACAGACAGACATAGAAATAATAGTCAAGGGGGGGCAGGGGGTGCACCAGGTTGAACACATACATTACTATGCACAAAATTCCAGGTTCAAGTCCCCACTCCCCCCCACATGTGGGTGGGGGGTACTTCAGAAGCAGTGAAGTAGGTTTTCAGGTGACTTTCTTTCTCTCTTCTACCTTTCTCTTCTTTCTTTCTCTCTGTCTACCCCTCACCTATTAATTTCTGTCTATCCAATTAGGAAAATAGAGAAAGAAAGGAAAAATATTGCCACCAGGTACAGTTGATTCATAGTGCTGGCACCAAGCCCCAGCAATAACCCTGGTGAAAATAAAAAAGGAGGGAAGGAAGGAAGGAAGGAAGGAAGGAAGGAAGGAAGGAAGGAAGGAAGGAAAAAGTGAGAGAGAAAAGAAAAGAAACAAGAAAAGGAAAGATAGTCAATCCGTGTCTGTGACCTTGGCTAATCATTGCAATTTCCAATGGAAGGAATGGGGATACAGAACTCTGGTGGTGGAAATAATGTGGAATTGTACCCCTGTTATCTTGTAATTTTGTAAACCAATGTTAAATCACTAATGATAATAATAGTCTCCAGGAATGGTGGAGTTACTGTGTAGCACTGAGGAAAAGAATCCCACGAGAGCTGTGCAAGTCTGGGAGTGTCTTATGGATCCTTGGCTGGAAAGGCTCTCAAGTCAGGGGCCAGGTGGTGGTGCATCTGGTGAGGCACATATATAACAATGTGCAAAGAACCTGGGTTAAAGCCTCTGCTGCTCCCCATCTGCAGGGGGGATGCTTCACAAGAGGTGAAGCCAGTCTGCAGGTGTCTATCTTTTTCTCCCTCTATTTCCCCCTCCTCTCTCAATTTCTCTCTGACCGAGCTAAAAGAAAAAAGAGAGAGACAGGAAAAAAAACAACCATTAGGAGCAGTGGATTTGTAGTGCCAGCCCCCAACACTGAACCTCAGCAATAATCCTAGTGGCAATAAAAAACAAAACAAGACAAAAATCTCAAATCTAGGCTTTACTCTGAAGCAGTTAGAGACTAGGTAGTCATCTGAGCCAAACTGAGAGAGAACCAGAGCTTTTCTCTGGTTCATAGCTATGCCAGAAATTGAACTCAGGACTTCATGCTTGAGAGTCTAACACTGTATCCATTGTGCCATCCACCCACCCCCACCCCCACCCCCACCCACCAAGTCCAGAACTCCCGCATTTGTTAATGACAAACCTAGGTCAGGAGCAGTGATCAGGAACTTGGACCCTGCTATGGGCCTGCTGGAGTCCTGCTTTTGTCACTTACCAGTTGCATGATTTTACAGATTTGCAAGTGTCAATAACTTGCTTGGTTTCGTCCTAAGAATATATTTATGCAAGGAAGTATAGCAGATGACAGACTGTTGTTACAACATAGATGAGAAAAACCTCCTACCCAACTTTGAGCAAATTTGCTATTCAAGGACCTGGTTTCATTCTGTGTCATTTTTTCTTAAAGTTGCAGTTTTCAAGAACCTGTCAACGACATCTGATTATAACCCAATGCCCACCACCAAATGGTCTTTGCAATGATATTAGTTTCCTAGTTTATTGTAGTCAATTTCCCCAGACTTTGTGACTTAAAACAGTGCATTTTTTATTGTATTAAGGGAATAATGTTTTACAAGACTGTTGTCAGATGAGAACAATTACTTTTGTTGCCTGCTATTACACTCAAATCTTCAAAAACATTTTTGAAGCAAACATTATAGAATGTCAGTGTTTTTTTCTGTATATTTGATGGTTTCTGATCTCATGTCTAAGCCTTTCATTAATTTGAAATTGTATATGGTGGCATGTGGTGATTGTGTTTTACTCTTCTGTACATTTCAACCCAAATTTCCCTGCATCACTTACTTAGAAGACTCCTTTTCCTCCACTTAATGTCCTGGAGCCCCATTTTGTCGGGAGCCATAATGACACTGCACATCACGCCCCTAAGATGGCGCCGGCCACGTGGTGGCTAAACCAGTAAAGTGGTAAACAACTTTGTGGAAGTTGGACGATCCAACTGAACAGACTGTGTGCTGTACACCTGAACTGTTTTATGATTGGTAGAAGGCTGCATGATCTATGAATGCTGCATGCTTGCTTAATGCTCATTGGCTGACTATGTAACAGTGAAAGGTATTTAAGGTGGCCATAAGAAGGAAATAAAAAAAAAATTGAGGAAGGAGACTCTGGTGTCCGTGTCATTGTCGCGGGTCGACAGCGACAATGAATTAGTCATGAATTAGTTGTCCATAGGGATGAGGGCTTGCTTCTGGGCCCTCAAGTCTATTCCACTGGCCTGTGTATCTGTTTTTATCCCAGTACCATGTTTTGATTGTAGTAGCCCTGTAATATCATTAGAGATCTGGAAGCATGATTCCTCTTTTTTCGTTCTTTTTTCTCTTGGGATTGCTTTGGCAATTTTGGATGTTTTCTAGTTCCAGATACACTTCTTTAGCTTTTGTTCTATTCCCTGAATGAAATTCAATGAGACATGTATAGGGACTGCATGAAAACTTGTATATTGCTCTAGGTTCAATGGTCATTTTAACAATGTTAATTCTTCTAATCCATAAGAGTAGAATATCTTTCCCTTCCTCCCTCCCTCCCTCCCTTCCTTCCTTCTTTCCTCCCTTTCTTTCTTTTTTTCTTTTCTTTTTTTTATTTATTTTAGAAAGGAGACATTAACAAAACCATAGAATAAGAGGGGTACAATTCCGCACAATTCCCATAACCCGATCTCCACATCCCACCCCTTCCCCTGATAGCCTTCCCATTCTCTATCTCTCTGGGAGTATAGATCCAGGGTCCTTGTGGGTTGCAGAGGGTGGAAGGTCTGGCTTATGTAATTGCTTCCCTGCTGAACATGGGCATTGATTGGTTGATCCATACTCCCAGTCTGCCTCTCACTTTCCCTAGTAGGGTGGGGCTCTGAGGAAGTGGCACTCCAGTACACATTGATGGGGTTGTCTGTCCAGGGAAGTCTGGTTAGCATCCAGAACCTGGTGGCTGAAAAGAGAGTTAACATACAAAGCCAAACAAATTGTTGAACAATCATGGACCTAAAGACTGTAATAGTGCAGATGAAGTGTTGGGGGTATTCCCTGCATGCTCTTGTGTACTTCTGCTTTCAGGTATATATTTTTCCCCTAGTTTATGGGCACGGGTGAACATGTGCTCTATCTCAGGGGACCTGGACTATATCTAGGTTTGGGGACTTTATTGGGGAGTAGAACACCTGGAATGGAATTAGAGAATACTATGAAAGGAAAGGTCTCACCCGAGTGATGAAGCTGAAGGGTTGTCATTACACACCTGAAGTCTCTGGTCACAGTCTGAAGTGAAGCATGCTGGGGTGGCACTCATTGTGTTGATTAGGTTGTGATCCGTGGGTGCAATATTATTTGATTTGAATTGAGAGCAGCATGCAGAAAAGTGGGCCCCACCCTAAGATTCCAGCACTGGGGAAAATATAGGCTCTATAGTGGAAATGTGAGGTTCCTATTGTCTTAGGGTTCAAGAAGACAATGGATAGTTATTGTTATCATCACATTATTCGGTGATTGGGTTAACTTTGGAGAGTCCCTTTGATAGGGTTTGGGGTATAGTACCCAGCATCTTGTATATAGCTGTGCTGTCAGTTGCTTCTGTTCTCCCTGGTCTAGGCTTTTGGGAGAGAACATATCAAAGACAGCCTATGTATTAAAAAGACTCAGTGTGTGTTTTAAGAAGTTCTAGACATATCATCAGTTTTCCGCCTCTCATATTAATTAAATAGTGGTTTATATAATGTTTACACTTTAATAGGGTTGTACATAAACACTACTCGCAGCACCAAAAGACTGTCCCATCCCCACCACCCACCCCCGCACCCCCACCCTCCACCGTGCCGGGAAGCCCAATGGCCACCCTCCCCTTCACCACAGTGTTTTTACATTGGTGCCCTGCTCTCGATTTAATCAGATACTGCTTTTAGTTTCCCTTTCTGTTCTTCTTTCTCAACTTTTGTTGATGAGTGGGAACATCCCATACTCATCGTTATCTTTCTGACTTAGCTGACTTAACATATTCCAGACTTGGGTTGCTTCCCCCTCACTGTTGTTGTTTTTTTTCCCCCACCAGGGTTATTATGACAAATCCATGCCTTCTAGAGGCCCTTTTTTTTTTTTTTACCTTTTTTTTCTTACTACATTTGACAGGATAAAGAGAAATTGAGAGGGGTGGGGAGATATAAAGGGAGAAAGACAAGAGACAGAGAGAATACAGAGAGAAGACAGTGAAGTATACTTCACTGCTTGTGAAGTATACCCCCTGCAGGTGGGGAGTGGGGACTTGAACCTGGGTGTATGGTGATATGTGTGCTTAACCAGGTACCTGGCCCCTCCACTGTGGTTCTTACTTATGTTCTTATTGTTATTATTACCATCATATTCTTATCCTTATCCAGATTCTTAAGAAAAGAAGAAACCTAATATCTTTGTTGAAGGTCAACTTTTCTTCCTCCTCCTCCTCCTCCTCCTCTTCTTTTCTTAATTTAATTTCTTTACTGGGGAATTAAGGTTTACAATCAACAGTAAAATAAAATACAATAGTGTGTACATGTGTAACATTTCTCCGTTTCCCACATAACAGTTCAGACCCCCTCCCAGGTCTTCCTCTGTCTTTCAGGACCTGAATCCCACCCCCCACCCCCACCCCACATATTCTTTTACTTTGGTGCAATACATATCAACTTTTCTTTCTTTCTTTCTTTCTTTCTTTTTTTTTTTTTTTTTTTTGCTTCCAGGGTTATCCTGGGGCTCTGTGCCTGTACTACAAATCCACTGCTCCTTTCTGGTAGCCATCCTTCTTCCATTGTTATTGTTGCTGCTGCTGCTGTTATTAGATAGGACAGAGAGAAATTGAGAGAGGAGGAGAAGACAGAGAAGTGGAGAGAAAGATAGACACCTGCAGACCTGCTTCACTGCTTGTGAAGCAACCCCCTTGCAGGTGGGAAGCCAGGGGCTTGAACCAGGATCCCTGTGTCTCGCACTTTGGACGCTTAGTGCCCCAGCCTGCGGGGTTATCGACGGAAACCTAGGGTAGGGGGCGAGAGAATGGAGGGGACAAGAGACACGAAGAACGAGAGCAAGACAGGTTTCTGATCAAGCTCTGAAAATTTTATTTTGCAACCGCATTTTAAGCACACACCATGAGGAAGTTCTGCTAAGGTAGTGGGGGGAGGTAGGTGGGTGAACAATTTTCCAAACAGTTAGATGGTAATTACAGTTCCAATGATCAGAATGTCCGCTCACCGGTTATGCGAGAGACTTAGCTAAGGTTTTGGCTCCCGGCAGCTTAGCCTAGTGTGTTACCACCCAATCCCCCCACCACCACCATGGTCAACTTTTCTTGTGTTAACTGCTGTTACCTCCCAGTAACACACATGAATATGCAAGTGATGGGGAGACCATCTACTCAAACTTTCACTAAAACATAACACTGTTTACTTTGCTACTCCCAACTTTATTTGACTCTATTTCCTGGGTCACTGATCTCATTTTGAACCCCTCGAAGTATAATATTGTGTGCAAAAGTTTTGAATATTTGTGTGTCTATCTATAATGTCATATCTTTCACCAGCCCCTTCTTCCCTTCCAGGACATTTGTAAATCACTTTGGTGCCACCGAATGGGTCACAGGTGTGAGACCAAGTACATGCCTGCGGCAGAAGGAACCGAGTGTGGCTTGAGTAAGGTAAGCTGCATATATGCTGTTTTTCAGTTCTTTAAACATGATAAAGACATAGACCCCACACACACACATACACTGTTTGTGCTCTGACCTTAGAACAGAAGGCCTTAGTTGCATCTATTTTCTGACTTCTCTTTAAATTAACCAGCATTATTTAGCAATGACTATAAAACTCCATGCTAATTACAATGCAGCTAGCTGGATTATTTAAGAATGATTTTCCTTTTGACTATTTTTTTCTCTCTTAAATAAAATAGAATAAACTTGGACTGGTGAAATAGCACTCCTGTATAGTGCACCAGCTTTGTCATGCACACAGTCCAGACTTGAACCTGGCCCTCACCACATTGGAGGAATCTTTGGTGTCTCTCTCTCTCTCTCTCACTCTCTCACTCTCTCTCTCTCTCCCCCCTCACCTTCACTCTTCCCACCCTCTCTTCCCCCTCTTTGTTTTTGCCTCTCCCTCTCCCTTTCATTCTCTTTCTCTCTTTCTCCCTCTATTAAAAAAAAATCATCCCAATAGTGAAGCCCAGTGGTGGGAAAAATGCTTATATTTTAATAAATTAGGCTTCATTTTATATATATATATATATATATATATATATATATATATATATATATATATATAATGCATATATATATGCATGTTAAATTGATTCAACTTGAATAAATATCACAGAGCAGATATCCCTTTAGCAGCAAAGGACTGTTCTTCCTCACAAACACCTCAGCTGCCCCACCTCATAGGACCTGTCACTGAGTTTCTAAAATACTCAGTGGTCATTTGCAGTGACTTTTCCTCTTCAGGGGTAATCCACCTCTCCTCCTAGGCTATGCCAGAGGTCCTTCAGCTAGCAAACTACTATAATCCTAGTAACAATTTTCTTCACGGGAGAGAATGGGATATTTCTTTGTTTTGAATGAAAACCTCTCATATGCTAGTTCCTGTTTTTCTTCCCTTTCCCAGTAGAGACGTGTATAGTTGAGGTAACAATAAATGGTCTGGATTTGGGGTGTTCCCTGAGAAGACTGTAATGGAGGATTTGCCAGTATTGAGACCGCACTTGATGTCACCGATCTTTATCACACCACTAGCTTTCTCAGGGCAGCACAGTCCCATCTAGACTTTGTTATTTTAAATGAATTCAATTCCATAATAATTGAATGACTGCTACATACAAGGGACAGGAGGCTGGTGGTGGTGTGGAGTTTTACAGATATCAATCAGACTCAGTCCTCTGTCTTCAAGATTTCAGTATAGTGGGGAGAACTGTACAGAAACCTGTAACTCCTACTTTGTTTTTCAAAACATATCTTTTTGCACACAGGGTTGCTCTGGGGTTCCAGTGAATGAGGAATGATCTTCTTGGGGACTATATATATACATTAGAACAAATTCCAATGTTGAACATCAGTGGTAGTTGGAATTTTGAATTAAAGTTCTTTAGATGAGAAAAAGGTTTATGGTGAGAAAATAGCACTAAAAACAGAGACAAAGACAAGAAAATGTGTTCAGAAAATATTTTCTGACATGTGTTAAGGCATTTTTCAAAGCAATACTTGTTGACTTTTTAAAGAATAATTTTCTTATTTGTGAGATTATGTTCAACTTAAATCAAATGTACTTTTAAAAGAAATCTGGAGGATTTAAATTTTTTTTATTGTTGGATAGAGACAGAGAAATTGAGAGGGGAGGAAGAGATAGAGAGGGAGAGAGGCAGAGAGACACCTGCAGACCTGCTGCACCACTTGTTAAATTTGCCCCCCTACAGGTGGGGACCAGGAGATTGAACCCAGATCCTTGTGCACTGTAGTGTGTGTGCTTAACCAGGTGCACCACCACCTGGCCCCAAGGGTTCTTATTGAAAGTGTAAATATAGGAGTATCTTAGCTGTGATGATACAATTAATTAATTGAAAATATAAGTACTACTCAAGTCACTTTAATTTGTAAAGTATCGAAACTTAAAACTGAAGACTAGTGGGCATTTTTGTTAAGAAAGCAACAGCATAAGAGGGTATACAAGAAAAGGTTAGTGTTGCTAAATGGTATAAACTTAAGATGTATTACATAAATATACCCAGGACCTAGTTCCTCATAGACTAAACTGCCCATGGATCAAACTTGAATTAATTTTAGTCAAAGTAATACATAAATTTAAAAATAAATGTCATAATATAATTCCCTCATCATTATCTCAAAACACTGTGTTACATATCATAATTGGTGGGGGGGATCCTCAGTTGAAAAGTCATCCTCAATAGAAAGCATTCTCCTAAATTCCATTCATTATTGTTCCAGCATCATCATTACTGTGTTCACATATATACTCCTGTCTGTCTTTCTGCTCTGGAGGATGCCATTGGCTATACCTTAGACTGTAACCTCCATAAGGCCAAGTCAATCTCCTCCTCATGATGTTATCTCAAGTGCCTTGCAGAGTAGAGATAGTTCCATGTTTGCTTGTTTGGACTGAATCCTTCTACATCTCTCTCTAGTCCCTGATTCTTCAGTGATATGACGTGAAAGCCAAATGCTTTTATCTAAATTATGTATGTAAGGAAAGCAAGATTTATGCTTACTGCCTGTCATAAAAGGCATTTCCCAAGTCTAGAAACAGTTCTGGTAGTATATATGGGTAGAATGATTAAATTGTGTCATCTCTTTTGTGTATGAAATTATATACATACATGAAGATTTGGCATGTATAAATATTTATGTAAATCTATATATATATACGCATATATATTCCTAATTTCTGTGCAAATTTTAAAGAGACATGAAATAGTCAGCAACCTAAGAATAAGATCTGAGATGAAAGAAAGTCATATTAATTAAAGACCTGGAACAGATCTAGAAGGCACTTTTTAAGATAAACAGAATGGGGGGTTGGGCAGTAGCGTAATGGTTGGGTTAAGCGCACGTGGTGCAAAGCACAAAGACCGGCAGACGGATCCCAGTTTGAGCCCCCAGCTACCCACCTGCAGGGGAGTCGCTTCACAGGCAGTAAAGCAGGTCTGCAGGTGTCTCTCTTTCTCTCCCCCTCTCTGTCTTCCCCTCCTCTCTCGATTTCTCTCTGTCCTGTCCAACAACGAACAACATCAACAACAACAATACTAACCACAACAAGGCTACAACAACAAGGGCAACAAAAGGGAAAAAAAATCGCCTCCAGGAGCAGTAGATTCATGGTGCAGGCACTGATCCCCAGCAATAACCCAGGAGGCAAAAATTAATTAATTAATTAATTAAACAGAATGAAGACACATTGGTTTTGTAATTTGACTTCAAGATGAAAAGTATATTTGTGTGTGTGTGTCCTGTTTAGAAACTTTGGCTACTGAGTTTAGATCTTGTCTGTTTGTGTAGCTGTTTGAGCAGTTGTTTGATTCTAAGCAGACAGGTAAAGCTATTCAGATAGAAGTTAGAAATAGTACTGGATCATTTCTTTATTAACCTTCTCTCACCCAAACAATAATTATTAACCTCCTAAGTGCTTTATGGGGTTTATATTACTTACTGCACATGAAACACTTCCTAACTATTTGGGGTACAGAGCAGGCACCTTATGGACTGTAGCTGCTGCCCCTGTTACTAACTGTTCTGTCATTATTGGTTGTTGTTACTGTCAATGGCTGCTGTTATTCTTGTTGGCTGTTGTTAACTCTTTCTGGTTGTCTGATTATATGTTGCTGCTGCTGCTGTTATTTTGTTTCCACACTTTGCTCAGTCCAGGAGATTCCCTGAAATTCCTGGTAGAGAAGATTCAGATTCCTGCTCTTGATAGACAAGACAGAATCCTCAAATGACCAATTGCTTGCCCCCTGGAAGTTCTTAACAGTATTTTAGGATTTCATGCAAACTCTGAAATGGCAGCTAATCCAGGGAAGAGAAAAATTAAAAACAGGAGAATTAATCAGCCCATGGCAAGAATTTGAAGAAAGGAAGTGTCTTGACCCAGACAAAGTGCACAAGCCTCAGAATAAACAGCCCTCAAAGCCAAATGCATCACCGGGGACGGGAACATTTAAAAGTCAAACAGCCTTCCATAATTCTGTAACCAAACCCCTACTCTTCAGAAGAAACTGGAATATCCCAGTCCCCAACCCTTTTCTATCTAATTGCAGAGGATTTGAAGAAAGAGTGCAGTAATACTGAGGCATGCAGACCTCAACTCATAATAAAAGCACCACTCCAGGGCAAAGAAAAAAGTCACTACCAGATCCATTGCAGCCTCCTCTCCCCCAAAAGACAGGGATGACCAGCAACACTCAGAATAGAAAGGAAAATAAAAGGAAATAGCACAACATACAGCTCTGTCCTAGCTCTAGCAAATAATTAGGCAATCCGAGACCCAGAGCCATTTCACAAAAGATGCTCAGCGATTTCAAAGTCATCAGAGGGTCTGAAGTAGGAACCTTTTTATACAGACAGAAGTTCAGGGAATATCACCTAGAAGTGTAAGCTGTATAAGCTGACAGTGCTTCCTTGAGGTCATTAGTTTACAAAGTATATCTGTCCTTATGAGGAGAAAGTGCTCAGAATGACAAATTGAGTATTAATGTCATAAAACTTGGGTTGCCTTAAGTCTTCTTTTAAGTGGCTTTATTTCCAAATGTGGGGGAGAGGCTTTGCTGTCATTTCACCAGCACTGAGTCCTTGGGCTGCTGGCTGGAATCTTATCAGCATGTTTTACCTGGACAGTTCACAGAAAGTGTTACAGACACCCCACCTGTTGGTGATAAATACCTCCTCTGTCTAGATGTCAGCCTTTCAAATCCCATGTGGTAAAGGTAGAGTTCCCCTATGTTGAGAAAAGGCAGCCAACAAAGGAATCCTCTCCCACTGTGGTGTCACTTATCCTCCCCTTTGCCCAAGGACTGGTTTTTCTTGTTACTGTGCAGGTGCTGCACCCTTGCACTTTCCCAGGTGGTCTCTGACTGGAAACATGTTGGCCTTGCTTTCTACAGTGGTGTCGGCAAGGCCAGTGTGTGCAATTTGGGGAGCATGGACCCCAGCCTGTCGATGGCCAGTGGTCCACCTGGTCAAGCTGGTCAGAGTGTTCCCGAACTTGTGGCGGAGGAGTCAAGTATCAAGAGAGAGATTGCAACAACCCCAAGTAAGTCTCTGGCAGCAAGTCAGAATTTGTGTCTTTGACTTTCAGCCTGTACCACATTCCGAGTTCTGGTTTTGTGTTTGTCTTCTCATTCCACTTACATACTGTTTTTTAGTGCCCTGCTCTTTCCTTCAGGTTTTGATCTTTGCCCATAAAGTCTCTATATTCTTGAGGAAGGCATGTTGACAGAAACAGAAAAAATAGCAAGGAAAAAATGAACATGAATATGGAGATCAAGGACTCCAGTAATGGCCTGAGCTAGTTTTTGATTCTAAATTAGAGCCACACTACCACAACCAAATGGCTCATATGCTGCAGAACAGGGAAGCTTGGCTAGCATCTCAGACTGATGAACTAGAGAAAGTATGCTGGCTTTTTCCTCATAAGAATCTCCATGTGCTGACAGATCTGCCTGACTCCTCAAGAGGAACCAGAAATCCAAATACATGTTGCATGCAAAGTTTCCTAATCCAGGTTTTTTGTTTGCCTATTTTTTTCCCTTCCCAAAAGCACTCCAGCTATGACTTTGGTAGTACCAGGGATTGAACCTGGGAACTCTAAAGACTCAGGCATGAAAGGCTGCTGTATGATAATCATACTATCTACCCATACTAATTTAGCTTTCTGGAAAAAAAAAACAATATGAGAACTGATGAAATCATCTGTGGATTGAAATTGTGAAAGTGGTCACCTGTGAGCACTCTGGCCTGGTCATATGGTAATGTTGTACTTTGTGGAAGTGAAGGTGTTTTTAACATTGCTTTCAATTGCTCTGATTCCCATAGAAACCACTCATGAGATGCATATTTTTGATTGGCTTTGGAGATAGAAAAGGAATACTTGTTTTTTCTTCTTTCTTTCTTTCTTCCTTTCTTCCTTCCTTTTTGTTTTTTGTGGAACTATGTAGCTTTCGGATGGTCAGTCACATAAACTTTTTAAAAACTGGGGCACTGGGGCTTGGTGATAGCACAGTGAACTAAGCACACATGACGCAAAGTGCAAGGACTGGCATAAGGATTCTGGTTTGAGCTAGCTCCCCACTTGCAGAAGGGTTGCTTCATGAGCAGTGAAGCAAGTCTGCAGGTATCTGTCTTTCTCTGTCTTCCTCTCCTCTCTCAATTTCTCTCTGTCCTATCCAACAACAACAGCAGCATTTGTAACAAAAACAAGGGCAACAAAATGGGGAAAATGGCCTCCAGGAGCAGTGGGTTTGTAGTGCAGGCACCAAGCTCCAGCAGTAACCCTGTAGGCAAAAAATAAATTAAAATAATTTTTCATGAGAGAGATAGAGAGAGAGAGAATGAGAGACAGAGAGAGAAAGAGAGAGAGAGAGAGAGAGAGAGAGAGAAGGAACATAACACTGCTCTGGCTTAAGGTGGTGCTGAGTACTTAACCTGAGACTGTAGAGCCTCGGGCATGAAATACTTCTGAATAAGCATGCTATCTCCCTAGCCCAATCACATGAATGTTGAACTTTGGCTTATGTATGAAATGGAGAAAAGAATACCTACTTCCAAATATTTCGAAGGATTGAAAATTGCACCTGTAGAATGCCTGACCCACTGAGGAGCATCTGGTGGGCATTTAAAAGTTTCTGTGTTCTATGTGGTCCTAAACTCACCAGGAACCACAGGGTAACATAGACTTTTCCTCAGAAATTACAGGTAGAGGCCACCCTGATGAACTTGAACTTTGTAGACTGTAGCAGAGTGGGAAATGATGGGACCTGAGGAAAGAGTGGATTGGGACAAAGTGGTGGCCCATCTGATTATCATGTTCAAGGACTCAGGTTTAAGTATTCCACCTCTTTCTCTCCCTCTCTATTTCCTCCACCCCTCTCAATTTATTTCTGTTCTATCTGTACTATATTACCTATATTATAATTTCCAGAAGCTCTCTGCTGGATTCTTTAGTTTTATCTATGTATACTATTGCATCATTTGCAAATAGTGAGCTTGACAACTTTTCTTCCAATCGGTAAAAAGAAAAGATAGGTAGTCGGGCGGTAGCACAGCAGATTAAGCGCAGGTGGCGCAAAACGCAAGGACCAGCTCAGGGATCCTGGTTCAAGCCCCTGGCTCCCCACGTGCAGGGGGTCACTTCACAAGCAGTGAAGCAGGTCTGCAAGTGTCTTTCTCTCTCTCTCCACTCCTCTCTCCATTTCTCTCTGTCCTATCCAACAACAACATCGATAACAACAAAAATTATAACTACAACAATAAAACAAAGGTAACAAAAGGGAATAAATAAAGAAATGTTAAAAATAAAAAAGGTAAATGAAAGAAAAGAAAAGAAAAAGAAATGGCCATGGTGGTAGTGGGTTCTGAGTGTAGACATTGAGCCCCAGAGATAACCCTGGTGGCAATAAAAGAGAGAGAGAGAAAGAAGAGTGGCCTTAATTCTACATCATTGGCATTAGGCATTAGGTGGGAGAGAATGGGGTGTTTAAGAACATAAACTATTGTGCTGAAGTATATGTCACTCAGTAGAGTGACTCAGTTTCTAAACAGGAGTCCCTTGGTTTGAACCCCAACATCTCCTGGGGTCACCATGGATGGCATTGGGGAGTCATGACCTGTGGAGGAGGGTCACATTGTTTTTCATCTCTCTGCCTTTCTCTCCTTCCATCACCTCTCTCTTTTTCTCCACCTCATTTGATAACATAATGGTTATGCAAAGAGACTCTCATGACTGAGGCTTCAAAGTCATCCTGGGTTCAATCCCCCATACCACCATAAGCTAGAGCTAATCAGTGTTGTGGTGTAAAAACAAAAGTAAAGTGCCAAAAAATTGATCCCAGGGAGATTGCTCAGTGGTGTTACCATCAAGCATATACAGGACCCTGAGTTCATTGCCCAATGCCACATGGAGAAAGAAAACCAGCCTTTTACCTGTAGTTAACCAGGTTGGTTTACCAGTCTGCAATTTCAGCTCCAGATTCCTCGTATTAAGAGAATGATCATGCTTGTATTGCCATCAACTGAGATACTCTTTGCAAAATGCTTTTCAAAAGTGCCTGGAACATGATAGCCATTGCCTAAATATTTGGTAAACAGAGAATTAAAATAAATAATGAAACTAGAGCACAAAAGAGGAAATGTTTAAGAAAAAAAAACAAAAAAAACAAATGGTGGTTTATCTGAGTCAGCAGTCTGAGCTGGAGAAAAAGGCCAAATTGTTTCAGAATCCGAGGGAGGCTTGGGAAAGCCTTTTAACAATAGTGTTGGGCTTTGCAGTAAGTGTCAGACCAGTTTAAGATTTCTCAGCTTCATCACCAACCTCACCAACTGCTGACTGAAATTTTAGGCTGAAGAATTGTTTGTTGTGGGGTTTGTTCTGCACCTGGCAGGAAGGATAGCAGCATCCTCAGCCACCACCCACTAGATGTCTCTCCCCATCTCCACCCCAACTTTGTCCAGGTCATGCAAACATGTCTCCAAAGAATGCCACACATTCCCTGGAGGGGGCAGTAATCTGATTCACTAACGGGTATACCAGTTAGAGGCTTATGATTCATTTACATTTTATACCAGATTATTAAAACCACACTCCTCATCCTTTGAATGTAGCCTGTGCCTTGGATAGAATTGCTAAAAATCATTATATTATTTTTCATTTTTGCAGCATATTTTCATGGGTCTGGTTTTCATACATCACAACATTTTACAGTCTCAGTATTTTCCCCCAGAAAGAAAGAGATTACCTAATTTAATAACTCTGCTGGTAGAATGTATGGATGACACCCTTGAGATTTAAATTAAAACCTCTCATATCTGTGGGATTGAGCATTCTCCTTATAATGGAGCACTGTTCATGGAAACATCACATGTAATTTTAGAGATGCCTAGTAAGAGAATTAATCACTAAAGTAGTTCCACTTGGTACTGTTTTATCATTTTTAAACAAGATTAGGGTTAATCAGGATATTGTTTGCTTTAATTATGCACAGGGTGACAGATAAAATGAGTTAGTGATCAGTTATCCCAAGACAATTGAATTTATTGTCCCATCTTCTTATTTCACTTTGTTGCAGTAAAATTATTTTTTTCCCCTTATTTCAAGTTCCTGACTCCTTTCTTCAGTTTAAACATTTGGACTGTTCTCATCACTCAACCTAGCTATTTTCTTTTTCTTTTTTTTTTTTTAATTTTTTTTCCATGTGGAAAGCAGTGTGAGCTATTCATTTCATATAATGATGGTTTTTTTCAGAACATATCTTGTTTCATAGAAAAAAATAAGTTATCCCTGACTGATTTTATGGATTTTGCCAACTTTCAAGAGAGTTTAAAGGTTATCTGGATTCTAGTTGTCTGAAAGGCGGCACATAGGACACTTTTCTCCCCCCAGGCTTTTGGAAGATGGTTTTAAAACTGGCTAACACTCTGTCTTCTTCCTCCTTCTCCTCCTCCTCCTCCTTCTTTCTTCTTTCTTCTTTCTTCCTTCTTCTTCTTCTCCTCCTTCTCCTCCTCCTCCTCCTCCTTCTCCTTCTCCTTCTTCATCCTCTTCCAGCGTTATTGTTGGGGCTCAGTGCCTGCACCATGAATCCACTGCTCCTGGAGGCCAGTTCCCCCCCCCTTGTTGCTCTTGTTGTGGTTATTATTGTTAATGTAGTTCGTTGTTGGACAGGACAGAGAGAAATGGAGAGAGGAGAGGAAGACGGGGGAGAGAAAGACACCTGAAGACCTGCTTCACCGCCTGTGAAGCGACTCCCTTGCAGGTGGAGAGCTGGGGGCTCGAACAGGGATCCTTATGCTGGTCCTTGTGCTTTACACCATGTGTGCTTAACCCACTGCACCACTGCCCGACCCCCAACACTGTCTTCTACTGAGCCCTACTATGTTCAGAAAGCTTCACTGGGCATGTCTCCAGACATTTGTTCCTGCTGGGGCTACAGCAGACACATGAATTGCAGCCTGTTTTGTCCTAAGCATTTGCAATTGTGGGTTGGGTAGGAGCTGGGGAGGTCGGGCAGGGAGGCAGCATGGGCTACTTACAACAGCAGTTCCTGCACGTTCCACCAAGCTGGTGATGGTGGAGTGAGACCAAGATCCCACAGTGTCAGTCCTTTGGCATTTGTTCTGGATCTCTATGAGTCTATTATTATACTGTAAGACAGTCTCCTGATTTTTTTTCCCCCAATGCTGGTCAAGAAAATAGTGAAAATGAAATACACCAAGGCATTCTACATCTTCCCTAAAATGAGAGCCTAGTTGAAAAAGAATGACACACCACTAGAGTCATAGATTTAGATTAATAGTGGAACCAATCTTGTGGCCCATTTTCCAACTAGTAATTCCCAGGCTCGGCTGATTATCACACTCACCAAGTGTGCTATAAGAAACTCTGCTCCCAAAATAGCAAGACAGCTCACTTGGCTTGGGTAATGCACCTGCTTTGTCATTCACACGACCCAGACTTGGGTCCAGCTCCTGCTGCTGTCTGGGGTGTGGGGGGTGGGGGGTGGGGGGGTGGCGGCTTAGTGCTATGGTGTCTATCTCTCTCTCCCTGTCTCTATCTGAAAACACTGATTTGAGTAGTAAAACCCTGGAAACAAACAACAAAGTATTCTGGGGCCAGAGAGCTATAGCATGAGACAACCAGCATGCCTAAAGCCCTTGATCTCAGGTTCATTCTTTGACAACACCAGTTGCCATAACTGAACCCAGGACTGCTCTATAAAGTACATTTTTCTTTCAACTTATTTTGGATAGAGACAAATTGAGAGGGAGAGAGAGAGAATCTGCATCACTCCTTCACCACTGTGAAGCTTTTACCCTCCATGTGGGAGCCAGACACTTGAACCCAGATCCTTTTCACACTGTAAAGTGTACACTCAACCAGGTATACCTAGCCCGTAAAGTAAAGTTTCCTTAATCTTGAAAGGAAACTTGATTTCTGGATCATTCCCAGCATACATTCTTAGAAAATCCCCAACACCACTAAAAACCAGAGCTGAGCAGTGCTCTCAAAATAATAATAGTAATAATGGTAATAATAAATAAAGTCTATAGTAGAGCCCATTAATATGTATTTATATATGTACATATACACATACATGTATATATGTTTTAAATATCTATTTATTCCCTTTTGTTGCCCTTGTTGTATTATTGTTGTAGTTACTATTGTTGTTGTTGTTGATATCGTCATTGTTGGATAGGACAGAGAGAAATGGAGAGAGGAGGGGAAGACAGGGGGAGAGAAAGATAGACACCTGCAGACCTGCTTCACCGCCTGTGAGGCGAACCCCCTGCAGGTGGGGAGCTGGGGGCTCGAATGGGGATCCTTCTGAAGGTCCTTGGAATTGCGCCACCTGTGCTTGACCTGCTGTGCTTCCGCCTGACACCCTAAACATAGCTCTTGAGTGATTCTGTGTTCAGTCATCCAGCCAATACAAATCATTTGTAATCAGGACTTGATAAATTATTTAGAAGCAAATATGGTATAAACTGTATAGTAATCAAATGTAAAAACACTATTTTGTGTCTAGACTTTTTTTGGACTTTTAATCATAAAATCTATTACACCATATTGTTTTCATTCTATTCCCCATTAATTAATCCTGTTGCCCTAGGGATAGGAAGGTATTTATTTTTCATTTCAAATTACATGTTTATTTCTTGGGATTATAATCCTGAATATTTAATAAACCTGTACATTAAAAAAAAAACTATTACACCAAGGAATAGTATGGCTTTCTGTTAATTTATGGGCCCAGCATGCTTCTGCTACAGAACTCTGCTATCTGGCTTTCTGTTAATTTAACCTACTGTTCATACACAACATAATTGGAAAGTAGATTGGTATTTGAGGATTTAATGAATAAGTCCAAAATCTCACTCCAAGTTTCTTAAGAATGAAAAAAAAACCTTTAAAATATCTAGACTTGGGCTCAATCTAGCTTACTAAGAAGGGTACATACCTCATACATCACTATACATTTGACCTTGGTTCTGACCCTAGCACCACATGAGAATACCTATGGCACCTGGGGAAGCTCTGGTACTGTAGTGCCTCTCTCCCACCTCTCTCTGGAAAAAAAAAAAAACCAGCACACTAGCACAAGAGCAGTTAAATCATGTGCAAGAAAATCCTTGTGCTGCAAAAAATAAAATGAAAATGAAAATATATATGCTTAGAAAAAAAAGTCCTGATTATGCTCTGAGTTTTCCACAAGCCTTATCTCTGTCATCACAGATGTTCCCATTTTTTTATTAGGAGGTTAAATAAATTTGCTTGAAGATAAGCAAGAAGAATAAAAGAGACTAAGTGCAGATCTGCTGGCCTGGGTGGTGGTTTGGTGTAGTGTGCAATATCTGCCTGCAGAAGGACAGTTTTGGTCCCTGGCTCTGTATGCTGATTGGGTTTTTTTGTTTGTTTGTTTTTGTATGTTGTTTTTATTTCAGCTACAGAAAGAGATTAAAAGGGAGAAACACTATACGTGACCAATTTCACCTGGTGCCATGGCACCCCCATGTGGTGGGGCTGGAACTCAGAACACATCTATGGCAAAGCACACACACCACCCACCGAGCTATCCTCCAGCTTTTCCCTTTCTCTGGGCCCATCCCCATTGCTCTACTGGGGTCAGCCTAGGCCTGTTGGCATAGAGAATACAAAGGCATGAAGTTTAGTCCCATCTCTTTCTGGCAATGTGAGCTTGCTTGACCCAGCAGACTTGGTGAACTCTCTCAGACCCTGTTCACTGCATCTGTCCAATGAGGGAAGGAGTGTGAGGTTTGAGGTCTTTTCCATGTTGCAGTGCCTCAGTTGAAAGTAACACGTGTGGTCTTGTTTCAGTTTTTAATTTAAATAGTCTACAGGAGGGCTATTTGTAAAATCTCAGAGTCTTAGTAAGAAAGTTTAAATGTACTTCATAGAGATGATAGGGCACTTGACGGTTTTTCTAAATGCTTTTTAGAGAATGATTTAAGGAGGCCTTCAGGGATTTGATCTAGCACAGTGACTGCTGAATGTTTAAGTAGTTGCTCCAAAATGTTTTGAAATAGCATAAAAATCTCATTCTGGCAGGATGATGCTTCCCATTTCTGCTGAATCCATTTTAGCATGCAGTTCTAGGCAGATTTGATAAAATATGTTGAAGCAAATCCAGGGTTGGTTTATAGCCTTCTTGTGCTTCCTAAAGAGACAAGGAATTTTAATCACATGAATTTATTAAACTGAAACCTTGGTTTTTTTTTCAAGTTGCATGTTTGTATTTAGCTTTTATAATAATAGAGTTTTTAACTTTTGGGAGAAAACTACAAAAAAGTGTGAATAAATAGAAGACATTGACTTATGCCTGGCATAATCTGAAGAAGATGTTACTGATGTTAGAATGACTATAATCAAAAAGTTAAACATGGTTGGCGGAGTAGCTCATTTGGATAGTGTACTTCTTTGCCACGCATATGACCCAGGCTTGAGCCTGGTCCCTACCACACTGGAGAAATCTTTGGTCCTATGGTCTCTTTCTCTTCCCCCCACCTCCCTCCCTCCTTCCTTAACTGTCTTTATCTGAAAAAAAAATAAGCCTGGAGCAATGAAGTCCCCATGGCGAGCCCTGTATCCCCCACCCAAGAAAACCAAAAACACCAGCAGATATTGATGAAGATGTGAAGGAAAACCTTACCCTAGTAGAGGGAATGTAAAATGGTGCAGCCACTATGATAAAAACAGTTATCTTCTTCTTCTTCTAGCGTTTGCCCTTCTTCCGTAGCCAGTCAACAGCGTCAGGTTGAGCCTGATGTAAAGTTTCGAGACCTCCTTTGAATCTGGAGAGGTGGCAGTCATTGACTATGTGGGTCATAGTCTGTCTGTAGCCGCAGGGGCAGTTTGGGTCGTCTCTGGCTCCCCAGCGATGGAACATAGCTGCACACCGGCCATGGCCTGTGCGATAGCGATTGAGGAGGGCCCAGTCATAACGTGCTAGGTCAAAGCCGGGTTGACGCTTGCAGGGGTCTGTGATGAGGTGTTTGTTCTTTACCTCAGTTATCAAGATCCCAGTAAAGAGCCAGTAAAGTAGCTCACTTGGATAGTACACTGTTTTGCCATGTGTATGACCCAGGTTGGAAACCAAACCCCCACCCCACCCCCACTACATTGAAGGAAGTTTCATTTCTGTGGTCTCTTACACACTATACTCCCCCCGCCCCCCAAAGAAAAGAGAGAACACACACACACAATTATCCAGCTATTCCATACTCCCTCTTGACTTATGTAGTGCTATGTACAATACTCACAATTTGGAAACAGGCTGAGTGCCAATGGACAGGTGAGTAGATGAAGATGTGGCCAGCATACACAACAAAAAACTGCTAAGCTGTAGAAAAGATGGCATCTAACCATTTACGACAACATCTGGAGATCTTAAGGGTATTATGCCAAGTGCAATAGAACGAATGGGGAAAGACAAATACCATATGATTCCACTCACAAGTCAGATGATATAATAAAGCAGAATCAAACTTACACCTAGAGAACAGGCCAGTGGTTACAAGAGAGAAAGGGATTTGGAAAGTGGGTTAAATTGATAAAAGGCAGGTCAGTTGTCTGGCGGTTGATGGTGATCTTGATGTGTGTATAGTTGTCAAATTACAATGCTCTACACCTGGGACTGATCTAGAAAACTACTGTTACCTTCATAATTAAAATAATTTTATTAGATATTTAATAAAGATTGATAAGATTATGGGAAAAGAGCTGCGCAATTCCATATAATTCCCACCAGAGTTCCATATCCCACTCCTTCCATTGGAAACTATCCTATTCTTTATCCCTCTGGTAGTATATACCAAAATATTTTCTTTTTAAAATTTTTTATTACCTTTATTTATTATTGGATAGAGACAGCCAGAAATTGAGAGGAGGAGGGAAGCTAGAGAGGGAGAGAGAGAGAGAGAGAGAGGCACCTACAGACCTGCTTTACCACTCCCAAAGCTTTCCCCCTGCGGGTGGGGACCGGGGACTTGAGCTCGGGTCCTTGTGCACCATAGCATGTGCACTCAACCAGGTGCACCACCACCCAGCCCCCCAAATATCTTTTCCATAAAAAAGTTTACCTTAAAATATGTAAAGTCTTGTAGACAGGAAAGTGGTTCTATATAGAGTACCGATTTCAAGTTTGACCCCTAGTACCCCCTATGCAACAGTGCCAGTTCCAACTTGCTCACTCACTCTCATTAATAACTACATACACACACGTGTGTGTGTGTGTGTGTGTGTGTGTGTGTGTGTGTGTGTGTGTGTGTGTGTAGTTGTTACTGGTAGGTTTCAATGTGACCTGACCTGTTTTTCTGGTTTTTGCTGCCTGTCAACTAGAATCTTAAAGAGCTTGCCATGCAGTGGTCATTATTTATGTTCTAATGGGATTTTCATCTCTGGAAATCCATTTCCTATTGTGCTTGGCAGGAAAGGAACAGGCCACCTGCAAAGTTAAAAAGTGGTTATGCAGATGAAGGGAAGGGACTGTTTTTCCTCGAAGGTTAGATTAAGACATGAAGGTAGGTGTCTGACAGTAATCAAAATGTCATGTTTCTGACTGATTCTGGTTTGCTTTCAACAGTCTTTAAGGAAATTGATAAAATGTAAGATTCAGAGATAGTAAATAAGTCTAGTCTATTGGATTGTCAGGAAAGTCGTGATGCATTTTTGTATAAGAAAACATACCATGACTTTCTGACAACTTAATATGTCAATTTCAAGTAGTGATCAGAAGAAGTACCTAAAAATATTTATTAAAAAAATGTCTTGAAAAATATTTTGAGACTGTATCAGACTCTGCCAAATAATTTTAAAAAATTAGAAACCCCGATTGATTAGTTACGTCTGCCATGGGCACAAGAACACGGTAGTTTCCATGCTACATGCATTTAGTCTTACAATCAGCCATCTACGCCGTGACACTGCCCATCTGAATTGTCCCTGTATATTGCCACTTGTATTAATGGCGAGTCCTTTGATTGCTAACACTTTTAATTTCCATTTTTAGGCCTCGATATGGTGGAAAGTTCTGTCCAGGTTCAAGCCGTAATTACCAGTTATGCAACACTCACCCTTGTAATAAAAGTAGCTTGGATTTCCGAGCCCAGCAGTGTGCGGAACATAACAGCAAGCCCTTCCGCGGATGGTTCTATAAGTGGGAGCCTTATACAAAGGTGCAAGGTAATGTGAACACTGTGAACCTCAAGCAAATATGTCTCTTTGTGGACAGGACAGTAAATGAGTAACACAGAAAATATTGCTGCCTATGGAAAAGATTTTCAGTGTTTACCTTTAATTCCCAGACGAGTTCTGGCCCAGTTTTTCATTCAGTTTTGTGGATTCTGTTTATATTCCCCGACTTCTTTTTCCCACAGGACACCCTTTGTCTCCCACATCTGTAAGCCAAAGGGTTCACATATTTGGAATGTTCTTATGTTTCTAAACTTACCTTTGACATTTTAGCAATTAAGTCTCTGAGGGATGTTAATTGAAATCAGTATGAATTGTCCAGACATAAAACTCATGAAACCATATATGCCCCTTAGAGACACCGTGCTCGGCAACTGACATATTAGATGACTGCTGAATGGGAAGGCCTATTTACAGGTTGTTCACACATACAATCACACAGAGGCCCACGAATAAAAAAGAATATCCTGGCAACTTAATTTTACTTTTGAATTAAATTTTAATTGTAGCTAAGTATCCAAATATTTATTTTCATTCTAATGGACAAGTGAAATACACTTTTTATTAGCTCTGCAGAATAGGCTAATATAATTCTAGTCATCTCTTTTCCATAACTTCCATTCCTTTGTTTATCAAAGCTTATTTACACTTCCTTAAAAATGTTGAGAATTCCAACTGCATGTATAGAGATATGGAAGAGATTGAATTTGGTGACAACTCATGGGAAGTATGACTGGAGACTGTTCTGTACAAAACCTTAAAATGAACATATATGATCACTGACCATGAAAGAGCCAATATGATTAAAGACATTACATAGTAAGCAACACATGTAAATCAAAAACTGAGAGTACAACTTTACTTGGAACCGTTCTGGCCTTGCAGGTGCGCTGGGTCCAGTTCTGGCTCATAATTGTCTAAAAGCTCAAATAAAGACTAACATAAACATTCTGAAATCTGTGATTTAGGAAAAAGTAATGAGGGATCTATGGGTGTTTAGGGAAGTAACTAGTTGCCTTTAAAAATTCAAAGGTCTGTTGAATAGAAGGATTTAACTATACTTGAAATTGTTCCAGAGAGTAGAATTTGTTTAAGGACTAAGGACTTCCCAGTCTTATCATCTCCTTTTTTAGAGTCTTTCTTGTCATCTTACCTCAAATCTCCTTCCTTCTTGTTCTCTGTATTCTTTGCCCTGTTTTACTTTTTTTTTTTTGAGAGTACTGCTTATCTCTGGGTAATGGTGCTGGCAGTGATTGAACCTAGGTCCTCCTGGCCTCAGACATAAATGTCTGTTGTGCTACCAATGGTACATTCTCTCCTACCCCAAATGCCTTACTCTTCATAGATCTTGTCCAAACCTGAAGTTCTATTGAATGGTCATTTATTGTCTTTCTTCCCAGCAAAAAAAATATATAGGACCCACAAAGTTGAAATCATTACTTATCTTGAACTTGTCTCTCCTGCATCTAAGAACAGTACACAGTGCTTATAACAATTTCAATGAATGAATTAAATAGCAGCTATCCAAAATGGAACTGTGTTCTCTTCTAAGTAGAAAATGCTCCATCACAATGACCATGTAACACCCATGTCCAGCAGAGAAGCAGTTACAGAAGCCAGAACTCCCACTTAACTGCATCCCAAAAAGAATTTTGGTTCATACTCCCAAAGGAGTAAACAATAGTGGAAGTAAACCAGAGGGCTCTGTACCACCATTCCAACATGATCTGAAACATTTGTCACCAGGAATCTTTATATGTCATCAATGAAAGGGAGGCAAATCTAGAAAACAATAGAGGAAGTCAGACACGGTTATGCTTATCTGAGACAGAATAGGAAAAAAAGAAAAAACACTTGGAAGTAGCATTAGGTGTAGTGGTGACCTAGAAAGGAAATGAATCCAGGACCATTGGAAAAATGGGGGAAAATATATGTGGATGTAGTTATGTAATCAGCCTATATCAGTGAGTGATCTTAGAAGAAATGCTGTGGTTTCCAGTGGAGGGAATGGGACACAGAACTCTCTGTGGTAGGAACTGTATGGAATTATACCCCTATTATCTTTTTATAAATCAAATTTTATAATCCATGTTAAATCACTAAATAAAGAAAGAAAGATGGAAGAGAAAGAAAGAGAGGAAGGAAGGAAGGAAGGAAGGAAGGAAGGAAGGAAGGGAGGGAGGGAGTCAGGTGGTAGCACAGTGTGTTAAGCGCAGGTGGCACAAAGCTCAAGGACAGGCCTGAGGATCCTGGTTTGAGCCCCCGGCTCCCCACCTGCAGAGAAGTCGCTTCATAAGTGGTGAAGCAGGTCTGCAGGTGTCTATCTTTCTCTCCCCCTCTCTGTCTTCCCCTCCTCTCTCCATTTGTCTCTGTCTGTCCAACAACGACATCGATCATAACTACTACAATAAAGCAAGGGCAACAAAAGGGATAATAAAATAAATATTAGAAAGAAAGAAAAGAAAGAAAGAAAGAAAGAAAGGAAGAAAGAAAGAAAGAAAGAAAGATCATCACTAGACGCATTCCATTAGGAATTGAGTAATTATCTAGCAAGGATACTGTAATAACAGATTCCAGGGGTGATTTGACAATACATATGCACTTAATTTCAAATCTGATATTTAAAGATACATTTTCTCCTGGTTGTACACTTCTGTGATGCCATATTTCTCAGATGTGCTTCCTTCTTCAAGATGATGCCTTCTTCACTTTTATCTTCTTTTTGTCCCCACTTCCCCTTCTTTCATTTGCTGCTTCTTAGGCATAGTCATTGGTCTCTCCTACATTACACCTTTTTAAAAAAATATTACGTTTATGGGCTCTGTTCCATTTATCATTTCTTCAATAGGCTCTTCGTTGGATAAACAAGGACAAAGCTAAGGAAATAAACTTGCAAAAGACATTTTGATCTCAAAGCTCTTCACCAATTTTATTCCAGTTTTTGTGAAGGAGGGGACATACTGTTTTATCCACTCAGCAGACATTGCCTGAGCATTTCATGTATAGGAGATGCTCTGTTTGGATGCAGGTGATGCACAGAGAATGGAACCTCAGCTTTAGGATCACACATCCTAGGGATGAGAGAAAAATGAAGGCCCTCTCATTCTTCCTTTCTTTCTTTCAATACTTCTATAGAATCGGAAAAAATCAGCCGTTATTTGAAGGTTTCACAACATTCCTGCAATTTGAGAGGGCAAGGGAAGACTTTATTCATAAATGTGAATAGTCTTCCTCAGATGAGAATGAGCTTTTTTCTTGTTCTGTATTTCTTGTGGACTGAGGGAGCCTGTGCCAGTAAAACAGTTTTCTATAACTTCTGAATTCCTGGGGAAGATGGAGAAAAGAAAAGAGAGCTTTTGTTTTCCAGCCACTTATCCTCTTATGTGGGCAAAAGATAGCATTAAATAAAGATGTTGTCTTAAAAGGACACGTTACTAGTTGAGAAAGTTTAAATTTATTCACACAGTTACATAGTAATCTAACTTCATTTACGTGTAAGTTTTGACTTTCATTTATTGAGATGTTTTATGAAAACCATTTGCAAACTGTTTATACATTTGTTATAAAATGGTTGTCAGGGATATCGCACAGTGTTGCCTACATAAAAATCTCATGTGAAAAGCGTCATCTGGAATTCTTTCTATTTTAGAAATTGGCATAGCAAATACTTCTTGATAACAAAGATTTTCTCAAATCTAATACCATTGTTCTTTTTTTTTTTTTTTTTTTTTTGCTTGTGATACCAGAAACTTTCCAGGGGCTTAATGGTCAACTATAGTGCTTTTACTATGTTTTTTTCTGGTATGATTGCTCTCTGTTTTTATAAACATTGACCATCTGCCTTTCTTCCCACAAAGTGCCCAAAATTATCCCTCTTAACAGACAGAGTAAATACCTAGAGTAGTTCATGTACTAAATCACAGTCAGCAAACAACAGCCTATGGGTCAAATCTGACCTCTTATTTTAAACTAGAGTTTTATTGGAGCACTGCCATGTTTCCTCATTTATATTGTTGATGGTTGCCTGTGGGGCCTATAAAACCTAAAATATTTACCATCCAGGGAACATAACTACTACTGCACAATCCACTAATCGTGGCTGTTACTAAGGATTAGAAAAATGAGTTCTTTAAATTTTTTTTATTGGGGGAATTAATGGTTTACAGAGAAGAGTTAATACAGTTGTTGGTACATGTGTAAAATCTGTTTTCAAAAAAAAAAAGAAGAAAAGAAAAATAGGGAGGGGGGAGAAATATATTTTTTTTCTACAACTCATTGAGAATTTATTTCTTGAAATAGTTGACTTCATCAGGTCCACTAGCACAGGAACCTTGTTCTGATCCTAAAACCATGACTTTTAGACTGTGAGTCTTCCAAGGCAAATGGAAATGTTCGTGGAACACAACTATCACACCAGAGGGCAAGTTTCCAGTGAGACCCAGACTCATATTTATCTGTGTCTTTAAAGCTATAAAACCTTGCACACACTTCTTTACTTTCATGAATCTGACCACAATTTACTGTGAATTATTAATAATAGAAGCTTATCATTAGGCTGTGTGAGGATTAAGTGGAATATTTTGTGAAAAGTGCTTATCCCAAGGTTGAGATTCATTAAGTCAGCAGGAGGCCTTTCACAAGGGAAAGGATTTCAGTTTTTATCTTTCACACACTATTTTGTCTGAGTGTGGCAATGGGCAGGGGGAATCCCAGTCACTTTTATATTTTCCTTCTTATCAGCTAGCAATCTACTTTCTGGCAAACTATCAGGTGCTTTCCATTTTAGTCAGGCTGAAAGCCAAGCAATAATAATTAAAAGGAGAAAATAAATCTTTAAAAAAATTCTCCGTTTTCTGGAAAACACTTTGACCCCTATCCTCCTCCCTCCACCATCATACATCAGGACCTGAAAGCACTCCTACCCCCAGAGTCTTTTACTTTGGTGCAATACTCCAGCTCCAGTCCAAGTTCTGCTTTGTGGATCCCCTTTCTGTTCTTATTACTCATCTACTGTCCTTATGATATCACGTATTCATCTTTCTCTTTCTGACTCCTCTCACTTAGCAGGATTCCTTCAAGCTTCATCTAAGATGAGGTGAAGAAGGTGAATCATTTTTAATAGCTGAGTACTATTCCATTGTGTGTGTGTGTGTGTGTGTGTATCACAACTTTTTCAGTCATTCATTTAATGTTGGACACCTGGGTTGTTTCCAGGATTGGGCTATTACAAATTGCACTGCTATGAACATAAGTATGCACATATATTTTTGGATGGGTGTTTGGTTCCTTAGGATATATACCCAGGAGAAGTATTTCAGTGTCTTGAGAAGGTCCATTTCTAGCCTTCTGAGAGTTCTCCATAATGCTCTCCACAGGGGTTGGACCAGTTTACATTCCCACCAGTGGTGCAGGAGGGTTCTTTTGCCCCCATGACCTCCAGCATTTGTTGTGGCTGTTGTTTCTGATATATGACATTTTCACAGGAGTGAAGTGGTATCTCGTCTTTATTTTCATTTCTCTGATAGTCAATGACTTGGAGCATTCTTTTCATGTCTGTTGATTGGCCTTTTGGTTTTCTTCTATGCTGAATATTCTGTTCATATCCTCTCTCCATTTTTGGTTGGGTCATTTGTTTTCTTGTTGCTGAGTTCGGTGAGCTCTTCATATATTTTGGTTATTAGCCTCTTGTCTGATGGATGGCATGTAAAAGTCTCCCATTCTGTAAGGAGTCTCTTTGTTTGGGTGGTGGTTTCTTTTGCTATGGAGAAGTATTTCAATTTGATGTAATCCCATGGGTTTATTTTTTGTTTTGTCTTCCTTGCAATTGGATTTGTATCATTGAAGATGCCTATAAAATTTAGATGGAAAAGATTTCTGCTAATGTTTTCCTGAGGTATTTGATAGTTTCTGGTCTAATATCCAGATCTTTGAACCATTTGGAGTCTACTTTTGTGTGTGGTGAAATGTACTGGTTCAGTTTCATTCTTCTGCCCATTTCAACCTAATTTTTCCCAATACTGTTTGTTGAAGGGACTATTCCCATTTAATAGTTTGGGACCCCTTGTCAAAAATAGGTATGAGGCCTTATTTCTGAACTCTAAATTATATATCACTGGTCAGTGGAATTTTTTGTTCTATAGCAGGCAGTTTTGATTACAGTGGTCCTGTAATACAATTTGAGATCTGGGAGTGTGATGCCTCCTATTCTGTTCTTTTGTCTCAAGATGGTTTTGGCCATTCTGGGTATTTTCTTGTTCCAGATAAATTTTTGTAGCTTTTGTTATATTCTAAAAAAAAAAAAAATGGGATGGAATCTTGATAGAGATTACATTAAATTTGTATATAGTTCTGTATAGAATATTAATTTTGATGATGTTAATTCTTCCAATCCATAAACTTTCTACTTCTTTGTATCTTTTTCTGTTTCCTTGAATAGTGACTCATAGTGTTCAGTATACAAGTGTTTCACTTCTTTTGTTGAGTTTATTCATAGATATTTTATTTTATTTTTGCTAAAGTGAGTAGGACTGATTTCTGGATTTCTTCTTCTGACTTAGTGTTTGCATAAAGGAATGCCACCAACATTTGTATGTTAATTTTGTAGCCTGATACATTACTACATTGCCTGATAGTTTCCAGGAGTTAACTGATGGATTCTTTAGGCTTTTCTGTGTATACTATCATATCATCTGCAAATAGTAAGAATTTGACTTCTTCTTTTCCAATCTGTATCCCTTTAATTCCTTGCTCTTGCCTGATTGCTATGGCAAGAACTTCCAACACTATGTTGAATAATAATGGTGATAGTGGACAGCTCTGTCTAGTACATGATCTGAGCAGAATGATTTATTTCTTACCAATGAGTATGATGTTGACTGTAGGTTGCTGTATGAGGACTAGGTTAAGGAATTTTCCATCTATTTCCATTTTTGGAGTGTTTTGAGCATGAGGGCACACTGGATTTTGTCAAAGGCTTTCTCTACATATATTGAGGTAATCATATGCTTTTTGTTTTTCTTTTATTGATGTGGTGGATAACACTGAAAGATTTATGCATATTGAATCCAGCTTTGTACCCCTCGGATAAAACACCACTTGGTTGTGATGTACAGTCTTTTTAATATACTACTGTGTCTGGGTAGCCGTAATTTTGCTCAAAATTATAGAATCTAAAATCATCAGAGATATTGGTCTGTAATTTTCCTTTTTTGTTGTGTTCCTATCTGCTTTTGGCATCAGGATGATGTTGGCTTCATAGAAGGTGGAAGGGAGTATTCCTGTGTCTTCATTCTTTTGGAAGAGCTTTAAAAGCATATCTATTAACTTTCCTTGAAAAGTTTTGTAGAATTCATTTGTAAAACCATCTGGGCATGGACTTTTATTGTTGGGAATGTTCTTGATAACTGTATCAATTTCCTTGGCTATGACTGGCTTGTTCATGTCTTCTAGTTCATCTTGGTTCAATTTGGAAGGTTGTATGTCTCAAGGAACTGTTCCCTTTCTTCAGGTTCTCTAGCTTGGTGGCATATAGTTGTCCATAGGCCTTAAATGACACTTTGGATTTCTATGGTTTCTCTTGTGATCTCTCCTTTCATTTACAATCCTATTGATTTGAGTCTCCTCCTTGCCCCCCCCCCCTTTTTATTTGAGTCTGGCCATAGGTTTGTCAATTTTGTTTACCCTTTCAATGAACACTTAGCTTCATTGATCTTTTGTATGATTTTCTTATTTTTTATCTTGTTTGTTTCTGCCCTAATTTTAATTATTTCAATCCCTCTGGTTGCTGTAGGGTTTCCCTAAGTCTTTTTTCTATTTATTTATTTTATTAGTGATTCAATATTGATTTACAAAATTACATGTCAACAGGGGTATAATTCCACACTATTTCCACCACCAGAGTTCTGAATACCAATTCCCTCCAATGAAAATCTCCACAGTTCTCCCAGTGTCATTCATCTAAGTCTTTATGGTGTGTAGTCAGGTTGTTTGAGTTCTATCTTGTTTCCTAATGCCTGCCCATATTTTTATGAATTTCTCTCTTGTTACTGCCTTAGCTGTGTTCCAAGTATTTTGATAGCTCATGTCTTCATTTTCATTTCATTCTAGGAACATTTTAATGTCTTCCTTAATTTCCTCCTTGATATAGTAATTGTTAAGAAATATACTGCTGAGTGCCCATATTTTGGGATTTTTACTTTTTGTTTTGTTTGTTGTTAAGTTTCAGTTTAATTCCGCTGTGGTCAGAGAACATGCTTGGGATGACTTCAGTGCTCTTGAATTTGTTAACACTGTATTTGTAGTTTAACATATGGTCTGTCCTTGAGAATGTCCCTTGTGAACTCAGACTGTGTATTTCAGTTCCTTGGGATGAAGGACTCTGAAAATAACCAATATTTCTATTCTACCTCTGGGTTTAATTCTTTGTTTCTTTATTAATTATCTGTCTAAATAATCTGTCAATTTGAAAGAGTTGGGTGTTGAAGTTTCCTACTATTACTGTGTTGCTGTTGATACATGTTTGTATCTCTTTCAATAGATGTTTGATATATGTAGATGACCCTTCATTGGGTGCATTGAAGTTCACAATTGTTAAGTCTTCTTAGTTGACTGATCCTCTGAGCATCTTAAGTAATGTCAATCCCTATCTTCTGTTACTTTATTTATTTTAAAGTCTATTGTGTCAGACATGAGAATAGCTGTTCTGCCTTTTCTTGTAGTCCATTAGCTTGTATAATAATTTTCCACTCTTTCACTCTGAGTCTGTTTGTTCTGTTGAGTTAGGTGGGATTCCTGCAGATAACATATGGTTGTGTTGTGTTTTCTGATTCATTTTCCTATTCTGTACTTTTTTAAAAAAATTTATTATTTATTTGTTATTGGATAGAGACAGAGAAAATTGAGAGAAAGGGGGGAAATAGAGAGTAAGAGAGACAGAGACACCTGCAGACCTGCTTCACCACCTGTGAAGCGACTGTGAAGGTGGGGAGTCGGAGGCGTGACCCGGGATCCTAACTGGTCCTTGCACTTTGTGCCACGTGCGCTTGACCCGCTGTGCTACTGCCTGACTCCCACTCTGTACTTTTTTTTTATTTTATTTATTTATTCCCTTTTGTTGCCCTTGTTGTTTTATTGTTGTAGTTATTATTGTTGTTGTTGTTGGATAGGACAGAGAGAAATGGAGAGAGGGAGGGGAAGACAGAGAGGAGGAGAGAAAGAGAGACACCTGCAGACCTACTTCACCGCCTGTGAAGCGACTCCCCTGCAGGTGGGGAGCCGGCGTTCGAACCGGGATCCTTATGCCGGTCCTTGTGCTTTGCGCCACCTGCGCTTAGCCCGCTGCACTACAGCCCGACTCCCCACTCTGTACTTTTTAATGAGTGAATTCAGGCTATTGATATTTACTAACATGAATTTAAGTTATTTCAGTGCCATTATCCTAAACTTTTCTGAGTATTCTGAGATATGGCAAGAGTGATAAGAGAGATAATAGAGATAACATAGATAAGAGAGAAAACAGATACTGAGAATGGAAAAGGTTTTTGTCACACTACAAGGAAGTGACAGGTTTGGGGCAGGACACCAGATTCTCTCTCCGACTGTACAGTAGATTTGTCTATATTCTGCAAAGCATTGAGCTGACAGTCAGTGGTCTCAGAGAGGCAAGTTCTGATGAGGAACAAGAATACTATCCTTCATCTTCTCCTTCCACCAGCAATGTACTCAGCTGCTTCACTCCTAGTTAAGAGTACAGCTTCTTTAGTTCCAAGCATCTCTTCCTCACCCCTTTTCTGCCTACTGGCCACATGCCTTTACTCACCTGTGGCTTAGTGAGTTTCTGAAGAAATCCTGGTTGTATTTTGTTGAGTTTTCAGGTGAGTTTTCACTGTTGATTTTTTTTTTTTTCTCGTTTAACAGGAGAGCTATCTGAAATGGCTCATATTCCATATACAGGTCTCCAGAAGTCTCAAAAAAAATCAGTTCTCGTGTATTAATATTAAGCAATTTTATCTGGATTGCTAAATTAGAATTATATTTTAGAAGCTACCTATACATGTGTACATTCATGTATGTGTATGCATACACAGGAAAGTACATAATTTCCCTTTTAATCCAAATAACTTAAAAAAAGAAAACTTTATTTATCCATCTGGAAATCATGCCATTTTCTATGATTATCTCTTGACTCTACCCTTTCTTACTCTTTTCTTCTAGAGGAAGATCAGTGTAAACTGTACTGTAAGGCTGAGAACTTTGACTTTTTTTTTGCAATGTCTGGGAAAGTGAAAGATGGAACTCCTTGCTCCCCAAACAAACATGATGTTTGCATTGATGGAATTTGTAAAGTAAGAGAACATCTATACCTTGGATTGTCTGATCATGGTTGTGATTCCTCATTTCAACTACTTCCTGTGCGAAGTACTGGAAGAGATTCTGTGTCGGGGTGGAGGGTGGGAGGTATGAGGGGGTGTATGTGGAGAAGGGCACCAGTTCTTAATCAGATGTGAGCACAGCTTATGCCCAAGCTCTTTCTATAGAAGCCTGTCCAACTTTGCAGTCCTTCTTTTCTTTATTTTTTCATAGGCATAGAATGAAGTTGCTGTTATATTCCACTTTACATTGTGGTTGTAAAAATCAAATTAAGGATGAAGACAGTAGTACAATTTTTGTATCTATATAAAGTACGTTGTGTAATTAGACCCTCACGTGTTTTTGAAGAAGTTCTGTTATGGCATCTGATTGTTTTTGTTTTTGTTCTCTTTTATATCCATTTGATAGAAAGATCTTTATCTTTTTTTTTTAAACATGCAGTAGGATAAGCCAAGGGCCTTGTGCATGCATGATATCACCAAATGGCCTCATTTTAAAAAATTCTACAACCTAAGAGAGGTGGAGAGACAGCAGACAGGTTTCTTCTGGTGTTGTCCATTGTGCCACTTAGTGGTGCTGGGGCTTCAACATAGAGCCTCATGATCAGTAAGTTGTGCACCCTACCTACCTACCTACTGAGCTGTCTCCAAGCTTGAGCTCTTTGCTCTCTTAGGTGTGTATGTGTTCCAGCATTTTTATGTTTAACTGGGAGAGCTGAACCCAATAAACTCGTGCACCATTAAACTTGAGACTGTGCTGCTAACCAAAAATACTCTATTTTTTTTTTATATAAAGACAGAAAACCACATGTCTCTAAGTTAATTTTAGCCATTGACTGCCCTGATCTTTGATTTTTCTCACATTCTGTCTCTCCCTCCCCACCCCCCAACTTTGGTCACAGCCAGTGGGATGCGACCACAAACTGGGCTCAAAAGCTGTCTTGGATTCATGTGGTATTTGCAAAGGTGATAACTCAACATGCAAGATTTATAAAGGCCTATACCTCAACCAACACAAGAAGAATGGTAAGAGACACTGTTGTCCTGTGCTGTCCCTGGGGATCCCACCTTCAGCTGCTGAGCAAGCCTGAGTCCTTCAAAATGTGTCCAGGCTTTTCTTTTTACTAATCTACCTGACACACCATACACAGTGGTTCTTGTCACTTCTTCAAGAACAAGAGTTGTGTGCACTCAACCAAGTGCACCACTGCCCGGCCCCAAGAACAAGGTAGTAGAAGTGATTTTTTTAGTGTGAGGCATTTTGTTTGTGCATTGCATCACAAGCCATGTGTTAAGAAAAAAAAAAAAAAAAAAAACTAAAACTAAAAACGTTTCTAGTTGTAGTTTGAGAATGTAACCAGGCTGTTCTGTTATTTCTCCCCCCACCATACACACATATACCCTTCAGTGATCTAGATAACTTACTATGAAACTTAGGTGATCCAAACTACTCTTTGAATGACTATTTGAAGCAATTACAGAAAACACTGAGATGTTTTAAACATTGTTGTTGAGAACCCTTGGATTATCTAAGGTTCTTTTAGTTCCTTGGCCGTTGTTGTTCTGGAAAGGAGAAGTGTGTGACTCTTGCTTAGAAAGGCCACATATATTTCCTCTCTGTGGTATTGCTAACACTTGGAATATGAGATGATTGATAATTTTTGCTTCACAAAGTGGAAATGGATGTCACTGATTCAAGACCTCATTTTATAGAAATGGCTAGCATGTGTCTCCGGGCTTTGCTGGTCACCTTTCCTAATTGCACAGTGTGGAAGACAGAACTGCTGTCTTCTTTCCATTTAGGATACTATCCAGTTGTCATCATTCCAGCCGGGGCTCAAGGCATTGAAATCCAGGAACTACAAATTTCCACTAGTTACCTCGCTGTTCGCAACCTCAGTCAAAAGTATTACCTCATGGGGGACTGGAGCATCAGTTGGCCTGGAGAGTTCCCCTTCGCTGGAACCACGTTCCAATACCAGCGCACCTTCCACCGCCCTGAGCACCTGCATGCACCTGGCCCCACAAATGAAACGCTGGTCTTTGAAGTAAGTACCTTACTTTCATCCCTTCTCATTGCTGTTTCTAAAACATAATGATGAACCTCACTGGAGAGAACTGAAAAAACTTCCATTCCATCTAGCCCCGGTGTGTTTCCTAATCAGCTAAATTTCAGATTGCAAAGGCGAAAAGGAAGAAGGCAACATCTATGGGTCTCCAAAAGACTACGTAGGTGCCAACTATTAACCATTACGACATTGAGAATGTTGCTAGAATAAGGTGGTAGGTTTTTTTTTTTTTTTTCTTTAAGATTATCTCACTTTGACTTCCATTTGGATGGTCCCTTGTGAAGGTCAACTGACCTTGGAAGCAGCATGTATTATTTCTAGAACGTATCTAAAAATATTTTAGTCATAGTAAGCCACCTTGCTTTTGCATGTGTTTTAGTTCCCGTAGAGGTAAGACAAGGAAACAACCAATAATTAAATAATTGATAATAATGAAAAAAGTTCCCCCAAATATCTGCAGGTAGTTTTGCAAGACAATTATGCTTTGAAGTTTGCCTGTCCTAGTTTGCAAATTTATATATTTCCATTTGTAAATTAGGGATTGCTCCTTTCCTTCCAGAGGCCAGTGATTGGCTTCAGGTTTTGAATAAGTCACACTGACCACCATGTACTGAACACATACGAAGGTAGGCACTCTTGTAAGTCATTTTGAGCTTCCATATCTCACCCACAAAACTGGGATAGGCAACATATCTCATTGACTTGCCAGAAAAATAAGCAATGATGTGTGAAGAATGTTTAAAAGATTTTTCTAACTCTCTCAGCTAGGGAAGATGAACTGAATAGGAGCTTAGTTTCCTTCCACCTAGGAGAATGAGGTCTACTGTCCTTGGTCTTTCTAAAATCAAGGAAATATACGTTTAATTTTATTATTATTGTCAGCTTGATTCTTTTTTTGTCTCATTGTTGTCTTTATTTCCATTTTTCTATTTAATTTTTTATTTGTAAAAAGGAAACATTGACAAAACCATAGGATAAAAGAGGTACAACTCCAAACAGTTCCCACCACCAGATTTCCATATCCCATAGCTTTCCTATTCTTTATGACTTTGGGAGTATGGACCCAAGGCCATTGTGGGATGCAGAAGGTGGAAGGTCTGGCTTCTATAATTGCTTCTCCGCTGAACATGGGCGTTGACAGGTTGATCTATACTCCCAGCCTGGCTCTCTCTTTCCCTAGTGGGGTGGGGCTCTAGGGAAGCAGAACTCCAGGACACATTGATGGGGTTGTCTGTCCAGGGAAGTCTGGTTGGCATCCTGCTAGCATCTGGAACCTGGTGGCTGAAAAGAGAGTTAACATACAAAGCCAAACAAATTGTTAAACAGTCATGGACCTAAAGGGTGGAATAGTGCAGATGAAGAGTTGGGGGGGTCCTCTATTTTGTAGATAGCTAGTAGGCATATTTTAGTTATATTCCAAAGGGCCTGTGGCTATACTAGTTTGTTTTTTTTTTTTTTTTTTGCCTGAGCCTAAAATCTGATAATGCAGGTGTATCCTAATTATTGTCTGGGGAGATGATGTCATGGCTGGAAAAGGAACAGAAAGCTGGATCAGGGAAGAGAGTAGCTCCCTAATATGGGAAAGGGGTATAAATATTATTGTCTATAAACCCCATAAATTTGATTTGGTCTGTGGCCCATATTCAGCTTAGGAGCCTATGTGACCTCTGCATCCCTATAGTTCTGAACTCACATTCTGTGGTCATGAGTAGGAGCATTCCAAGCTGCACCAATATTGACCCATAGGTTGTCCAGCCTCCCTTCAGAGGATGGAACATTCTCTACTGTTGTTAATCCAAGTTATGGGCAAGGTCCTATGGGGGAGGGTCCCAAAGGGGTCTATTTTGTTGTTCCTGATAGAGATGACCAGTAACAATGGAGAGTGGGATTTATTTGAAGTCTAGGCCCATCATGTCGGTTTGGGAATCTCAGGACTCCCTCAGTAGGGCCCCAGATCAGCTTGATTCTGAAACACTGCTTGAGGAAAATGAGTAGAAGATAAGTAAAGGGGCTGGGCAGTGGCACAGCAGATTAAGCGCACAAAGTACAAAGCACAAAGACCCAAGTAAGGTTCCAGCCCCTGGCTAACCACCTGCAGCGGAAGGTCACTTCACATATAATAAAGCAGTTCTGCAGGCAGGTGTCTCTCTTACTTTCTCCCTCTCCCTCTCAATTTCTCTCTGTCCTATCCAATAAAATGGAAAAAATCATCACCAGGAGCAGTGGATTCATAGTGCTGGCACCAAGTCCCAGGGATAACCCTTGAGGAAAAAAAAAAAAAAAAAGATAAAAGATAGGTAAACATCTACACTTAGGATTCTGAGTCAGATATTGCACACATAGTATGGCTACTAGTACTTTGGGGAGTATTTGTTTTTCTTTTTTGGTATTTTTTTTTTTCAATGCCAGGACTTTTCTGCTCCAACCTGACATCTTCTGATAGAAATAGAAGTAGGCTAGGGAGATAGCATAGTGGTCATGCAGAAAGATGTTCATGGCTTAGGCACCAAAGGTTCCAGGCTTAATCTCCAGCACCACCAGAAGCCGAGTTCAGCAGTTAGCAGTGCTCTGGTAAAAAGGGGAGGGGGGGAGGGAAGACACCAAAGCCCCACCAGTGTGGAAGGTAGGAATCACATCAAACCTGGGTGGTATATATGACAGAGAAGGTCCACTATCCAGTTGAGCTGTCTTGCTAGTCCAGTAGTACATCCTTATAAAGACCAGTGTGTGGGGGCAGGGCATTGGGGTATTCATTTTGAGTCTTACATGAGATGCCACTGAACAGCCTCCCAGCCCAATTTACTCTTCCTTTTTGTTAAGGATAAAGGAAAAATAGGGAAGATAGAAAAGAAAGACACTACAGCACCATTCTACCTTCCATGGCATCCCTGTCCCTCACTCCCTTTGAATGATGGCCTGTGGTTCTTTCATGTGGTGCCATGACCCAAACCCAGGGTGTCACACATGCTAAGGTGAATACTCCCATGGGTTAGCCATCCCCCAGCCCACTTCTAGATCTTGGCATTCCATCATCTTATGAACTCAGGATACCAGATCACATCACCTCAGGCTATACTGATGGAGGTTTCTAACAATCTAACGACCCTTATTCTCATAAGTATTTATCCAGCCCTTGCAGCTTTTTTGTTTCTTCCAGACCATGAAAGTGAGAACTCCACACTAAATTGGATTAAAGTGGTTTGGAGCTCAACATTAAAAAAAAGCCCCTAAAATTACCTTCTAATTTAATCTAAGATGTAAAGATTGAAATTCCTGATTAAGGCTTTCTGGATTTTTTTAAAGCTTCTTTCTTTTAGATGTATATAGTTTATTTCTCTTTTATTTTCTTTTACTTTATTGTAATCTTTTTTTTTTTTTTTTTTTTTTTTTACCAGAGCATTGCTCAGCTCAGGCTTATGGTTGTGCTGAGGGTTGAACTTAGGAATTCAGAGCCTTAGGCATGAGAATCTTTTACATAACCACTATGATATCTCCTCAGCCCTTTATTTCTTTTTTATTAAGCAACTGAACAGCAAATATTGTTGAAGACAGCTGTATTTAGCTTTTAAGTTAATCTCTTTTAGAGCAACATGAATTAATTAGATTTTTCTTAAATCTTTTTATTTATTATTGGTTAGAGACACAGAGAAATTGAGGGGGGAGTTAGAAGAAAAAAGAGAGAGGCACCTGCAACACTGCTTCACCACTCGTGAAGCTTTCCCCCTATAGACAGGGACCAGGGGCTTGAACCCAGGTTGTTGTGTACTGTATGTGTGCTCAACCAAGTGCACCACCACCCGGTCCCCTGAATTCTTTAATTTACTATGAGGGCTTTGATCCATTTCTAACTAAATGTACACACAAGTTCTGTACCTGAAGAAGAGTGTCACTCCAACAATGAAAATGGGTGCCTCTCATCGCTTCTGCCATGAGCAATCAAGACAAAGTGCTATCCTAACTGATGAGAAATGGGTTCTTCACCAATTCATGATAAGTAGCCCCTGTTATTGTTTCTTGCTTCATTGTCATTCATAAACACAAAACTGTTCCAGTAGGTTCTCACAGGTCTGTTTGTAATTTAAGGATTGCCGGTAAACCTACGATATCTGCAAAAAAAAAAAAAAAAAAAAAAACAGCCCACAACAAAGAATTGACATGGAATGTGGGACAATCCAAAACAGAATGACAAAGTTTCTTTTTTCTTTCATCTTTAGAACCCTAAATAATCCTCCTGGCACTGTATGCTGCTCAAATCCACAAGCTAATTGGCACATTGTCACTAGACATTGAACCAGTGTCACGCTCAGCATCTTTATTGGTGGTTTGTTTACTCTAAGCATGCTTCCACATCTCGTTCATTTGTATTATTAAGCACTGACAAAACTGAAATCTTTGCATTAGCCGCCAAGTTTGATTTTCTTCCTAGTGTTGAAGAACTACTTCTAAGAAATTGAAGCATTGCCTCAGTTGACCTCTGGTATTGGTCAGGCTATCTTTTCTCCTTGTAAATACAGACATTTTCTGGGTAGGTGTATATGCAGGAAAGGAGTAAGAAAATGCAAGGGAAATATTGGCTAGATTTAAATAAAATTATAAAAATACATCAAGCCTTTCTAGGTTTAATTGGGTGTATATAATGTATTTTAAAAATAATTATTTACTCTCATACAAGTAGAATATGAACTAAAAATCAGTTATACCACACTGGAGTTTTATAAAATCTTTTCTGAAAAATTGTTTATTTTAGCTGTTACCCTACAACAGTCTTAATTGATGCACTCATTCTACATATATAGATTCAATGAGAGTTTTAAGTAATGTCCCAGGAATGTGATCTGTCTAAAAACAATCTAAAAGGAAACTTGTATGATTAATCAGGCATGCCTTGCTTGTATGTTTTTTTTTTTGTTTGTTTTGTTTCGTTTTGCCCTGCTTGTGTTTTTAAAGGAGTTATGGTTTCATTCTAAACTTGCAAGTATGTTCAGAGTTAGAAAAATAGCTTGTCCAGTAATTTAGTATTATGTCTATTTTATTCTTTAGACAAATTTAAGTTAATGACTTTAATATTTAAATTATACTTTATTGCTCTCAAGAGAACACCATCCACTTTCTGCCCAGTTTTTTTCCTTTTTTTTATCATGTTCATACTTCTTCAAAATTGATAGAAAGCAGTTGCTTTAAATGTTTGAAATCATCATCATAAGTAATAAATTACACATTATAAAACTAGACTGTCACCATACAAGTGATCCACGACTATAAAGTTCCTATGCCTTTTCAGACAGCTATGAATTGAACCAAAATGAATATATTTGGAGCCAAAGCTCTCCTCACTCCAATATAAAAATGTTGACTGTTTATAATCCTGGGAGATGTTGAAATCAAAGTGTGGGAACCCACCAAAGTGGAAAATGCTGTTCCATCCAGAAGATATGCCTGTCTGTGAAAGCAATTGCTCTCTTTTGGGCTTAAAACTTATTGTGTATTCACTAAGTTCTTTTTTTAAGAAAGAAATACATTCTATTTACTTATGTTTTAATGACAGAGATACAGAGAGACCAATGCACTCTGCTGCTCTGGTTTATGACAGTGCCCAAGATTGAATCTGGGACTTCAGAGCCTCAGGCATGAAATCTTTTGCATACCATTATGCTGTCTCCCAACCCTTCACTAAATTCTCACTGTAGCTTAAAATTCAGTGAAAGGTTGTGTCTCTCTACCCCCCCCCCCAAATAATCCTCTTTTTAAAAACAAAACAAACAAACAAAAAACAGGTCCTCCCAATCTTTTAGCTAATTTCTACCATCAACCACCTAGGTATAAATAGTAAATTGATTTAGGTAACTACCTTCAAGAAAATTTTCCTCTGTAACTTTTTTCATTATCTGATAATTTTTCAAATTAAATGTTCATTCGATATGCATTCACTGACCATCCCCAAGCTAGGCATTATAGATATGCAAATGATTCAAACATAAACTATGTGGCCATCACAGCCCCAGGCTTTTAAAGCATGTATAGAGTGAGTTGAGGTACATAAATCCCAAACTTTTTGGAAATAGCTTCTGTATAAATAGTCATTAAATATGAGTTGCTCTGCTACTAATATGTCACTCTGCATGAGCCATTTAGCTGTTTGGGTCCAAATTTTCTCATTTGGGAAATGATTTTTCTTGGGCTAAACTATCATCTTCCACTAGATCCTTTAACATTGTCCTGAAGCACTGTTATATTGCCAGATACCTGCATTAATAAAACAATAAAAGCCTTACCCATCTTTTTAGCTTCTACAACTGTCAGTATCTGGAAGACCATAGGTAAACAAAATTTTTTTTGAATGAATAATATCAAGTGATAAGACTCATTCTTTCATCCACTTATTTGAAGAAGAAGAATCACAGGGGCATATAGATGCGCAAAAAGCCTTTTGTGCTTGAGGCTCCAAGGTCCCAGGTTCAGTCCCCACAGCACAATAAACCAGAGCTGAGCTTTCTGTATCTTTCTCTCTGTCATTAAAATAAAACAAATAAAGTACATTTAAATCTCAAAGAAGGAAAAGGAAAATCATCTTTACAAATTGAAAAGTCATACATGGATGTGAATTATACCTCTGAAATATTATAATTTTGTAAAACTCTGTTGAATCACTAATGAAAAAGGAAGGAAATAGGGAAAAGACTAACCATACTGAAAACAATTTTTAAAAAAAATAAATAAATGAGAGTTGTTCTAAGCCAAGTCAGAAGTGATGGACTTCTAAGGTCAGCTTCTCCTTACTCCACTCCTACCCTTTTGCTTTATGCTGTAGTTGTCTGAAGTTCTCTAAAGAAACCTAGCCTTTTTATTTTTTTTCTAGCCTTTTGCAGTGCACAGCTGAAAAGCCAGTGGATTTCCTCTTCTCTCAGGACTAATCTTAGAACTGTGCAGCTCAAAGTTAAGAGCGGTGAGCAGCATTTAGATCATTGAAGTTGTATCTCCTATATTGCATTTGAGGAATTGGTGTACTTCCTAAAAAGCTGGTGAAAACTTTATACCAAAGTAGTTGCAGTTAGATCATAGTCAGCACACCTCAGTCTGAGAGAAGAACAGCTCCTGCCAGGGTGGAGGGTTTACAGATCTGTCCACTGGTTTCTGGGTGTCTCTTAATGTAAGGCAGGGTATTGCAGCCCTGGGAATAATTGACTGCTGTCAGTGAACCCCTCTAAATGAGTACATGACCCAACACCAAATAAAAGTATCTTCTGCTTCTGGTTATTTTTATATGTCAAAGCTTTATAGAATGTCTTCATGTGGAAACTTGGTTTAAGCTAAATGGAAACCAGATCTTTGCTTTTATCACTGAGTCATGTACCCTTCTAATTTTAAAGTGTTCTCCCTTACAAGCATTCTCCTTGGAACTTTGACTCTGCTTGATTCAACATTTGCAACAGGTGGCTGTCAATTTCATCAGCACTGGCCCCATTGATTTCCTCAGTGGCCAAGAGAAATCCTTAAGGGTAATCAGTGATTTATATGATTGTCTGAGCTCTTACTTTTTTTAGCCATTTGTTAAGCTCATCAATCAGATTTTGATTTTGAATTGCATACATACAAATAAATTAAATGACTTGGAGAAAAGGAGTTAATGTTCCTGACCCAGTATGTTTCTGCACTTCCCAGGGAAAAGTTACTCATATCTCCCCCCATCCCCCACCCCCCACCCACACACAAGCTCAAAAAGCAATCACTATTGTTTGGCAATTATGCACATTCTGAGATCACTATAGATAGTTATATAAAACTAAATAATTTCCACATATTTCTTTTGTTCAAGTTATTTCACACAATATACATCTGGCATAAAGATTGAGAAATTTCTCTCTGAACTAGTGCACTGATGAATCATCTGAAAGATTTAAAAGTCAGATTGTATTTCAATAGTTTTTAGTATAGTATTTGTAGACCACTACACCAAGTTTATTTTTTTAGGATTGGGGAACATAAGAAAAAGTAAATCTTCCATTTTATAAATAAATAAGAAAGAAAAACTGAATCTGTCACTTCTGCACATTACAGAACTAACTGAAGTCTCTGTGTTGCATAATGAATTAAATAATGAAGTCATGGAGGTGTGAGAAATAAATATCAGAGTTGAAATTCTTACAGAGACATTTGCTAAAAAAATAATCATTTTCATCTGAAGTAGACATTGTATGCTGGGATTTTTGAGTATGGGTAAAAACTTAATTTTTTTCCACTTTGAGACTGAGATATGATCAGGTGGTTATGGGAGATAGCATAGTGGTTATACAGAATGATCTTTGTTCCTGAGACACCAAAGGTCCCAGGTTCAATCCCCAGCACCACTAGAAGCCAGAGTTCAGCAGTGCTCTCATAAAACGAACAAGCACCAAAGAAAAACAAACAAAAACTAATAATTACTGACTTTGCCCCTTGGCTAATCACATTATCATTTAAAAAATTATTATCTTTATTTATTAGAATTAGCCAGAAATCGAAAGGGAAGGGGGTGATAGGGAGAGACAGAGAGACACCTGCAACATTGCTTCACCACTCACAAAGCTTTCCTCCTGCAAGTGGGGACCAGGGGCTCAAACCCAGGTCCTTGCATATTGTCACATGTGAACTCAGCCAGGTACTCCACCAGCCAGTCCCAACATTGTAACTTTTAAAATCTTTATTCATTTATTGGATAGGGACAGCCAGAAATCGAGAGGGAAGGGAGTGCTAGAGAGGGAGAGAGACAGACAGACAGACAGACAGACAGACAGACAGATACCTGTAACACCTGCAATACTGCTTCACCACTCCCAAAACTTTCCCCCTGCATGGGGAGACTGGGGGCTCGAATCCAGGTCCTTGCGCATTACAACATGTGCGGTCAACTTGATGTGCCACCACCCAGCCCCTGGTTAAACACTTTGCAAAAAAAAAAAAAACCTGGTGGATATGTTATTTTAAGAGACCTTGTCATTAGAAATTGAAGTACAAAAAAATCCATATATATAATACATATATATATGTATGTATATATATACATACTTGTATGTATATATATGTTCATTATTAACTAAGGTGCCACTTAGTGAGATTACATTCTTTAGCAATGATTAAAGATGAGTTTTTTTCCTAGCTTCCGCCCCCTTCCTCACTAGCTCTCTGTCTCTATCTCCCCTCACCCCTCACCTCACGTACAATGCAGGAGTCATATTCTCTATTAAGCTGTCATGCAGTTAGAGTATTCTGGAGGAAATTCATCATGAGTGTTTCATTAGGAAGTAACTTCATCTCTGTCTGATACACCGTGGTTCAGGATGACATGATAACACAAGCTGCTATCCGGTGATTGAAATGTGACCCCCTGTGTTTTTATGGCATTCCTTCTTTTAGACGTCTGAAAAATAAAAGCTCTCCTTTATGTTTTTTTTTTTTTTTCCATTCTCTTATGTGGCAAAAAGGGGAGTTTAACTCTTTGAAAGCCCATTCCCCTTTAATAGTACACCAAGGGAGAACCCTGAAGTCCAGCAGCCTTTGTAATGACAGTAAGTGAGAAATAGGTTAACCACAAGTCAGTTTCAAGGCAGAAGAAAAGAAAGACATCTAAAGAAAATTACTATAATAAACAACTTCCTCCACTCCTTGGCAAAAGGAGATGATGAAGCGGCGGGGGACCAGGTGGGATGGACACATTGATCACAGAGATGACAGGGTGTGAGGCACCCCTGACAAAGTGTAACTTTCTCATCCAACTCTTTCCCTGTGACCCTTCCTCCTGAAGCCTCCTCAGGGGAACTGGGCTGAGATGAGTGAAGATGTGCTCGGTCAGTGTAAGGGGAGGGCGTTGCGCCAAATAGCAGGAGCTGAGTGAAGACACAAAAACACAGAAAAGGCCAGAGAGAAGTGAATGGAGAATTAATTCAGAGCAGATGATAAAAGCCTCTGCCTACAGAGGACCAGCTCAGGGGCCTTTTGCGATGCCACATCATTTGTCTGGAGATGGGTCTCCAGTTGATTCATGGCAAGTTGCTCTGTGACTGGTTGGTGAGATATCCCTCTTTCTCTTTCTCTCCCTCCCCCTTCCCTCTCTCCCTGTCCCCCCTCCCTCCTGTGTTCCAAGGAACGTTAATGAGTTGGATTAGAGGCACAGTCAAAGTTCAGTGTGTCAACCCACACCTTTGAAGCTGTCTCACAGATGTGTTTCCAAGTTCTGCACCAGGCCTTTGTGTTGCTGTCTCTCTTCTAATCCAACTCATTCACACCTAACAGCCATGATACCTGGTTATGTTCTGTCAGAAGGGAAGGCAGAGGAGACAACTGGATGTTTAGCATCACTGGGGTTTCCCCAGATCACAGAAACTTACAAAAAAAAAAAGGGGCGGGCATGTGGTGGTGAACCTGGTTGAGTGCACATGTTACAGTGCACAAGGACCCAGGTTCGAGCCCCCAGTCCCCACCTGCAATGGGGAATGCTTTGCAAGTGGTGAAGAAGTGTTGCAGGTGTCTCTCTGTCTCTCCCTATCACCCTGTCTCTATCCAGCAAATAAAATAAAGATAATGAAAAATTTTTTTTAAAAAGCCAAAAATCTCTCTGTCCTCAACTTAGTTGATATTTTTGGTTTAATTCACAACTTATCAGGAAAGTTTATTGTACTCACTTATGCAAACAGTGGTTCTATGAGTCTTGAAAAATTAAAAAAAAAATAAAAAGGAAATGGAGCAAGATTGAAAGTCAGGTGATCCTACATCAGATATTAATATGGTCAAGAAGAAGAACTTTCAGGTGGGAATCCAGTTGCACAATGTAAAACATTTTTACTATTGAATACCAATGACAATTTTTGCAGCTAGTCATACTATTCATATGCATTTTAGATTTTTTAAAAGTTGTATTTATTGATGTGTGTGTGTGTGTGTGTGTGTGTGTGTGTGTGTGTGTGTGTGTGTGTGTGAAGGGGAGAGGGATAGAGAGAAATACTACTGAACCCCTGCATATGCAATGCAAGGGTTTGAACCTGACTGGAAGCTCATATTTGCAAGTCCTATGCTCAACCACTGATTGACATTCCCAAGTTTGTTTGTTTGTTTTTCAGTTATTTACCATCAGAGTATAACTGGTGCTTCATGCCTGTATGATTCCAACACTCCCACTGGACTCTTCTTTTTTAAGAGAAGGAGGGAGAAAGGTAGAAAGGGAGACACTGAACACCCCTCCCTCCTATACACACACACTGCTCATGAATGTGGTGAATGGGGGATTGAACTTAATTCCTTGCATATAGTAAAGTGTGCACTCTGCCATGTGAGGCACGTCTAGGCCTCACTGGGTTTTATATTTTTAAATTAGAATCCTAGATATAAGATTAAGGAGCTTAAGGCACTGTGTTGTATCAGGTTTTGGATTCAGAGAATATCGCAGAGGTGTTGTGTGGCCCTGTGTGTCCCCTTTATTTTCAGTAGAATCAGAATAGAAACAGCACTGCACTCCTCATCTTGCCATCAGTTTGAATTGAGATTGTGCAATTTCAATGCTTTGCCTACCCTGCAGTAAGCACCCAAAGTATTGCTGTTAATATTTTAGGAACAATCAAAAACATTTTAGAGGGCAAGAAACAAGATTCCTCACATGCATTAAATCAAAAGCCAGGTTTAGAACCCCATCTATAACCCCTTGATTTTAATAGGAGGGAATTAAGAAAGCTTGGAAAGGAAAGGGGTGGGAGGGAAAGGCCCTAAATAATGAAACAGATACACAGTCAGTTAAAGGCATTTACTGGGTTAGAATTAAGGATCAAAAGTATAAGCAAGAGTAAGCAAGTTCTTTACCCAAGAGAACTCAATGTACACTGAATAGAAACCAATCTCCCCTCCAGAAGACAGTTGGTAGAGTCCAGCCCAGTCTGTGGTTTCCCAACTTAAGAAGCTGTAAATTTTATAACTGCACCCTGTGGTCAGAGCTGCTGAGTGTTGTGTCTGAAGTCAGGTGGTTCATGTGTTAAAGGTAGACATTAAACAGTTCTGCTAAGGACCAGCAAGCACTTGGGGAGGTTGCTTGCCAGCTGTAAATTAGAGAGCCAGTGCCAGTTGGCTGGAAAGTTGTCTGGACCCAGTCCAGTTAAGTAGACTGGATCGCTGGCGGTCTTTTTAACTCTTGTGCATTTTATAGCTTGACTATATGGTCTGACATGCTGTGTGCAGCCATTCAGAAATGGTGGTGGTGGCCTGTACCTGGGGATTTGACATTTCTGGGACCTGGGAGTTTTTGGCTAGGGCTGGGGTAGGGGGACTAGGAAGGGTGGGGAGGGTGGAGCTATTAACTGCTCTAAACAAGGTCACTGAGAGTGTTTTAGAGTCAAGTAGTGGGGCTGGTGATTTCTCAAGCTGTGTTTTATCCCAGTCATTTGCTTAGCATGCAGCATGCCAAGGTGGTGTTGCTTCCCAGCTGGGAAGGACAGACAGTGCAGAGGACACTTGATTGATGAGTCAGAATGACAGTCAAGGTCACAGTGAGAGGCACTTAATGTAAACAGTACTGCCAAATTGGGTGGGAGGGGGCTATCATTTAATCAACTCCCTGACCACACAAAACAAAGAAACTTTGAATTTTCATTATACACTGAACCACATAAATTATATAGCCATTTGCTAATGAAGGACTATTTAAAAAAAAAATTCAATAAAACCAGAAAAGTAGCTCATTTGGGTAGTGTTGCTTTGCTATATACATGATGCTGGTTCAAACCAATCTCCTACTGCATTGTAGAAAACAACAATGCTATGGTCTCTATCTATCTATCTATCTATCTATCTATCTATCTATCTATCTATCTCTCTTTCTCTCTCTCTCCTCTCATTCTATTAAAAAAAAGTCAGCTCAGAGCCAACCAATGAGGGGGGGGGGGAAGTCCAGTTCTCTCCTTCTCTTCTTTCTCTGTCCGTGTCTCCCCCGCTTTCCTCTCTCCCGCCCTTTCTCTGTCTTAGAACAGGGGTGAAAGAAGGGCCCACAGAGAATTAGAGATTTTATCATCCAGGCAGACAGCCTGTTTCCAAAGAACTTTTTGCAAACATCTAACATTAAGAGATAAGACTATTACTATGTGTTCTGTTCTTACTCACTTTTCTCTTCAATACAAGATAAAGAAAAGGGCAAAGAATAGCATAAATATCATTGAGAAGCAAATAATGTCACAATTGACAAATACTCATCTTTTATGTATTTGGTCTGAGTATCTATTTGTTTAAATAATTACTGCTTAAAAGGCCTTTGTGGGCTAATGTTAAAATAGATTTTTAAGGCTGTTTTCTGCTAGTTTATACAAATATTGTCTTTTTGCCTGCGTGCTTACATGTACAAACCTGCATGTGCATTTACAGTGGTATAGATGTACTATCAAGCGTTAAGTCATTTGATTTTTCAAGTTGATTCTTACTCATTTATATTAGTTTAATGTGATAATATGTTCAACAAATAAAAACAGCATGTCCTTGGTAGGCAAGATAGCTCATTTGGATCATGCACTTGCTTTGTCATGGGCATGACCTGGTTCGAGCCCAGCCTCCACTGCACTGAAGGAAGCTTTGATGCTATAGTGTCTTTCCCTCTGTCTCTATCTCTGTCTCTTTTGGGAAATAACTATTGTTATTGGATACAGGATATTAGTAATACAATAATACCACCTACTGTGTATTTTATGAGTTAGCAATTCAAAGTTGCATAATCGCATGAGCAGTCATAGTAAATTGGGCTATTTCTCTTCTTGCTTGGGCTGGATAGGTAAACCTCAGTTTGGTTTAACAATACAAAATGGATTAGGTGCTCTCAGGCTATTAAATATTGTTAAGTGCTGTTTTAGTTCAAGAATTTTACATGCTTTGTTCTGTGAGGGGGAAAGCCCATGATAGAAGTTAATTCCCCTTGGGAAGCAGGGGAGGGGGTGCTAGAAATCTTCAAAGGAAAGTTAATCTCCTGTGTTGTTTTGTGGCTTCTTTGCTGAGATCATGCATCATAATGCTTTAGTAATTAAGTGACAGTTCCAAAACCTCTTTAGGTTGTCATATCATAGCAGCATTTAATTTCCCTTTTTAGGTTCTTAGAATTATTTCATCTCAGTACAGTTTGGATTCCTCTCTCTCTCTCTCTCTCTCTCTTTTTTTTTTTATCAGAGCACTACTCAGCTCTGGTTTATGGTGGCACATGGGATTGAACCTGAGACTTTGAATAACAATTTTTTGCATAATAATTACACTATCTACCCCTGCCTGAGTTGGCTCTTTCTTATCCCTCAAGTGCCTGGACCCATAGAAATCAGAGGAGATGATGGGAGATTAGACCAGGGAAGCAACAAATAGCAATAGACAGAGGTCAGCTATACTGAAATTCAAAATAACACATACGCTGAGAAATTATTCCAAGAGATATAGGATGCTTCCACTTTTTTGTCCTAAGTAACTGGAAGGATTGGGTTGCCATTTTACAAGAACAGGAAGAATAACCTCTTGGGAGGGAAGCATCAGAATCAGAACTCAGCATGGGCCACTGAGTAAGCTCCTAAACTTTTAATCAAATAGAGATGTCCAGTAGGCACTTAAATATATGGTAATTCAGAGGTGGATGTCACCCACACAACTGTGCTGTCCAAGGTGGGAGCAACTATCTGCACAGGATTATATTTAGATTTAAATATATAATAGGTTTAGTCTGAAGCCACCCTGGTATACTCGTTCTCAATAGCCAGGTGTGAATATGGAGCAGTTAGTCCATTATCTTCATTGCAGGAAGGTCTGTTGAAAGTGCTGATATAGAGCCCTGGGTTTGGGAGTGATCAGCTTACACTCCTAAAACCAAAGAACTAAATGAGACCACCCAAAGTCATGAGTATTGAACCCAGAAAAGAGATCAGAGGTCACTTTGGTACTGAATATTTAGGAGCTAGGGAGGAATCAAAAAAGAGACTCAGGATGAAGGTCAGTGAAGCAGGGATAAGAGGGTGAATGGGCTTTAGGTAATGAAAACAAAGAGAATGTGATCAGGGACCAGGTGGTGGCACAACCTTATAGAGTGTATACATTCCCTCTTGCTTTCTTTCTCTCATCTCTAATGAATAAATAAGAAATTAGACACCAGAAAAAGTTTGGGGTTGGGGTCAAACAGGCCAAGTTTAAGACCCTAGTCCCTACCTGCAGGAGGGAAGTTTCATGAGCAGTGAAATAGTGCTGCAAGTCTCTCTCTCTCTCTCTCTGTCTATATCAAAACAATTTTAAAAAATGTAATAAAAATAAAAGGGGCATGATCAGCTTATTCAGTGCTTGTTGATTAAGTTGGGACTGTTAATGAATACAGTAAGGTATTATTGAAAGAGCAGTTTTAGTGACATGGTGGGAAATGCATCTACTTGGGAAGGGTCACATGGAAATAGGGAGGAAGTGGCCAGGAGGACACAATGAACACATCAAATAAAGGCAACTCTTTTTCATTTAAATTTTTATTATCTACTTTTATTATTGGAGAGAGACTGTCAGGGAGAGATAGAGAAGGTGAGAGACACCTGCAACACTGTTTCACTGCTTGCAAAGCTTCCCCCCCCCCACGGGTGGGGACTGGGGGGCTTGAACCTGGGTCCTTTGCACTGTAACATGTGCTCTTGACGAGGTGCTCTACCACCCTGCCCCATAAAGGCAACTCTTAGAGGAACTTTTATAATAAGTGAAATGGATACAGAATAGAGGAATTTGTAGAGAAGGTCTTTTTTCTTAAGAGAGAGAGTGTGTGTGTATGTGTGTGAGAGAGATTTAATAATGATTGACAAGATTAAGGGATAAGAGCAGTACAATTCCATATAATTCCTACCATCAGAGTTCTTTATCCCATCCCCTTCATTGGAAGGTTCCCTATTCTTTATCCTTCTAGGAATATGGACCAATAAGATGAGCGATTTAACTGCATATTTGAATGCTGACAGGAGTGGCGGTGTAATAGGGAAACTTCTATGAGATGGAGAGAAAAGGGGCCACTATATCAGTGATAGTGTTAAATTCACTTAATGGGGCTTGGAATCTAGAGCTCAGTGGAGAGGCTGAATTTAGGAGCCAGGAAGAGGCCTCCTGGGTGTAGCAGGAGAGGAGGAGCCTATAGGAGAAGTAAGGGGGCAGGGAGGTATTGTGTAAGTTCTTTTAATAATGCTGATAGTTTTTTTACAGTGTTTTACTCTGGGCATGGGGAGGGGATTTGACATCCTGGTTGATTGTGTTTAATAGTGATAACACTTTTATCTTCACAGTCTTCTTTATTTCTCTAAGTACATTCTGCTATTCACAGTGGTATTTAAACTGGGTTTACAGTGAGACCATGTGCCTTGTATGGCTCACAAGCTCTAAAAGTGAAACTAGAAGGTAGTCTTGAGGCCTGCTGAAAATCTGTTCAATCCCTTTTAAGTCACCAGAGCATAAGTCCTCGAAAACTTCAAAGTAAGAACTGTTACTTTTTAGAGTTTTCTTTGCATTCCCTTTATGGGAAACCCTTTCCTCTTCAGCCAGAGAACTTGGTACCTACTTTGAAGAGGGGAAAACGGTGGTCCTAGGAAGATTTCTTTCCTATCACACGTACAGTTGAATTAGCCTCCACCATATGTTTATGGGGTGGAACTCTCCACACTTCATCAGTCTACATTGTGAGTCTCAGTTCTCTTATAATTTTGAGTATTTCATGTATTGGGTTGTTAGAAAAGTTATAACTCATTTTGCATGGGAAGAATATGTTATGACTTTTCCGACTACTTAATACAGTTTAGTCACACTCAGACATGTGATGCCCTGCATTATTTTCTTAAAGTCCTTTGCCTTTCTATTCCACAAAGAAAACACCAACCAAAAGTATTATGTCTGTGATACTACTTTAATTGAAAATTAAATTGGGTGAAAGATTAACATAGCAACGATCTTCTAAATATAAAAACTTTCAACATTCTAGTTTGCTTATGAATACAGCTCCAAAGTCTCTGGCTTTTGTTTAACCAAAAACACTTACATGGAACTGAAATGGGAAAAGCAGCATGCTGTTCATGCTGTTCACCATGTATGAAATGTGGTAACTAGCACAATTAAACATTATCCCAAGAACTTGTATGATTTAGCTGTGAAAATAAGAAAAGCAGCAGCCAGGGAAGAAGCTCAGTAGCAGTAGACAACAACTTGCTTGTGTGAGGACATCATGTTCAATTCCTGCCATCACATATATTGGAGTGATGCTCTCTCTCCTCACAGAAATAAATAAATTAAAAAATATTTAAAAGGGGGGCCAGCAAAGTAGCTCACTTGGATAGTGTGCTCCTTTGCTATGTATATGACCCACGTTCAAGTCCAGCCTCCACTGCACTGAAGGAAGCTTTGGTGTTGTGAATGCTCTCACTATCTCTCTGCCTGCTCTGTCAGAGAGAGAGAGAGAGGGAAAGATTGAAGAGAAGAAAAGAAAAGAGATAGTAGAAAAGCAAGGATATAAAAGGCACTAAGAACCTATCCAGGACCTTGATTTTTAAAATTTATTTATTAGTTATTTAATATTGATTTCCAAATTTTAAGATAATAGGGGTAAAATTCCATATAGTTCCCACCAACAGAGTCTGTCACCCCATCCCTTCCATTGGATCCTATAGTAGTTCTCCCAAGGTCACCAATAATGGCTGATTCTATATGCATATATATGTATTTTTCAATGGTCCTGTCTTTATTTCCTTTTCTAGTCACCCCCATACCCATTACTATTTTCCAGTTGTCTTTCCCCACCCCCACCCCCCCAGATAAGAGAAACAGTGCCTGGCTTCCTCTGGTAATTTCCAGATTCAGTTCCCTTTCACTGATGGTATAAAAAACAAGATTCATAGTGACAAACACTTCAGGTCCTGGTGGAATTAGGATTCAAAGCCTTCTGGTTTACTTTCCCTATCACTTAGCCCTCTGGGAATATGGACCAAAATTCTTTTTAGAGTGCAAAGAGTAGGAATTCTGGCTTCTGTCATTGCTTTTCCACTGGACATTGGTGTTGAAGGTTGATCCATACTCCCAGCATGTTTCTGTTTTTCTCTAGTCAGGTAGGGCTCTGGAGAAGTGAGGTTCCAGGAAGCACTGGTAAAGTTGTCTGCCCAGGGAAGTCAGGATAGAATCGTGACAGCATTTGCAACTTGGTGGCTGAAGGCAGTAAGATGAGTAAGATGAGCAGGACAAAATGTTAAGTGAACAGGAACCATAACAGATGAAAATAAGGACATTAGGGTGGAAGGGAGACTATGAAGTCTATTTTAGGTATGTTCCTAGGACCCTGTATTTTAGGAATCTTTTCTTAAGCTTGATAACTAACATGGGGTGGACTAGAATTATTGTCTGGAAAGATGGTGTCTGAGTTCAGACTAGAACTAGGAAACAGGATTAGGGCAGTGAGTTGCTAGCAAACTTGAAGAAAATATATAAGTGCAATTAACTTTATTACATTGATCTAACCCTGCACCCATTATCTATTCTTATTTAGCATCAGAGCCTGTATAGCCTCACAGTCCACAGTCACAGCTGGGAACATTTAGGCTGTACTCACTTCAGAACCACCTTTTCAGTGGCACAGTAGGATGTCCCAGCCTCCCTTTGGAAAATAGGGTATTCCCTACCATTGCTAGGTCATAGTAAGACTACTGACCTTGGTTTTGACAAAGTTTTTAGTGTGACTAATGAAAATTTCGACATTTCTCCAGGTTAGTGGTATTGCCTGTTCTGTTTCTCTGTTGGATGGGGAAGAGGGAGAACAAAGGCTCATCTAAAGTTTATTAACATTTTGGTTGTTTCTGGGAGACACCAAGATTTGTTCTGTGGCATAGCAAGATGATTTCTGTACCATAGATCTGCAGAGTAAACTATAATATACTCTAAAGATATTTAAGCCAAGAGTAGAATGGGAAGCATGGTATAGCATCCTTAGGAGTGGTATGGTGTCAGGGAGGAACCTTGAATGGCTGCCACCTACCCATCTTTAATTGAGCTGGGATCCCACCAACCAGATATAGAATCAAGGGCTCTTATTTTTTTAACTGGAAATCTGGTTTGTCTTTTGGGTATGCATGCCCAGTTTTGGTGGTAAAGAGTTTTCCACAGGACTCATAGGGTAGGAAAGATCCAGCTATTTATATCCATACTTTGAGCTTGTGTGTGTGTGTGTGTGTGTGTGTGTGTGTGTGTGTGTGTGTGTGTGTGTGTGTGTGTGTATGTATGAGAGAGAGAGAGAGAGAGAATGAATGAGAGAATGAGAATCAGAAAAGGATACAAGTAACATTTGCCCATAACCAGAAATAAGCATCTCGTTGGAGAATCCTACATTCTCTTTTAAGCTCATTCAGTAGTCACATGTGTGATCTTTTACAAGTTTTTTCTTCAGTTTTTAAAAATAATGATAATAATAATAATAGAAAGCAGAGAGTACACTAGAGTTAATTTTAAAATGTTACAGATAATTCATAGAAAAAGCCCAGCAGGGAAGTCCTAGTAAATTACCTTATTTTGCTAAGTTAAAAAAAAAAAAAAGCTTACAGAATCATTATCCTAAATCTTGCCCTTTTGAGATTAAATGTCTTTCAGTATGTGTATTATAACCTCTACTTCTGGTCACATTTCTTTCTGTCTTACCTACTCACCTTGGGGCAAGTCCTGTTTGGAAATCCTCTTGGAAATCTGCTTGGATTTTAAAGTTTATAATGGGTAAAACTAAGCGAGTTGTATTTTAAAGTTTTGAAGATTGTCAAGTTATGGTGCAGAAAATCACAGAAACACCTTTCTATCTGTAGACTCAGCTTCAATGGTCTATATGACACTGTTGTGTGTTCATTAGGTTTCCAAGTTTAATGTGAAGGTTGAAGCCTCATAAAATAACCTTCTTCCCTTTGATGTAATGTTTAAATGAATTTTTTAAAAACTATTTCATTGGGTGTAGCTTGAGTTGAAAGTGTGAGCTTATGGCAGATATCACGCCATGCACCCCTGAATCACTGTTTTGATGGCATGTTGGTACACCATTTAAAGTGTCATGACAAAACTTTAATCAACCTAAGACCTATTTGGGAGCAGTGACATGAATCAGCTTGAAGGTCAGAATGTCACAGAGAGAGCTTTCAAGTGTTCAGTGAGATGACTGGAATTCCAGGATCTGACCTGTGTCTTGATCTCTGATCGTATCTTACACCGTCCAGATCCTGATGCTAGGCAGAAATCCGGGGATAGCCTGGAAGTATACACTTCCCAAGGGCATGAATGGAACTTTGCTGGCATCCAAAAGACACACCCACGTCTGGAAAACAGTCCAGTCCGGCTGCTCCGTCTCCTGCGGTGGAGGTGAGGTAGACCATGTCCTAATTCCATCTTCTAAATCTCTGCTTAAAGCAGGCTTTGCTGTTATTTATTTTTTTCCACTTCAGGCCTCTACTAATTGTACAGTCTAAATGACCATCAGTAATAAATGTCTTCTGTGGGAAATATCACTATAAAACAAAATGTTATTGTACTATTTGAACTTTCTTCCCCCTGTGGAAGAAACTGGTTTTTAACAAATTCAAGTCATTCACACCAAAGCTCAAAACTCATATCTGAAACTTATAGGAGAAAACATAAAACACATTTATATTTACTTATACTTATTTATAAATGTAAACACACATAAGACATACATATATTTTTATTTAAACATTTTTTATTATCTCCATTTATTTATTGGATAGAGACAGCCAGAAATTGATCAGAAGTGGGGAGAGAGAAAGAGAGAGACATCTGCAGCACTGATTTACCACTTGCAAAGCTTTCCCCCTGCAGGTGGGGACCGGGTGCTCGAACCTGGGTCTTTGTGCATTGTACCGTGTGCGCTCAATCAGGTGCATCACCGCCAGGCCCCATATATATATATAGTGAAATGGGTCAAATTTAAGGAGTAATCATAATGGAGAAAAAAAAAAACAATAGTCATGTTCTCATGAAGGACAAGGCAGGCATTTCACATAGATCCCAAAATGTCATCTCTGTGTGTTTTTGTCCCACTTGTAATTCAGGAAAAAGAGTGAAAATTCATAAATGGATCCTTGCAAGCATGCTCAAACTTAGAGCACCTGAGGATGCAGATCTCCCATTGTGTCCATCCACTGGAAAATGGGGGGAGTATCTTAGAACTAGAGACATAGATAACAAATATATACAATGAAATTCCTTTTTTAAAATGTGATGCTGGGGAATGAACCCAGGACCTCACACATGCACAGTACCAGTGCTAAGTAACCTCTCTGGACCAAGTTTTCATTCTTCAATGATAGAGAGAGGGAAATGGATGAGCTGAGACATCACAGCACCACTCCATGAGCTACGGATCTCCCTCTGGTGTTGCTGATCATCATCCCATGTGGTGCCAGGACTCAAGTCCATGGTCTCATGTAAGATAATGCATGTACTCTATTGGGTGAGCTAATTCCCTATCCAGGAAATGAAATTCTTATGTCATAAGGCCTAGGTGCTCATGTTAAGTAATGAAATATAAGGACATATGTCTTAAAGAAATAATTTTTAAAAATCATCTATTTTTATTAATAGTCTTAAAGACAATATGCTATGCAGGAGAAAAATAATCTCCCATTAAACCTTTAATAAGCAATAGTCAGCATGAATATTTTGGTTCATTTTTTTAAATTTTCTTATACAGAAGTAAAGGTATTTGATTTACTTAAGACACATGCTGCAAGTATCATCCTACATATATATATATATATATATATATATATTTATTTATTTATTTATTTTATTTATTTATTCCCTTTTGTTGCCCTTGTTTTATTGTTGTAGTTATTATTATTGTCATTGTTGGATAGGACAGAGAGTAATGGAGAGATGAGGGGAAGACAGAGGGGGAGAGAAAGATAGAGACCTGCAGACCTGCTTTACTGCCTGTGAAGCGACTCCCCTGCAGGTGGGGAGCCTGGGCTCGAACCGGGATCCTTGTGCCAGTCCTTGCACTTTGCACCATGTGCACTTAACCCACTGCACTACAGCCTGACTCCCTTTTTTTTTTTTTTTTTTTTTTTTTACAGAACTGAAACCATGCTATAGACATATTTTATGCTCTACTCTTTTCACTAAGCCTTAAAGCTTGTGCAGTTTTTTTGTATATCGAATGTTCTTTGAGAACATTTGCAGTGACTTCCTGGTTCTGGGAAGAGCACCCTTTCTTGGGGAAGAGAGAGATTTGATCCATTCTCCATTTTGAGTCAATAAATCCAAGCAATGGGAGAATGTTAGAAGAAGCAAGCTGTGGATGCCACCTCCCATCCACCTTTAGTTAGCACTCTCTTCACCTGACTCACAGACTGTGGTGTGTTCTAAGTGGGTGAGAAAAGTCCAGATGAGTAAATTCTCTGGAAGTAAGCACTTAACTTTAGGGAACTTCAGTGTGGGTTTGGCAAGTGTCTCCTAAAAACACACCTATTTCTACCAAATCATTAGAGGGCAAGTCATTTTTCATTATTTCTCAGATTCCATTTTAAAGGACAACATCCTGTAAATATAAACAGGAAACAATTCAAAGAACAGGCAACATTCCTACTTGGGGAACTGACAAATAAAATTATTCACACACAAAAAGTGTGCCTCTGATAAAGATTCTGAAATGAACACTGAAAGCAAGGCAGTGGAAAACCTCTAAAGCAAAAAGAATCCTAGTTCTAATCCTAGTTAGAATCCAGGTATAAATACATACTCAGTAAAGTCAATTTCTTATCTGTATAGGCATCTTAAACTTATGGAGAGAAACACATACTTCACGGAAAAGCAGAGTTCCCACACATTCACCAGTGGTTTTTCTATGAAGAATACTTTCCCTTAGATATTTGCAGTGTTATTTAAGGCTTGTGGGATGTTCCCTGTTTTCAAAAGGCTGTATTTGTGGTCCAGGAGGTGGTGCAGTGGCTAAGGCACTAGACTCTCAAGCATGAGGTCCTGAGTTCAACCCCTGGCAGCACATGTACCAGAGTGATGTCTGGTTCTTTCTCTCTCTCCCCTATCTTTCTCATAAATAAATAAACAAAATCTTTTAAAAAAAAAAAAAGGCTGTATTTATCATTTTATCCTTCTGTCATTCTAGAATTCACAGCAGTACTGAAAACATAGGAGCTACATGTTAAAATTATTAAAATATTAAAAATATTTTGGGAAAGTGGGATTCAAAATATCAGGACCCAGACAAAACAGACTGAGAAACCAACTTGAATAGGCTATCTGTAATTTTTGCTTTGTAACTTCTCATGTCTTCTCAGGTGTCATAATTACAAAAGCCATTTGCTTCCAAGACCAAACTATTCAAGTCAATTCCTCATTCTGCAATGTAAGAACCAAGCCAGCAACCTCACCCAAAATATGCAACACTTTCTCCTGCCCTGCCTAGTAAGTTATCTGGAAATGCATTTTTGGTGATATTTGTATATGCCTACCTGCTTGTCATATTAGCCAATTAAAACTCATTAATCATGTGTCTGATTAAAAGGGTTTGAAAGATTGCCTCACATCCCCATCCACTTATATATCAAAGAAAACTAGAGGAAGAAAGTTGATGACTGAGACTAACATGTATAACTAACATGTATAACACACACACACACACACACACACACACACACACACAGCTTTAGAACTTCATTTGGCTTTGGCTATGCACACCTAACTTGGGGATTTTATAAAAGCATAAATCTGTCTTCCTTTTGTTAACTTTGCAGATAGACTCTTCTCTAAACCAAATCAGTTCCTTAAATAACACAGAATCCTCTATTAGTTAAATTTATATGTGGTCAGCGTGCTTGACTTTTATAGAGCTGTCCAAGAATTTTAAAATCATAATACTATGTAGACCATGAAACCTCAAATGCAAATTACACAGTAGCAAGATGCAAAATAAAAAGAAAAGTGCAGACCAAGTGGTAACCCCACTTCTGATGATGGCCCTCTATGGGGAGTTCAGTGGGTTTGTTTAGGGGATTGATTTTAGCCACACCATTGTTTGAACACTAATTTTAAGTAATCCTCCCAAGCAAATGGAGTCTCTTGTGTGCTTTATCTTGTGCCAAATGTTTTTATATAGAATTGATGGAGTTTCTTCTAAAGCAACATTCTGTTCACTCATGTTTCATATCATTTTAAAGAAGTAGTGTTTGCTTTTGGAGTGACACAATTGCATTACACAGTATTCTTATATACATACATCCTCTCCCCGCCCCTTGTAAATAGTGCATCTGTTGTAAGCATTTGGGGCTGGCTACACTGTTCACTCAACTCCATGTACTCAACTGTCAGCTTAGTTTTGCTCTTAAAACCTGTGACCAGTTAAACACAAAGAAGTAGAAGAAAACTGGGAGGACTTGTGAATTTTCCACTTTTACTAGAAATTTATCTGGTTCTAAAAAATATCCAGTGACTCTAAGATGTGATGGCCAGGTAGGCATATTGGTTCTAGCGGAATAACCTCCTGTTTGGAGTATGTGTCTATGTGGGAACTACAGTATATTGCCATGGGAAGCTGGTGTTTCCTTATTTTAATCTACTACCAATCAAAGAAAGGATCTTTCTTCTCTCTCTTTTCTAATTTGCCACCAGGACTATTGCTCGGACTTGGTGCCTATACAATAACTCTACCATTTCTCAGTAGATAATTTTTTCCTCTGATAGAGACAGAGAGGAAAGGGGAAGTGAGGGGGAGAGAAAGACACCAGCAGCACTGGTTACTGCTCTTAAAGTTTCCCCTCTGCCTGTGGAAACTGAGTGCTAAGGATTTTTTTTTTTTTTTTTTTTTTGGTTTTTTTTGTTTGTTTGTTTCATCCAGGGTTATCACTGGGGCATGGTGCCTGCAGTACTAATCCACTGCTCCTGGTGGTTATCTTTCCAGTTTTTTTGTTTGTTTGTTTTGTTTTGTTTTGTTTGTATTGGATAGGACAGAGATAAATTGAGGGGGGAGGTGGAGTAGAGAGGCAGAGAGAAAGGGCGACAGGCAGACAATGCTTCACCATTTGTGAAGTGACTCCTCTGCAGGTGGAGAGCCAGGGGCTTGAACAGGAATCCTTAGGAGGTCCTCGCACATTGTACTATGTGCACTTAAACCCAGTGTGCCACTGCCCAACCCCCTTGGGTGCTAGATCTTTAATGCATCACGATGTGTGCTCTACCAGGTGTGCTACTGCCTGGCCCAGGATTTCTCAGGGACTGTTCTTCCCCAGGGATATACTGGAAGAGCTTAAACTACAAGGCCACTAAAATTATAAGGACAGTAACTGGGGGAATGGTTCAGCTGGTTAAACCATCAGACTTGCATGCTTAAGATTCCTGGTTTAATCCCCAGCATCAAATATACTAGAGTGGTGCTCTTATTTCTCTTTCTTTGTCTCACATGTAATACATAAAAGGAATCTCTTTATAAAAAAACAATTTTAAGGAAAAGGAATTCATCTACATCTTACTCCATTTTTGCCATGTGATATTTACTGTCTGCCAGCTCTGAACTGAGAAGTGGGATATGGAGATGAATAGCTTGTAATTCCTGCTATCAAGAACCACAGCCAAACAAAAGACATATGTAAAAAAAAAGTCATTACAATGCCATGAGAGATAGCCTCTAAAATGTTATGTATAAAAATCAGTGTGAGATAAAATGGACAGCATGAATGAGCGATTGAGGTGTGTAGCAGCTGACAGGAGATGAAGCAAATGGAGAGTGAGCCCAGGGCCCCAAACCATGTATGTGACGCAAAATGTCTACTTGTATTGGGTTCCTTCTATAGTACATTTATTTATTTATTTGCCACCAAGATTATCACTGGGGCTCGGTGCCAGCACTATGAATCCATGGCTGCTGGTGACCATTTTTTTTTTTTTTTATTTCTACTTGACTTTTATTTGACAGAACAGAGGGAAATTGAGAAGGGAAGGTGAGATAGAAAAGAGAGAGAGGAAGATAGAAACCTGCAGGCCTGCTTCACTACTCATAAAGCATCCTCCCTACAGGTGGGGGGTGGGGGCTTGAACTCAGATCCTTGCACATGATGATATGTGCACTTAACCGAATGCACCATCACCACCCCCTTTTTATAGTATTTTTACAACCTTATAAATTGTTTCAGAAGGGAAAGAAACCCAAATTTGGTAGATGAAAATGGCATCTCAATAAACAAATGCAGAAACTAATAATTTTGACATATATGTTTCTTTTTATATTATAAGATAGGAAGGAGTATACAAATACAAGGACTTTATATCATGGATTATGCAGTGTTTTACACTACAGGTGATTCTCAAATGCATTCACTAAAATCTCTGGACTAAAAAATTAATTTGACATGTCAGGCTTGTAGGAAAAAACAAACAAACAAACAAAAAGAACTAGGAAAGGTGATACAAATGCAAAAATGTAACAAAGTTTATTGGTTGTAATGTTTTATTTCTTAAGATGGGTCTTATGATTTGTCTGAACCAAGGTCAATTTCACATTGCTGTTCTGGTTCAAGTGTTTTAACAATCATCTCTGGTACATTTTTTTTTAAATAGTAGGTCTTCAAATCATACAACTTAAGTTAACCAGAAGTAGTTGTTGAAAAGTATTAGTAGTCTGGATCAGTCTTTGGCTAGCTATACAATATGAAAGATATCAAGTTACTCTGAGAAGAAAAAGAAAAAAGAAAAAAAAGACAATCTTTTAAATGAAGAACATGAAGTTATTTCTTTAACCCAGCAGTGAATTTTAAGACTGGCCAGGAAAATCAGTGGGCAACTGCCTGCTGGGAATTGTTCTCTGTGAGACCTCCTCTGAACATGTCCCTCTCTTTTGTTCATGTACACACACACACACACACACACACACACACACACACACACACACACACACACCTCTCTAGTCGGTTTTCTACTGTGCTTTGCATTAATGTCTATTGCAGCAATTACCAGAAAGCTTTGTCTTCACATATCTTACCTTTTCATTGTACAGCAGACTCCCTAGTGGAAATACCACACCTTTCATTTATTCTTCAGCCATAATGCCTAGGGGAGTTTCAGGTGCAAAAGTAAGATTTTTTTTGTTGTTTTTTTTAAAAATTAGATGAGCAAATGAATTGTTCAGATTTCTGAAGGGCATGTATTTCTTCCCCCCGGATCTACTTCTATGGTAGACTCCCTCTATCTAGCTCATGTTTTGTTGGTATCTATAAAAAAAGTAAAAATAAAGAAATCAACATTGGGTTGGGGTTTTTTATATATTAAAAAAGGGGGATAGTAGTGGTGCACCCTGTAAATCACAGGTTTCAATGTGTGAGAGCCTGGATTCAAACCCCTTCTCCTTTCTCCCCCATCCCTGTCCCCACCTGCAGGACAGGGAGGGGGGAAAGGTCCTTCAGCAGTGAAGCAAGGTCTACAAGTGTCTCTCTTTCTCTCCCTCCCCTCTGAATGTCTCTCTCTCCCCAATAAAATAAAAATCAATAAAGATTTTTAAATTAAGTTAAAACATAATTAGTAGGACTCACCTTACTGGTTGTGATGTCCCAAAGTCTCCACTTGATTGGAAACAATTCTGTTTTTCGCTGCAAGTTGGAAGCCAGGTGAATGGAGCATGTGCAGCAAGTCTTGTGCAGGGGGCCAGCAGAGTCGGAAGATCCAGTGTGTCCAGAAGAAATCCTTCCAGAAGGAGGAACCGGTGCTGCATTCTCTCTGCCCAGTGAGCACACCCACGCAGATCCGAGTGTGCAGCAACCACGCTTGCCCTCCGACATGGAGCCTGGGTCCCTGGTCACAGGTAATTAAGAGCAATTTGAGTCACTGGTCTTGTTTCCCATGGAGAGAGAAGGTGGCATCTCTGCTCCTTCTTGGCAATTACACTGAGTTAATAAGGGAGAGCATTTCAACCATACAGTATTTTTAGGGGTTCTTCTATGACCTGAAGTTTGCAAACCCTTGCCCAACATCTTAGAAATCTCTTTACAAGTCCAGAAATTAAACAGAAGAATAAGCAGTAGGAATGTAAAAAAAATATATATAGAAATTAAGAGTATGGAGCCACTTAGACCAGGCTAATGACACAACTAAGGAGGATTTGAGTGCTGGAGGAATGGCAGACAAAAGTGACTACTGAATTCTCTGAAGCAACTGGGAAAAAAAAAAATGAAGCATTAGAAGGATATTGAACTTCTGCCTTGGTGATGGTGAAAACATAGAATTAGGAAAATATAAAGAAGGATTAGGTATAAGATTTGCTATTGTCCCAGATTACTAATGAAAGGCATGGAATTCTAAAACCAGAAGAGGTGTAGAGTGACCCATCTATTGTTTATAACTGGGGTAGAGGTACCCCTAAGGGGACAGTTGGCAATACCTGGAGGCAATTTGATTGTCACACTTTGTGGGGAGGGGGGGAGTGGTTCTGCCCAGATGGAAGTGACTTCTGCAGAGATGAACATCCTCCAATTCACAGGACAGCTACCCCAAAGATTATCTGACCCAAACTGTACCTGGATTGAGAACTCTGCTTTGTGGTAGCCTAGCCTTTTCCTTTCTTTTTTAATCTTTTTTTTATTATCTTTATTTATTTATTGGATAGAGGCAACCAGAAATTGAGAGGGGAGGGGGAGATAGAGAGGGAGAGAGACAAAGAGACACCTGCAGCCCTACTTCACCACTCATGAAGCTTTCCCTCTGCAGGTGGGGGCAAGAGGCTCGAATCTGGGTCCTTGTGCACTTTAACATGTTCACTCAACCAGGTGCGCCACCACCTGGCCCCTAGCCTAGCCTTTTTCTAAACTATATGTGGCAAGCCAGTTTTAGGGAGTGAGAGGCAGGGGGTTGGGGGGAGGCCTGTGTGTTCCTTCATCACTTAAACAAGGAAGCCAGGTAGCACTCCCTGAACAAATGTCTGCCCTGCTTTGCTTTAGGTCACATTATATCCTAGAAGGTATTGACATATGACAGTTGAGCAACTTGTACCATCTCCATCAGAGGTCAGACTTAGGCTTTTGTTTTTCTGTGTTTTATTTATTTATTTATAAAAAGGAAACACTGACAAAACCAAAGGATAAGAGGGGTACAACTCCACACAATTCCCACCACCAAAACTCCATATCCCATCCCCTCCCTTGATAATTTTCCAATTCTTTAACGCTCTGGGAGTATGGACCCAAAATATAACTAAAATAGGCATTTGTTTTTTATGCAGCTCTAGGGGATGAGCCCAGAACCTCATGGATGTGAGGCAATTACTACGTCACTGCTTCCATTTTATTATTGTTATTGCTATTATCATTATTCTATATTTATTTGTATAGAGAGAAAGGGATAAGGGCTTAGTAGACAGGCACCAAAGCACAGCTCCACCATCCATGGAGTTCCCATGGTGCTCCCATGTGGTTCCAGGGCTCAGACCCAGGTCCTCATACAAAGGAAAGTGAGCACCTGCTAAGCCATCTTCTACTCCCAAGTCTTTTGTTTTGTAAACAGTAGAACATTATGTTAAGGAAACAATGGTCTAGAAGTGGGAAAAATATCATTTTGAATGATTTAAGTGAAGGAATATGTCGATTTATAATAAAAGGTAAATCTGTGGCCAGGTGGTGGTGCACATGGTTGAGGGCACATGTTAGTGTGTAAGGACCCCTGGGTTCAAGTCCTTGGGCGCCACCTGCAGGAGTAAAACGTAAAACTTCATTAAGTGGTAAAGCAGGGCTGCAGGTGTCTCAGTTTTCTTCTTTCTTCTTTTATTTTTTTTCCTTTTTGGATAGGACAGAGAGAAATTGAAAGAGGGCAGGAAGATAGAGAGGGAGAGAGAAAGACACCTGCAAACCTGTTTTACCACTTATAAAGTGATGACCAACTTCCAACCCACCCCCACCCCGCGCAGTTGGGAAGCTGGGAACTCGAACCAGATCCTTGTGTGGGTCCTTGCACTTGGTACTAAGTGTGCTTAACCTAGTGCACCACCATCCAACCCTGTTTCTCTCCCTCTCTATTTTCCCCGTCTTCTCAATTTCTGGCTGTCTGTATCCATAAATAAGTAAAGGTAATAAAAAAAATAAAAAGGGAGCCGGGTGGTAGCACAACAGGGTAAGCGCACGTGGCGCAAAGCACAAGGACCGACTTAAGGATCCCAGTTTGAGCCCCCGGCTCCCCACCTGTAGGGAAGTCTCTTCACAGGAGGTGAAGCAGGTCTACAAGTGTCTATCTTTCTCTCCCCCTCTCTGTCTTCCCCTCCTCTCTCCATTTCTCTCTGTCCTGTCCAACAACGACGACATCAGTAACAACAACAAGAAAACAACAAGGGCAACAAAAGGGAATAAATGAATAAATATTAAAAAAATAAAAGGTAGATCTCATAGCAAAGGGGGAAAATCTAATTAGTATACAGTGTTGAATCCAGTCTCTTTCTGAAGGAGTTTTAATTTACAAAAAGATAATGCAAAAGACTGTTTTAGCCAACTAAGTAACATGGCTGAAGGAAATGTAGGGCTGGGGGATTTCTAGTGGAGCCTAATGAAATGGGAATTTGCTTTAGTTCAGTGTTTAAATTTTGTATGGGGATATTTTGAGAAGATGATTTTTCTTGGTTCAGTAAAATCTTTTGTTTTGAGAACTTGCTCGTGACTAACATGAAAGTAGTCCTTCAGAATGGTCACTATAACCCATTCTTCTATTAGATACCATGCCTTTGAGAAACAATTTAAAATTTCCACCATTCTAAAAAAAAAAACCAAAAAAAATAAAATGAGAATTAGAGACTGCAGAAATAGCTCACCAGGTAGAGTTCCACACCTTGCTGTGTATACAGTGCAGGTTGAGCCCCAGCACCGTATGGGAGAATCACAGCAGCACTGGGAGAAACTCTGGTGTCATGGTATCTCTCTCCTTTTCTCTTTGTGCCTCTATCTGAGTTGAAAGAAAGAAAGAAAGAAAGAAAGAAAGAAAGAAAGAAAGAAAGAAAGAAAGAGAGAGAGAAAGAAAATGCGGCATGTGAGTCCATGACTCCATTATAGAGTGCATGACTTACCATCCTTGAGACCCTGAATTCCACCCCTGCCACCACATGGGAGCACCAAAGATGGTATTGAAGTGGTCTGCCTTAGTTCTGTCTATTGTCTTTTTTTTTTTTTTTGTATTTTTATTTATTTTCATTATTGGTTAGAGAAAAATTTAGGGGACATGGGGAGATAGAGAAAGTGAAAGAGGAAGATACCTGCAGCCCTGCTTCGCCACTTGTGACGCTTTCCCCCTGCAGGTGGGGCCCAGGGGCTTGAACCCAGATCCTTGCACACTATAATGTGTCCACTTAACCAGGTGCACCACTGCCTAGCCCCCTTCTCTCTTTCTATAAGTTTATATAATTTTAAAAGTGGATCAAGAAGACTACTTGGTAGCACTGCACATGTGTAAAAGCCACAGGTCAGTACCACATTAAAATTAATCATGTAGAAATTTTGAATGTGAATGAGTGATGTCTGGTGGTATTTCTCTTTGGTCTGGCCGCAAATAACTCTATGCTCATGCACTACCACTAGGCAGATGATTGATCTTGGTTAAATGGCTGAGTTCTAATTCTCAGATGTCTCTTCTGTAACATAATAGCAATAACTTTGTGGGGGCTTACTGGTTTGTGTGAAATGAGTTCTGATATAAGGTTCTAATATAAGATAAAGGTCTTATCGTAGGGGAGGCACTAATGTCCTTTGCTGATGTAATTTTCAAATTATGATGTCATTATATGTCCTGTTCCTGTAAGAATGTGAAGAATGAGAATTCATATAGGTCCTCTGAGCAGGCTTGTAGCTGTGCTCAGATGCTTTAATATTGAGCCAAATCAAGAGGGGCCCACATGTCCGCAGGCCCTTAAGCAAAAATGTGAAAGCCACAGAGGGGACATGGGCCTTGGGCCCAAGTCTTTTTAAGTGTGTAGCCAGTTTGCAACTACTCAAGTGAAAGCAAGAAAATGATTGGTTCTTGAAATTATCTCAAAGAATTTTAGTAAAACACAAAGTTAAGGGGCCTAGTGGTAACATGTCTGGTTAAACACTCACATTATAGAATGCAAGGACCTGGGTTCAAGCCCCTGGTCCACACTGCAGGGGGAAAGCCTTGAGACTGGTGAAGCAGGTCTGCAGGTCTCTCTGTCTCTCTCTTCTCAGTTTCTTTCTGTTTCTATCCAATAATAAATATGTAAAAATTTTAAAGATCTGAGCATAAAAGTGATTCCCCCAACACATATGTTTGAAGTTTACCTTTTAGTCTTATCTTAATCAATCTTAATTATCTTTATTGGGGGGCTTAGTAGCTTAAAGTATAGTTATTGACACACAGAGACAGTTTTTCATCTTTGAGTTATAGGTGTCTGCAAAATGTACATAACCCCAACTAAGGTTAATTTCTTCCCAGTAGTTAGCATCATGCTTAGTCTAGAGAAGGCAGGAGTTGGGATCAAAAATAGATAAACTTATCTCATTCTTATTAATACCATAGTCTTCAGCTGATTACATATCCTTTTGCTTTTATAGAGCTATTAATAATCTTTTGGCCAAGTGCCATTTATTCCTTTTATTTATTTTTTTCCACATAATAATACAATCTCCACTAGGTCCTCTGTCACCCTTTTCTTCTACTTTTAAAAGCCAAGTGCCATTTTACAGATGGTTAATATACAAGTTAATACACAGATTGTTAATATACAGAAGTCAGTGACATTCCTTTATGCAAACACTAAGCCAGAAGAAGAAATCCAGAAATCAGTCCCATTTACTAGTGTAAAACAACACAAAACCAAGAAAATCTAGGAATAAACCTAACAAAAAAGTGAAAGGCTTCTATACTAAAAACTGTGAGTCACTAAGGAAATAGAAAGGCACTGAAGTGGAAAAATATCCATGTTCATGGATTAGAAGAATTAACATCAACAAAATGACAGTACTACCTAGAGTCTTATACAAATTTAATGCAATCTCCATCAAAATTCACCCGGTTTTTTAAAAAGAATACAACATAAGCTGAAAACATTTACTTTGAGCCAGAAAATACCTAGAATCACCAAAGCAATCTTAAGAAAAAAGAACGGACCTGAAGGCATTACACTTTATAATATGAAGGCATTTCATATTATAGAATCATTGTAATAAAAATTGGAACAAAAATAGACACACTGACTAGTGGAAGAGAATTGAGAGCCCAGAAATAAGCCCCCATACCTATGGACATCTAATTTTTGACAAGGGAGTCCAAACTATGAAATGTAGAGAGACTCCATCAATACATGGTGTTGGGAAAACTGGATTGAAACATGAAGAAGAATGAAACTGAACCACTACATTTCACCACACACAAAAGTGAGTTCCAAATGGATCAAGGATTTATATGTTAGACTAGAAATTATCAAAAATTTGATGGAAAAGAGTTCTGCTATTAATTCCTCTAACTTTTATAAGCATCTCTAATGTTATGAGTCCAATTGCAAGGAAGACAAAAACAAAAATAAACCAATGAGACTACATCAAATTGAAAATCTTTTGCACAGCAAATGAAACTACCACCTAAACAAAGAAAATCCTTACAGAATGGGAGATCTTTTACATGCCATAAATCAAACAGAAGATTAATAACCAAAATACATAAAAAGCTTCAAAACTCAGGAAAAAATAAATCATATCCAAAAGTGGGGAGAGGATAAGAACAGAATATTTACCAAAGAAGAAATCCAAAAGTTCAACAGACAGAAAAAATGCTCCAAGTCAGTGATTATCTGAGAAATGGAAGTTAAAACAACAATGTGATACCACTTCACCCCTATGAGAATGTCATAACACCAGAAAGGATAGTAACAACAAATGTTGGAGAGGTTTGGGGGACAAAGGAACCCTCCTGCACTGCAGATGGGGTTGTCAATTGGTCCAGTCCTTGTGGAGAGCAGTCTGGAGAACTTTCATAAGACTAGAAATGGACCTACCCTATGACCCAGCAATTCCTCTCCTAGAGATCTGTCCTAAGGAATCACACACACACAGCCATCCAAAATGAAATGTGTATACCTATGTACATAGCAACACAATTTCTAGTAGCCCAAACTCAGAAGCAACCCAGATGTCCAACTGGACAGATGAGTGGCTGAGTAAGTTGCAGTAAATATACACAATGGACTATTATTCAGCTCTTAAGAATGATGAATTTACTTTCACCTCATCTTGGATGGAACTTGAAGAGATAATGTTAAGTAAGTAAAGCCAGAAAGAGAAGGATGAATATGGGATGATCCCAGTGATAGATAGTAGTTGAGAAATAAGGTCAGAAAGGGTAACATGATGCAGAACTTGACAGGGTTTGGTGTATCACACCAAAGTTAAAGACTCAAGGGGGGGGGGTGCTTTTTGGGTCCTAGTGTATGATGGTGGTGGAGGACTTAGTCTTTGGGTGAGAGTGTTTTGCAGAAAACAGAAATTTTACATATGTACCAATAACTGCATTTACTATAAATCATTAATACCTCCTTTAAAAATAATAATAAAAAGAAAACTATCATAAGCTTTTTCTAGAAGAAAGTTTTTTTAATTTTTTTTATTATCTTTATTTATTAGACAACCAGAAATTGAGAGGAGAGGGAGAGAGAGAGAGAGAGAGAGAGAGAGAGAGACCTGCAGTTCTGCTTCACCACTTGCAAAGCTTTCCCCTGCAGATGGGGACTGGGGACTCGAACTCAGGTCCTTGAGCATTGTAACATGCACTCAACAAGGTGCACCACCACCTGGCCCCATCTAGAAGGAAGCTTAAGGAGGTTCCATCATGATCCAAGAGTAAGGAGGATCTGTAGGCGTTGGACCCCCTCCATGTTTGTTCCTAAATCCAGGTCCCAGTTTCCTAGTCTCCACCACCACCAATAAATTCTCCCTGAGATGCAGGAGGGGAGATTGATTTATAGATCTACAAAATGAATATGCACTTTCCCCTTTTGCAACAACCAGTGTGACAGTATTTGATTTTGTCCCAAGTGGGATGAGAGCTTTTTTGGTCTACTGCTTAAGGCTCTATGCTTCCATGGTAGAGCCCTGCAGCTGCCTGAGGATTTTTATCTATAGGTTTCTTTGGCTGCTTCCTGTTTACCATAGGGACTGTTAGCCCTTTCATTCTTTTGTAAAAAGAAACTGCTCAAGTAAGGAGACATCTACATGGTGAGTAATCCAAATATAGTTTGTGAAGGTCTTATCTCTGATCCTGGATTTTAAACTCTTGAGTTACTGGGTGACTTTTCCTTAGAGAGGTTCTGGTATTTGATCACTTCTTAAGAGATCTTAGTATTTAAACTC